>NC_136516.1:41405514-41475514 GCF_053919585.1 Euprymna scolopes | reverse complement strand
CAAATCGTTGAACTTTGATCCCTTGACTGCAAAATTTCAATACCCCACGTGTCAAAATCTCGAGTCTGTAGACTGAAAATTGACAGACTAATTTGGTATGGAAATGTACACGTACGGACAGAAACACAGACACACAGACAATTCCACTTTTCTAACTATATATATATATATATATATATATACATATATATATATATATATATATATATATATATATATATATATAAGGAATTAAATAACGACACTATTAAAATATACACTAATGCATACAAATGTCATCGTGTGTTCCATAGGGAGATTGCATCAATTTTGATTGTAGGATAAATAAGCTCTTTATACCTAGGTATTTCGAAGCCTTATGCTTCTCATCAGAAGATGAGAGAAAATGCTAGGTAACATATTAGAGATGCGACTCTAGAGATAACTACATGGGGAGCAAAAGAATGGGACCTGAGGGGAAAAGGTTTATACATTGAAAGGCGAAGGGAGGGAATTAGAAAAACCACAGTAATTTATTCGATAAAGGAATCGCATTAATTAATTGTAGTCCTCTGATCTCTAAATATTTTAATGGGGCGACTATTTTTTCTCAAACAAAGTCTAAGGCGTGTACAACGGAAATGTTTGCAAATAGACATACGTATGTGTGTTGATTAAGCGTCAATGTGCGAAACAAAGGAAACTCTTGCGGCAAGATAACAGTTTTTTTTTATCAAAGTGAGGAAGTCGGTGACAAACATTTTAATCGGTTTTCGTTGGAAGTGTATTGTTTACGAAATCATGTTCACAAATGCACAAACCCGATATGTGGTGATCGAAACAAATTAGTCGGAAGTCGATAAGGCAGTCATTCTTTACGTACCAATGCTTATTAATTGACTGTTAAGAAAACAAAATGATAAGATGAAATTACAACGGACTCGTGTAATAATTGGCCACTATGAAATATTTGGTAAGAGTGTGAACTTCATAGAAAAACGGGAACGAAGAATCCTGCTACCATCTCTAAATCTAGTTTGTTTCCGAGCGTGAACTTGTCCGAACAAAAGAAGGAAAGTACGACAGTCAATAAAAGCGGACGAATTATCTGGAAAATATGCAACAACTATAGTCAGCCAATGTGAGCAAATCGAATCCATATGGGGTATCTGTGTTTATAATGCCATAAAGTTTTTTTTCAAGGCGTAAAATGAATGTCTCTATTTTATTATATATATATATATATATATATATATATATATATATATATATATATATATATACAAGCAGTTTCGCCCGGCTTTGCTCGGGCCCTATGTACTGTTCATCAGGTTATGTGCATATGTATATATTAAAAAGTGTGAATATGTAAAGTAATGCCTTTCTGTATAATAGTCTTCCTTAACTACCATAGAAAAAAGACAGACAGACATTTTCACTTTTATAGATATATAGATAAATAGATAGGTAGATTGGATGCAATATATAGTAATGGTTTAGAAAGTATTTAAAAAAAAAGACTCATGCGCCACCACAGAGAATCGAAACCAAAACGTTCAACTCACGATTTATTCTACCCATGCCGTTAATGACTGGGCTATCAAAACATGTGCACTGCAAGGCTAAAAATTAAAACATGAACTAATAGCTACTACATTATGCATTCGTAATGACGGCGTTACACCCTTCACCTGGCAAATTTCTTTTTTTTTTAATTTTCACACTTTTGCGCCGATTTTTCTGGCCTAAACCCCAAATATAAAGTTTTGCATGGATTCAAATACCTTATATATGAAGTTTCCGGTCTGTAGACCAAAAACTCTAGGAGGAGTTTGCTAGGCAACATTTGTTAAACAAAAATATATACGTATACATAAATATATATGGAACAATTTTGTGTTTACTATAAACTTTTTGCGCAAATATTATGCAAGTATAAATTATGTAGAATATCTGAATGAATATAATTACAAGTAATAGTTAACTAAAGATGATCATTCCATGAGAAAACCGAAGCAACTGATAGGGAATTAATTAAAATGAATGTTTAAAAGACTATGCAAATTAGATAGATCTTTTGCTGAATGCAATTCCACAACTCATATATGAGAAAATTGTATTTTCTTTTTAAATAAATATAAAAGAGGCTAGCCTTTTTTCTGTTGTTCTTGGCCTTCGAGCCGGGATCAAAGTGTAGCATGTGTTCCGACAGATACTGCAGCTATGACTAGCAAAGACCAGATGTGGGGCAACCCCACATGCCTGACCTTTAACCAGCTCCCATTTCCCACCTCTCGGGAGCTGGTCCCCTTTTTCCTTTCCCCCTCCCTTCACTCCTCACATTAAAAATTGGCCTTGTGCCTAATTTGCTCGGTGTGGGAGCAAATAAATACCATCTGTTCCGGCAGATACTGCAAGCAAAGACCATATGTGGGGGCGACCCTACATATAATACCTTGGTCAATGTAGGGGCAACCCTTCATACCAATTGTCACTATCCAGCTCCCCTACTCCCCGGGGAGTTGGTCCCCATTTCCCCTTCACTCCTCACATTAAAAATCGGCCTTGTGCCTAATTTTCTCGGTGGGGGAGCAAATAAATACCATCTGTTCCGGCAGATACTGCAATTAAAGACCAGATGTGGGGGCAACCCCACATACCTGACCTTTAACCAGCTCCCATTTCCCACCTCTCGGGAGCTGGTCTCCTTTTTCCCTTCCCCCTCCCTTCACTCCTCACATTAAAAATTGGCCTTGTGCCTAATTTGCTCGGTGGGGGAGCAAATAAATACCATCTGTTCTGCAGATGCTGCACTTAAGATAATTTGTACCAGTCAATGGAGGGGAAACCCTCTATACTGGGACAATTATTATTTTTGGTAACCAGAGTGCCCCCTTTTTGCCTACTTTTAGGGGAGCTGGTTTTTACCCCACATTAAAAACGGCCTTGTGCCTAATTTGCTTTGGTGGGGAAGCAAATAAATACAATAAATATAAAAGAGCGTTTTTAATATGAATATCAATACATACAAAAGAAAAACGAATTCATAGGAAAATATATATATATATATATATATATATATATATATATATATATATATATATATATATATATATACGAACTGTAAAATATAAATCTATTTGATATACCTATACATGCATATGTAAAGTTTCAGGCGTTTGATGACTCCCTAACTGCTTTATTATCATACCAGAAATTAGGAGAGATAGGTTGAAAATTTCCATTAATTTTCTTGTTAACCTATATTGATCCAGTAGTAACATCCTAGCAAATGATTACAAAGTTTACTTTGTAGTTAAGTTTGATTCAAACTACCGGCAGTAATTATCAATTGTTGCCCAAAGAATTACGAAAGCATGAAGAACTAGCGTCTGTAGGTACAGATACTTGGTAATATATATATATATATATATATATATATATATATATATATATATATAAAATTTATTTATACAAACATTGATGGCTACATATGTGCATACATGTTACTGTAATTACCCGTGTTGGGGAGATTACGTCTTCAGCCCAAGAATTATCCTCGAAAAACGGGTTTCGGGGGTAGCCAAGAATGTTTGTATAAATAAATTTAATATACCTGCTCTGTTTACTCATTGAGCACTCTTTGGTAGACACATGTTGTTTCATTGGAATTACTTTTAGGAAACTAAACTCTACTGTCATTATATATATATATATATATATATATATATATATATATATATATATATATATATAAGTGTTCTTGTCAGTTCGTGTGCCAAAAGTTTCTACCAAACTATTCTCTGAATATTTGGTTTGCATAGATGAAATGTGATATATAACTAACAGTTATACACGTTATAAAGCGTCAGTTCAAAAGCGCATTTGAGAAGTTTTATTACGACACAAGCAGAAACGTTCAGCATTTTAAATCAACTAGGCTTTCTGATATGTCAGGGCAGCGTTCAAAATGAATGTTTCTGTGTAAGACACAACTGAACCATGATACTTGACTTTTGCCTTTTAACCAAATTCACGCGATTATATAAAAAAATAATTTATAGAATCAGCAGTAGGTTTTAAACAGTGCAATATAGATTCGAACTCACTCCGGGAGGGGGCCAGTGAAGCTTTCTCTCGGTGCATCTCGACTGGTCCAAACTAAAGCACGCGATAAATCGATTTAATGGAAATATGGCCAATTTCACCGATTTTGATGACAATATATACACACACACACACACACACACACACACACACACACATATATATATATATATATATAAATTTAGTCATTCAATAAATTAAAAAAATTATGACGTGAAATGTTTAAATTTCAAATCCAAAGATTTTTATTATTCTATGTAAGACAAAGAATACATTTGAAATATTATAACTCCTTATCCTATAGGATTTCGATGTCTACCATCTCTTCAGAGGAGAAAATATTAGCAAATAGTTATAATGGTTTACACCTTATTCGCTAAAGTCGGTGAGATATGGAAAATCACAATTAAAAGTTGTTTAAGGATTTAAATGTCATAGAGTAAGGGAAGTTAATGAAAAGGATATAAAAATTCACATCTAAATTGCATGGTAAAAATCCGAAGTAAATGTCTTTGATAGCAGTTTGGTAAAATGATCCAAATTATATTTTAAGTAATCCACATCACAAGGTAATGGTCTGTAGAAGGCAGGCATTTTCCTGGAGCAATTTTCTTTGTTTATATAATGTGTCCGGTAATTTGTTTTATATATATATATATATATATATATATATATATATATATATATATATATATATATATATATATATATATATATATATATATATAGGTCCAGTGGATCTGTTTATTAATAAGCATATAATTTAATAGATTTAATTTTTTTATAATTATAGAACATGAGCTTTAAGTTCCACTCCAAAATAACCTCAAATGTCAAATCACATTTCAATTCCTATTGACGAATTGATTGTTGCTACTTCTTCTGATGAGTTAAAGGCATACTAGATTCACTGATTGATATAACAATTAAGTGATTGATTTTGCGCTACGAAAGAGATACTGTCAGGAATTGTATGAGTCAACTGAATTAAAGAAATAAATTATAAGATGGTCAGCAGCATGAATTTTGGAATATCACTTTTTGTCATTTGTTCTCGTTATTGCTCTGTAATTACATTGAGCTTATTAAATAAGGATTGATATATATTATAAGAAAATATATTTCTACAGAAATATATATATATATTTTTTTTGTAGTCATTGACATACATTCCTGTTTCGTTGTATCACAACTCATCAGTGCCGCTAGACAAGCATCTCTCCCAAGCCAAGGACTGAACCTAGAACCGTCGTGTTGACAGTCGGCAGTTCCCCGACTCGACCATATACATATATATATATATATATATATATATATATATATATATATATATATATATATATATATATATATATATATATATATATACGTGTTTACGATTTGGTAAATATTAATCGAACTTAAATGGGCGAATCGTTTAAGAATAAATAGTACTCATTCTTCCCGTGTAATAATATCAAAATAAGTATTTTAGAACTTTCTTCCAAAAAGTCAACCCGAGTAAGAAATTTTCGTTGATGAATATACAAATAATTTTGTCTTTGTCCGTGTTCATTTTACGTTTTGTTTCCCTCAACAAATAAATTTATTTTTCTAACAAATTTAAATTCGATTACTTTGTTTGCCTATAAATCATTATAAAATCGAAAATTAATCTCTCTTGAAATTAATCAATCAAGCACAATAGTATTCGAAACGATTTATTGATTGCACCGTTGTCGTTTTGCTGTGTTATCCTGTACAAGATCACCCTTATCACTATTTGTATACGGCGCAAATAAAACATGGCGTGCAATCACTTTGTCGACACTACTGGTGTTAGATATTCAAAATCTTACGCAACTGACCTAAACTTACACATGACTCCAGACGATTACCCCCCCCCCTTTGTACTTGATGTGACCGAGTTTAATATGTTCTCAGTACGACAAGATTGAGAGATATTTTCCACTTCTCTCAAGGATATTGGTGGTGTCGTAGCATCTTTGTTGAGCAGAATGCATATATCCAAGGTTGTATCAATTGATCCGAAGTCAGAATCCGGTGTTGATCAGATAAAATTGTCATAAACTGAAGGAACTGAAATACGTTTTGAACACGCAAAGTATAACTCGATGAATGTTAATACAGGTTGAACCAAGAGTTATGTTTTCTTTTTAGTCCCCAATATTTCTCACAGACGATTTTGGAAATTATTTCACCACATAATAACTGAATAATTAGAAATTGTATACTTCAAATCTGCTTGAAAAGGAAACTTTTCAGAGTGTTATATACTAGTGGCGCTGAATATATAAAAATACTAAATATAAGAGCCAGGTACGTCCAAGGATGGATTATTGTTGCCACATCTGGGTAGGAGCTGCTAAAAAAACCCAGAGTTAAAAATAGACTTCGTAGCATAGTGTGGGTGGTATGCTTTTTTCTCTTCCCTGCAACCTCTTTCTCACAGAAGAAATGTTACGAGTCTGTCTATGCTTTATCGTTGTTTTCATGACAAGTGCTCATCTGGAGCACCCTCTCGCCAAACATTCACGAGAAACACTCGTCTAGCTGAAACCACTATCAATAATTTGCACCACTCTTTATCTGTGCTTAAACCTAAACGTTGATTCCATGAGCAAAGCTTATTTCTTAGAACTGCACACCTGTGGAACTCTCTACCGATTGTCTGCTTTCCAGCTGATTACAATATGGCCGTCTTCAAGTCCAATGTAAACAAGTTCTTGATTAGCCGTTCCCCCTAAGTGATCCAATTGACCAAATTTATACTTCTTACGATTACTATATTATCCCTTTAACTGCTGTAACACTGTAACACTTATCCTCGGGTGGCCTGGTGGTCTTGGTAAGTAGCGATTACTTTGTAAATAAAGTGTGTTTTACTTGCACGAGGTGCTTTTAATAAGTTTCAAGACTTTTTTTGTACAGACATCTAAAATTGTCGTAGACTCTTGAAAATTCAGTATGTTATTATTATACATCTCTATAGAGGACTCGCCAATTTTTATGATTTCAGGTTCCGAGGTTCAAGCACAGCATACATTTTATCCACCCTGATTGTCACAGCTGGATAATTTAAAAAAATGCAATCTGAACACGAGGACACTTTAGAAAAACAATATACCATAAAATTCGGTTCCAAATTTGAAACAATGACACAGAAACGTATGAAATGCTTACTGCTGCTTTTGGACTATTTTGTCATGAACCTAGCATCGTTTTTTGAGTGGCATAAAAGATTCAAGGAAGGCAGGGAGTCTGTGAGGGATGATGAGGTGCGTGGGATGAGCAAGGAAGTGAAAACACCAGAGTTGATATGGCAAATAAAGGATTTCATGGATAAGGAGCATCGCGTGTCTATAGAGACAACAAGTGCACAGTTTGATTTCAGTGTGGGAACTGTACACACAATTATTCAAGAGGAACTGCAAGTGCAGAAAATTTATGCGAAGTTTGTCTCAATGGTGCTCAGAGAGGATCACAGACTGTTTGACCAAAATGGGCATCAAGGCAGTACCTCACCCTCTTTATAGTTCAGCCATTGTTTCCTGTGACTTTTGGTTATTCGCTAAGCTTAATGAAAACCTTAGACGCTGTCGTTATGAGACAACTGAGGAGAGGAAAAAGTCTGTGACAAGGATCATTGACACATTCACGCAAGAGGATTCCATAGGTATTTCCTGAAGAGGTTACAACGGTAAAACAAGTGCATTGCATCTGAAGGAGATTACTTCGAACGGGACTAGAGTTTCTTGTGCGTACTATCAATAAAAGTGTCTAAACGAAAAAAGTACGGAAACTTATTGAAGGCACATCGTATATATAAACTTTTATATGTTAACGTATCTATTTAATGTGCATATTGTTATGAGTTTCTATTATCGTCTAATGTTCACGTATTTTTACGTGTCGATATATTCACAGGAAGGGTTCAACGTACATATACTATTTACAACAACAAAAAAAAAAACAAAAAAAAAAAAAACGAATAATAGTTCTCTAGGGATTTAAAATCGCGACAACCGTAGAAACATACCAGATCCATCTTTGGTCTTGTTTGACGGACAGCTACAAAGAAGGTTCGCCCTAATGAATAAAAAAAAATGTCAGTTTGTCTTTTCAGTAGCTTTTTTTACAGATGCTTCTCCATTGGAAAGTTGCACACTGTTCTACGTTTCTTAAATTTGATAGGCAGTGGGCACCTTGCTTTCTTTCGAGTGATTAACTATCATGCGATAGGGATGCTGAGCCTTGTAACTGTACCTCCAGTAATTACTACCTTCCACTGTTGTTGTCTCATCAACTAAACTTCTGGCATGCTTTGGATAGGATTGAAACCGCTATCTTCAGACTATTCCAATAAAAAAATAATATTTAATACTCTGTTAATATTTGGTCTACAGGCTTGAAACTTAATATATAAGAATTAAACGCGATAATAGTCATTATGAAGTATCCTATAAAACAGATGTTCTCTAAATATCAGCCTTTTGATTTTCTATGGAATTCTTGAAGGCATCTCCAGAAAATCTTAATACTTTTAGGAATTACGGGCGAATGATTTTGTCCTCTGTTGTTTTTTTAACATTTTCCAGACTTCTTGTCTACCGAAAATTGGTCACCAAATGTGTAATAGTCTTTTTCTCAAGTATCTTCCTAATGGCCTGAACTGGTTTTGGAATCATGGGACTCTCACTCCAAACCTACCTCTGCTTGGATTATGACTTGTTTACGAAGAAACACAAATGAATACCTGTGAATACATTTCGTAATTAAATTATTTTAATAGGATTTTCATAAGATTCGTGTTAATACTTGAATCTTTTGCGATATTTGATTGTAATAAATACGCAATTGATATAATAACTAACTAACTAATGTATAAGTCACGTAAAGGCATCAGAAAAGTCGCACGGAAGGTTGTCTAATAGGAATTACCGCTATATAAATAAACAAAACAAAATGCATGTACCGTAGAAACGCACATCTCATTCCAAGTTTTGTGAGATAACTTTACCAAAAACGTGAAGAAAGGATTCTTTAATTAAAAAATATATATGTGGGGTTTACAGTCAATTGACATACGAAATGTTATCACGTAAACTTAATACAATCTGTAATACAAACAAGCGGTAGATTGCTAAACACTTCTCGTTTATTTGTTTACGACAAATCAAACATTTGGGGTTATTAAATAGCGAGACATGATAATTATACCAATCTTTTTTCTGGCAAGCGGGGTGGGGGTGGGGTTACTCGATTAATATTGATTAAGTAAATAATGTATTTATGTCACGTACAGGCGAGAAACACACGCACACCAAATAACGCGAAAGTTATCTGATGGGTCAATCAGTACAAAAATGAAAAAAAAATTATCTACATACTTGTAAAATTGAGTTTTTTTGCCGCACTGATATTGATATTACAATCTTAGATGATTGGCTTCATTTTACTGTTACGCTTAATTCTATTATGCACAGTTTCTACATTCTGCATAATTTATGATGAAAACTTTCTAGCACACGGAAATTACTATATATATATATATATATATATATATATATATATATATATATATATATATATACAACTCTGTCTCTCTCTCTCTCCTTATATATATAAATATATATATATATATATATATATATATATATATATATATATATATATATATATATATACGTTTTATCCCAAATAAGGTAACAGACAACTTATTCGTGAGGGATTACTAGTTGGGACCAGATTTGTTGGGATACTTGTTTAGAAGCGAGATGTCTGTTCAGATTACAATTTAATTCCTACATGTCAATACAGTTAGGGAAGCAGGGACCCGGGAGGGAATTCCAAAGTACAGCAGTCTGAGAAAAAAGCTATTCGAGTATAAGGCTTTACGGCATCTAGGGATCTCTATATTGTAGGGGTGGGATTTTGCTGCTTCTCGGAGATATCGTCGTCGAGGGGGTACTAGTGTACGGTGTTCGTCAGAGAACTTGCCATAGAAACACTTGTAAAACAGGCACAAGGGTGCCACGTTTCGGCGATAAGACAGAGGTTTGTTTTTAGTTAATAGTTCAAGACGTATTAGGTTGGCGACTCTGTTTTGAATCCTGTTTAGGAGCGAGAAACTAGTGGCAGATACACTAACTCAGATGGGGCAACAACACTCTATGTTTTTTTGTATAGATACAGGAAACTCTCAGGTGTGAGTAGCCTTTAAGCACGATAGAGAGAACTCATCTTACTCGTAGTTGCTTTAGCAATTGCCTTAATGTATTTATTCAAATTCATGTTGTCTGTGATATATATATATATATATATATATATATATATATATATATATATATATATATATATACTCTTTTTTGTTTTATTTTACTTCAGTCGAAGTTCTCAGAAATCAAGGGGCCCACTACCCGGGGCAAACACTTGAAATCTATATGAGATACATAGATATATTCGAATGTTCCATTAAATTTCTTTATCTCTCAAACACTGAGTTAGTAAAGAAATTAAGAACATAATTTTCCTCTCCCCAATTAACCATTTTTATACGTTCTATATCTTTCATTTTGGTCTCATGGTCTTACTGGATTCTAGGACAAGAATTTATCTAGTCTGGTGGAGTATCCAGCTTCGTGCTATTACTTCAGGTAATATCACTTGAAGAAGGTGCACCATTCCTCGGAAAAGCTGTGGGGTAGCCGTAGTGAGGAAATCTTATTTGGACTGCGAATACTATGTGATTTTGAATATTTGGTCAGGGTTTACTTCTATGGAAAAAGTATCCTCATGCCAGATTGTTCTGACAAACCCCTGTACAAAGAGACCTTAGACACTCGAGGATAGTGTTTAGTAGGCATTCAAGTTCTCTCCAGTAGGCATTCAAGTTCTCTCCAGTAGTTTTTTTTATGTTAGATTATTTTTTTACCTTTTCCAAACTCCGAGTTTTTCTTTTTATATATTTTTAGCAAAGTTGTATAAGTTTGATCCATATGTTTGTTTTTGCATAGCAAGCGCTTTCGACTGGAACATTCCCGTCATCCTTCGGCAGATTACGTCATTTAGGTTCGTAAAATAACGTTTTCTTTGTTTTTTTTTTTTTTAAAATTATGTTCGGTATAACATGTGTTAAAATTTATATATTTTGTCATGACCAGATGTTGGAGTGGTTATTTAAATGAGTGGACATTTTTTAACAAGGGGGGGGGTAATATTTATCTTTATATTGTGGTAAATTACATATTTGATAAAATATATAAATTTTAAACTAAAATTATATATATATATATATATAAACACAACCACACACACACACACACACAAACACACACACACGCGCATATATATATATGTGTGTGCGTGTGTGCGCCCGTATGTGTGTGTACGCGCGCGTGTGTGTTTATTTATTTAAAAAAATATTGCACATATAATGCCCCACTTAGAAATTAAAGTTGAGCTCTTTTTAGGGAATTGAAAAGAAGCGGCCAGCTTTAGCAAATAAGCATCATTCCACTTTCTGTTTTTGAATAATGTCATGAATATGGATTATGAAAGCCGATCGACATTGTTTCATAAGTATTACGTTCCTTTCATAAATATGTTAATTGACCGTGGCTCGAGAACATGTAATAAACAAGGATATACGGAAGCCCAAATTTCAGCCAGTTAAATGACGTCAAAGGAGGGAGGGGATGATAGTTTTCTTTCTCCCCCCCAGACGTGCATCCGTGCATTCCTATGCTGAACGTTTGTATCATCTTTACCATTTTTTTAAATTTAATTATTTTTAATTTAATTATTTTAAATTGAATTATTTTTTATTTAATTATTTTTAATTTAATTATTTTTAATTTAATTATTTATAATTTAATTATTTTTAATTTAATTATTTTTAATTTAATTATTTTTTATTTAATTATTTATAATTTAATTATTTTTTATTTAATTATTTTTTATTTAATTATTTTTAATCTAATTATTTTTAATTTAATTATTTTTTATGTTGCCGTTTTTAAATTAATTTGTTTAATTATTGTTCAAGATTATATATTTATAGATTATGTTACGCCGAAAGTTTCACAAGAAAGGAAAATATTAAAGTCTTACATATAAAATTATATGAAACATGTAATTTAAAAAAAAACGTAGAAATATTTTTTGTAATTATAATTTTTTTGTGTGAAAATATTAAATAAACAATGCTAAATTCAATGATAATATCGGTAGTTCGAGAAATTAATTTTTTTTCTAGTTATATCAAATTCATTAATACGGACTTTAAAGGCTTTTTTCGTAATGTTCCTGTAAAAATTAATGTTTTTTTTAATTGTTATAATTTACGATACTTTATATTCATAAAAAAATAAAAAAATAAATTCATTCGTTTTTTTTTTACTCCTTACTTGGTATTTTTTGTTTAAACAAAAAAATAGATTCCACTAAGATTTAAATAAAAATACTGTATTCATTTCATACCGTGAAAATTATTTGATAAATACTGAAGATTTCATTAAAATTAGTTAATTTCCTAATTTTTGGTGAATTTTTAAAGTACAGGAAGGGTTCAAAATCTTTATACATTTTTAGCATCGGCATTCATTTTGCAAATACCTACAAAACAGAAATGACTGAGTTCATCATTTGCCCCCCTCCCCATTTAACCCTTTTTATAATCTGGAGATGTAGCTCAGTGGTAGAGCATTCGACTACAGATCGAATGATCCCCTGTCGAACCTGTGTGTACTTGTCCATAAAACTTTAATTTTTTTTCTTATTAATGAGTCCAATATACCATAAAAGAAATCGTACCATTTAAAATCGCCGCAAATGATGGCTTCGTTCGCATATTTTAAAACTAAACATTAATCAGAAGTGACTTTTCCAGGGCATTCCGCTGACGTTTTATTGTAAACAAACACAGAGGAAAATTGATGAACGAAAATATCATTATTTGTTAATTTCTTTACGAATTAGTCCACCGGGCAAATTATTCCTCGCAATATATTATAATCAATAAATAGAGGATTGATTCTATAATAATACATATGCAATTTGTATAAATTAAAATATTATGTTCAAGCATATTGCACGACTGAAAAACACCGGGTTGTCAGCTAGTATATATATGTATGTGTGTGTATACATATATGTATATGTATGTATGTATGTATTTATTGTCAGGTCATGTCATATGCTACTGGTACCATGTAACCCAGTACTACCTGCCTCATGGTTGGGTCATCGGCGACTAAACTGGTTCCCCCACCAGACTTGTTTGGTGAGGAGGGTGGCTAGTCTCCCTGAAGGATTAAAAACAAGACCTTCCAAATGGCGAATGAACTCTTTTTCTGGATCAACGGCCAACTAGAACCGTGTATATTTGTGTGTGTGTATATGTGTATTGGGGTGGAGAGGGCTCCCGTAAGCCGTGGTGAAGGCAACCTTTCTAGGAGAAGCAAATCTCTGATTTAAAAAAAAAACATAAAGCGGAAGACCATTACCCGCATTAAGCTGGTCTGCAGTTTAATTTGTTGCTGGCTATCTTGCTCTTGCTTGTTGCTGGATCTCAACATTTTGAACCGAGATAGAGACTTAGCTGTCGTACAAAGCTAATACTCTGTAACATCATATTTGTATATATACTCCCTCAGACATTTGGGCTCATGGATTTTAAATGTCTGAGGAAGTGGCACTCGTCTGACAAGACGTTGCAATCATCATCATGTATGTATGCATGCATGTATGTATAATATTGCATTCGCGAAAAGCAGTAACGTTCTAAAATATCTTGCGTAATTCGTAGTGGACGGACTTTGTTAACAGTGTCCACGAACTTGCTGATTTTAATACTCGAATTTTTAATCGACTTAAATTTTTAATGGATTTTTCATCGACTCAATATATTTTAACTTATCATCGCCTAACGCTGTTTATTGCATATTTTAGTTTTCACTTTTAATTCTTATTTTCGCCACTTCGCACTTTTACTTCAACACCTGAAGATGATTCGTGGACGAATCGAAAGCGCTCGTGACAGCAACAATTATGGAACTTTTATTAGTATTTTTGATTTTTAAATAAAAAAGATTATACGGAAAATCGAAAAATTAAAAAAAAAAAAAGAATCATGAAGCAAAGTGTCCCCATTGCATTTAATAATATCTGTTTGAATTGCTTGAATATATATATATATATATATATATATATATATATATATATATATATATATATATAATTTTCGGAATGTGAGAGATTATATATAATTATTTCCACAGCCCAAAGAATACTGCAGCCTACAAAAGCCATTCCGGTTCGTTGGCTGGCATGGCTCCTGTGGGCTGCGCCGTTCTTTGGGCTGTGGAAATAATTATATATATATATATATATATATATATATATATATATATATATATATATTCATAAGTTTGGGGTATATGTATGCTGTTTTCGAAAAGTTGTAAGTTTATTACTTTAAGTACGACATAATTCTTTCTAATGCATCTCAACTACTTTGGGATTTATTAATAGATATTGCAAATGTTAGGTTTCATTATGGAACAAAAATGAAAATAGCGATCTATGTGCTGGAAGTTATAAATTATTTATGTGCCCTCCTCCTGCAAATTACCATGAGGATACGACTCTCAATTGCCCTACGGTATTAGAGAGCTATTAATACGATCCAAATTATACAGGGGGTTGTGATTAGCGGAGTCTTTTCAGTGTACTTTAGGTGGTTTTGAACTAATGTGTGAACTAATGTGAAACGCAGTCATGTAATACATCCATTATTACATAAGAAAGAAAGAAAGAAAGAAAGAAAGAAGAGAAAGAGAAAGAGAAAATAGAGCTAAAAAGATCCAGAATAAGGTTTAGTGCGAAATCTAGCTTCTTCCCTCGTATTGCTAGATTTGAAATTTCCCCCTCCCCTGTTTCCTGCTTCCCTGATTGCACAGAGTAGAACGATACATTTTTCGCCATAAAGAAGACAACATTACAGCTTTAGGTAACTTAATATCTATTCAGTGTAGCCGCCTTCAGCTTCAATCAGCGCCTCCATATGGTTCCGGAACTGGAAGCATGCGTTTTCTACAAGCGCTGGCGGAGCTTGGCGAATTTTTGGTGCATAGCGGCGATCAGGCTGGCTTTGGTGTTGTTGGAGGTCATGATAGTGATGTTCCCGATGTGTGACCAAAGAAAGTTGTCCAGCGGGTTCAGGTCGAGGGAAGAGGGAGCCAGTAAGAGAAAGATACAAAGTCGTAGCCCTCCTTCTTAAGCTAAGCCTGGGTCTCTTTGGACTTTCGGGCTGGCGCCGAGTCCTGCTGCCACACCCAGGATCTACCAGCAGCCATCTGATTGTACCAAAGGATCACTACACGCTTCAGCACATCCAGGTACACTTTAGTGCTGACTTTAAAACTGACTTTGAGGTGATGAGGTGGTATGATGTGACCCTTACTTGAAACCACACCAAAGACCACAACCGTGACCGGAAACTTCGTTGAGCTGTGCCGTCAAGCGTTGACCGTTCGGATTTGCATTTTGTGTGGCAATGGTCCTGTTATCATAACTTGGATCGGACGAGAGCATAAGTTGTACAGCGGGGCATCTCGGATCTCGCTTATTATTATTATTATTATTATTATTATTATTATTATTATTATAATATAATTTTAATGTAATACATCTTGTTAATATATGCAATATTTTCACAGATCAATATAACTCCAAAATTTCTATTAAATATTAACATTAAATTGCTGTTAATACTACTTATATACATTTGGATTTTACTTTATATGTTGGACATATAAATTTCCGTTTAACTAGCATTAAATAAACAGAAAAGCAAACAGCAGTAGGTGTATCAGAATTTTTGTAGGAATTTTTGACACCCCTAACACGAAACTGCGAATAAAATATAAAAAATAACTCGTAATTTCTCTTTTAAAAGTGGGTTGTTTATTTTCTTTATTGATTATACTTCCAAAATAAACTATTAAAGTTGTATAAAATGTAATAGAAATATTATTTTTTATTTTTTAAAAACCAGTAATGAAATTCATTGTATTTTACGAGTTCAGTATTTTTCAATTTTTAAATTTTAAAAATCTATCAAAGTTTTTCTATTGATTCTATTTTTACGATATTTTCAGGGTCAATGTGAAATTTTATGGTCTTTCCAATAAATCGAATATAATATTTTAGACGAACGTTTTTCTTTTTAATTCACGGCCTGTCCATTTTGAAATGTCTATTAAAAAGTAAATGATTAATTTACTTACCAAAGTTTTATATATCACAAATTGAAGATGTATAAATAATATATTCAAATTTAAAACAAAAAAGAAGTGTTTACATGTAAAGTCCGAAGTTTAAAACCTTTTTTTTTAAAACACGTTGTTTTTTTTTTTTAATGAAACCTTGGTCTTTGCTCCTTTAATTGAAAAAAAATTAGGGTTTGAATTACATTTTTCAAGTAGTTATAAGCTTGGAAAACAGGGGGTCGAATTAATTCATGCCCCCATTTTGAAATGTCTATTAAAAATTAAATAATTAATTTACTCACCAAAGTTTTGTATATCACAAGTTGAAGATAAAAGATCAATAAATAATATATTCAAATTTAAAACAAAAGAAAAGAAGTGTTTTTAGAAATTTACATGTAAAGTCAGAAGTTTAAAACCCTTTTTTTAAATCACGTTGTTGTTTTTTTTTTTAATGAAACCTTGGTCATTGCTCCTTTAAGGAGTTGAATTACATTTTTCGAGTAGTTATCAGCTTGGAAAGACAGGAGGTCGAATTATTCCATATTTTTCACGAAGTTTCTGACGCACCTAAAACGGCAGTTGTTTTTTTTTTATTTCCACTTTTTCCTATTTTTCTGTCTTTCTCTCTTTTTTAGAATATCATAGAAAAAAGACAATGTATATAACATTACTTGTTTTTTACTTTTTTTTTGACTCGCCGTCTTCATTTCATACATTTTGACAGAACCCTCGACCTATATATATATGAATCTTGCATGCCTAGACTTGTCTAAACTTTTCATATGTCAAACTAATAAGCTTCGCGTGTCCCTTTTTCTCTCGTTTTTCTTCTTCCCTTCAAATTATTCCCCCACCATTACTACCTATCTGTTCTCTTAACACCGAATTTGATTTAGAATAAAGATTAGACATTTTAAATTTAGGACTTTTTTAGGCTTAGTAAGTTTAAAACATTTTCACTTGTACTGCTTTATAAATATAATTTAATCACCAAAGTTTCATCTGTTTTTTTTAAAACGCCTATTATGCTTTGATAAGCAATTCTTTTATTTTTTTTTTATTTATTTAATTGCTTCCGAATATTTTAGTTTTTTATTCACAAATTGGATTGACCACTTGGATTAAATTTTGAAACTGATATAAAAAAAATCTTTACTTGATTTATACAAGCAAATATTTTCCGGATATCTAATCCAACCAAAGGAGAAACGAAGGCAATATGTTCACATGTGATTGTACCTATTTGTAACCGCATGCATTGGAAGAATTACAATACGCATTGGATCTCTTTACCACCCTACTACCAGAAATTTCCATGTCAGGATTTAGTATGCATTTTTCATTTGAAGTTCAATATCCTTTTTTTCTGTCTCAATATCTAATTTCCCTTAGTCTATTTAGCTAAAATGATTTAAAAACTTTAAAAAGTTTTAATTTTCTATGTTTATTACCTATAGCAAGTAAGGTGAAAACCAGTAATAACATTTGCAAATATTTTTCATCTGAAGAGATGAATAAACATGGAAATATCATGGGTTAAAGAAATATATTTATAAAACCGTGTTCTTTGTTTGCAAACAATAAAAATTCTATATTTGAAAATTAAGTTTTTCATATCATAAAACTTAAATACCTAAATTATGATATATATATATATATATATATATATATATATATATATATATATATATATATATATCATTAAACGATTAAGCGAAGCCCACTATTAATTTGTTTGTAAACAAGTTGATGGTTAAAGCACTGTGCGACGGGAGAGTATGAATTTAATACAGACTCTAGGAGAACTGTTTATGGCATTGATTCGTAGCCGAGTGGTGAGAGCTGCTGACTGTCAATGCGACGGTTGTAGGTTCAATCCACGGTTGGGGAAAGGTGTTTGTCAAGCCGCACTGATGAGTTGTGATGCAACGAACAGTACTGTAGGTGGATGACAATATATATATATATATATATATATATATATATATATTCAAACTCTATCTCCTCCGAAACAAAAAGTCGCAGAGCGGCGCTCGTGGCCTCAAATGACTGGATTTTTTTAACGAGCCGTCTTTAGGCAGTTAAAATAGTTTTTAAGAGGGTCAAAAATGGGTCTAAACTGAAAAAATCGTTAAACATTTTGTAGATTCATCTTAGATCATTTTTACTTTTGAATTTTTAATCGGTTCATATGGATATCACCTTGGTACAGTGGTAACGTCACCAGCTTTGAATGCTGCAGATTCGGTTCGATTCTAGTTGATGGCATATATTTTTTTACTTTTGAAATCTCGACTCTATAATAATATATACGAAATCTGATCATATTAGAGCGTATTTGACGCCCGGTCATAATCCCTCACCCACTAGTGTATATATATATATATATATATATATATATATATATATATATATATATATATATATATATATATCTTTGCTAGATCGTTTTTATTTTCAATTCTCCGCACTTACGTAGAATTTAGAAACTATGCATAAATAGAATTCAGTTTCATAGTTAAAGGAAACCAATCATCTAATAAAAAACTCAAAGATAATTAATTAGTTAATCATCATGCAGTCGCTCGCATATCCATGACTGAGTATATAAAGAAGTTTGTTTTCACAATTTTTAAGTAGAAGACGTATATTTTTAAGTAGAAGAAGCTGGGATCTCGGTGAGTATCTGTTCTGGTGCTTCCCTTAAGTTAATTTGCCCTTTCTATACAAAGACAATTTTAATTTTTGCCTACTTCCAGAGTATCCCATTTCCACCCATATTAAAAGCGACCTTGTGTCACATTTTATTTCCGCGGGTAAGCAACAGAAAAGTAGGAGGAACTGCTTAGTTGACTTAATCTATCTATCTTTACACCAATAAATTCGTTTTTCTTTTGTGTGTATTGATATTCATATTAAAAACCCTCTTTTCTATTTATTTAAAAAGAAAATACAATGTTCTTATATATGGGTTGTGGAAATGCATTCACTAGCAAAAGATGTAGCTAATTTGCATATTCTTTTAAACATTCATTTAATTAATTCCTTATTAGTTTTTTTCAGTTTTCTCATGGGATGATCATCTAAAGTTAACTATTACGTTTAATTATATTAATGTAGATATTCTACATGATTTATACTTGCATAATATTTGTGTAAAATCTTTACAGTAAACAAAAAAGTGTTTCCATATATATTTATGTATACGTATATATTTTTGTTTGATCTATTAGTCTATCTATCTATATATCTATAAAAGTGAACGTGTCTGTATGTCTCTCTGTGTGTCTGTGTGTGTACATTTCCCTACGCAATAACTCTGTCAATTTTAAGTGTACGGACTCGAAATTTTATATACAGGGTACGAAGATTTGGAAAAAATCTTAGTGATTGGTTTTCGGCCAGAAATTTGGCTGTTAAGGGGTCAAAGTTCAACGATTAAACTCCTCCGACAATTTTGGGTTTAACACACTTGAAATTTTGGTTATAGATTTCTTGGACATTGATCTAACTTAATAACTTGATTTGAGACCAAAACAATAAATATTAAGGGGTCATAATAGGGGTCAAAGTAAAAAATAAATCACCTTTTTTTTTTTTGCTCAGCATACACTTCCAAACATCCGGGGCATCGCCGGGCACCCATGCTAGTATATATATATGAAAGTGAACGTGTCTGTGAGTGTCTGTGTGTGTGTGTGTCTGTGTACATTTCCATACGCAATAAATCTGTCAATTTTCAGTCTACATACTCGAAATTTGATATACAGGGTAGTGAGATTTGGGAAAATCTTTGGGATCAGTTTTCGGTCAGAAATTTGGCTGTTAAGGGGTGAAAGTTCAATGATTTGACCTTTTAGAACTCTACCAAACTTCTCCGACAATTTTGCCTCTAAACACTTAAAATTTTAGATTTAGGTTTCTTGGACATGGATCTAACTTAATAACTTGATTTGAGCCCAAAACAATAAATGTTAAAGGGGTCGTAATAGGGGTCAAAGTTTAAAAAATAAGCCGCTTTTTTTTTCTTTTTTTTTCTTTTTGCTCAACATACACATCCAAATACCCGATCCACCCGATCCAAATACCCGGGCAACGGTTGAAATGCAAGTATGAAAATAAAGTAAAAATTTTTAAAAATTATATTCGAAACTTAGGTCTAAGACATCAGGCGAAAAGTGCTATTTCAAACTGAAATGTGAGAGACGAACGACGGACGGCACCTATTACAGATATACTCGGACTATTTAAATATAGAAGAAGCCCAGTCAATCTACATGGAAAATGCTTTATTAAACAAACGTGTGACAGATCAATGAAAATAGATTTCTATGTAACAGTTTGGTAGAGAAACCGACGGAGTATGTGTCTAATTGTGTTACCTGGACGTCCATTCCAATGCCGTACTTCTAACGTCGAAAATAGTACTAAAAAGCCTAGGCGTGACAAACACAGCAAACGACCGACAGTCCGACGTACAGAACATTCATTTAAAGATGTAAGGACGCAGAAAATTTTCACGGTTGTTTGTCAAAAATGTATATTTTTGAAAGTTCAAAATTACATATCATAATATATAAACTCCTGATCGACAAACAATATGGATTTAGGCAAGCCCGTTTAACAGCATATATCTTAACTGTAATCTTTGGACGTATATACCGTTCACTGGACACAACAGGGGGAGGGGTAGAGCGGTAGCCCTTGGTATATCTAAGGCTTTTGACAGGGTATTGCACAATGGTCTTCTGAGGAAAGTTAGATATCACTGGAAAAATACATAATGTAATTTAAGAGAAAAATCCAAGTTGTCCTCGACGGTCGTTCATCTAAACAATATGATATAAATGCGAGAGTACCTCAGGGGTCTATCCTTGGACCTTTATTATTCCTGATATTCATAAATTACCTCCCTGATAAAATTGTTTCGGAGATGGGTATATTTGCCGATGACACCACTCTCTATAACAGGCATGAGGGGAAAACAAATGAACACATATCAAAGGAAATGGCAGAAACACTAGAGGATGCCCTCCAATCTGTAGTGGAATGAGGGAAAAATGGATGGTCACATTCAATGCTGCAAAGACTAAACTTGTTTCCTTTAATAACTACAAGAAACCTTCTCTACTACCAATAGCAATGGCCAAGAACGCGTTACCTGAAAGTACTTCTTTTAAACTCCTCGGCCTAACGTTTACAGGGAACATGAACTGGAATAGATACATTGAGAGCATTGACCATGCTATTCCGAAGAATATGGGATCTCTCTACCGTGCTAGAAAGCTACTTACGCCTGAAAGTATCCTGTACCTCTATAAGGGCACCATTCGCCCATGTATGGAGCACTATTGTCACATTTGGGTTGGTGCATCTGCTGCTTGTCTCTCACTCCTGGGCAGGTTTCAAAAGAGAGTCGCCAACCTGATAGGGCCTGAACTGACATCTAGGCTTTAGCCTCTGTTCCATCGACGAAATGTTGCATCCCTCTGCCTGTTCTACAAAACTTTAATGGTGAATACTCTGACGAACTACAAGCACTTGTACCTCCTCGACGTGACTACCCTCGACAAACCCGACAAGCCACTAAGTCCCACCCTTTTACAGTAGAGATCCCTAGGTGCAAGAAAGCCTTTTACTCCAATAGTTTCTTCCCCAGAACTACAGGTCTTTGGAACTCCCTTCCGGGATTCTGCTTTCCCAGTTGTAGTGATATGCAGAAGTTCAAGTGTAATGTGAACAAATATCTTGCTACTCATCTCCCTTCATAATGCCCTGCAAATTATGTCCCTGATAGTAGCCCCCTACTTACAAGGAGCACTGTGCTTTGTTTAGGGCGAAAATTGATTAATATATATATATATATATATATATATATATATATATATATATATGTGTGTGTGTGTGTGTGTGTGTGTGGTGTGTGTGTGTGTGTATACATATATCTATAATATAAAGCTGAACGTGTGTGTGCATACATGTATCTATAATATAAAGCTGTAGGCTCCTATATGGTTGATTCTTATAGAAAACTGATCACATATAATAATAGATGTATCGAGACACAGGTATGGGTATGTTTGATCTTGCATAATGATGATTCATTAAAATTGTGAGGTCTGCGTTCGCGCCTGGTTCACAAAGTATGGAAATAAAAAATTTAAAAATAAAAAAAACACGTTTACAAGTGTTTTTGATATAGATGTATACAATAATACTTTGATAAGTATGTTTTAACTTAAAGAAGGATGGTATAATAAAATTGTGGGGTCTGCGTTCGCGCTTGGCTTCCATAGAATGGAAATAGGCACAAACTTTAATAAAGACTTTTCATATCTTTCTACGTAAGTATACTTTGATAATTATGTTTCAGTTTAAAGAAATATGGTATAATAAAATTATGGGGTGTTCGTTCGCACCTGACCTCCATAGAATGGAGATATGTCACAAAGTTTAACAAGGTTTTTTAATATAGATCCACAGAATATTGTGATAAGTCTTTTAGTGTGAACAGGTATGATATGATAAATTATGGGGATTATCTATTTTATTTTTACTTTCATCATATTTTGCTTTGGTTTTGATACCCCCAAATTCGAAGCTATCTCTTTACAACCCTTCCTTTTCATAAGCAATCATACTTTCATAAATCAGAATCCATTTTCTGTAGGCTGTTTTTGAACCCAGTCAACGACGGGTACTTTTGTTAGTAATATATATAATATATGTACAATATATAATATATCAATATAATATATAAATATATATATTATATTAATAATAAATATAAATATATATATATATATATATATATATATATATATATATATATATATATATATATATATATATTGAGAATGATGGAAATAGTATTCCGTCAAAATACAGAGATAAAAAGGAACAAACCAAGCAACACGTCCATCAATGTTTCGTCTTTATTGTAAGACTTCTTCTGGTGAATTAAAAAAAAAACTAATTTACATGTAAAATATTTGAATATATATTTGTTTTAATGAAAATATGACTTTATTCTATTCCGGAAGTAGTTGTTGGGAATTAAAAAGAAAAGTAATAACGTTGAGAAAAATAATAAGATTTTTTACCGTGATATAACCGTTTATATATCATATCTTTTTAATATATTAACGGCTATATGATGTTAAAATTCTTACTCTCTTGCACAAGGCTATAACGTTTTCCTTTAATTTGCGACTTTTTCGTTCTGAAATAGAACAAATCATATTCTTTATTGCAATAAGTCTTTTTTCAAATACTGTGCAGGTGTTTTATTTTCTCAATTCATTCTTCCAAAAAAGTCTTATAATAAAGACGAAACGTTGATGGACGTGTGACTTGGTTTGCTCCTCTTTTTCTCTTTTTTTCTCTTTCTCTGTCCTTCCTCTGTGTGTATATATGTATATATATATATATATATATATATACACACACATATATATATGTGTATATATATGTGTATATATATACACATATATATATGTGCGTATATATATACACATATATATATGTATATATATACATATATATATATGTGTATATATATATACACATATATATATGTATATATATATACACATATACTACTTATTTATATATGATATATTGATGTTGGCATTATGTGGATGTTCAGCTTTAATGCATACAATCTGATATAATTGTAGCTTTTTGTTTAACGTGCAAAAGTATTTATCTTAGTTAGCAGGAACGCCCGACGTAAACCAGTCGTAAAATACGCTTAAATATGATATTTTAATTCATGCAGATTTAGTATATATTATTACAGAGTCAATTTTCTA
Organism: Euprymna scolopes; assembly: GCF_053919585.1. NCBI lineage: Eukaryota > Metazoa > Mollusca > Cephalopoda > Sepiida > Sepiolidae > Euprymna > Euprymna scolopes. The sequence goes on along the minus strand of NC_136516.1, from coordinate 41,451,339 downwards.
TCGATGGGTTTATATTTCTAGCCTGGGTTTCTGGCGTTGCCCGGGTGTTTGGAGGTGTGTGTTGAGCAAAAAACAACAAAAAAGTGGTACTAGGTAAGCAGGCTCGAACCCGAACCACGAAAGAACGTGAAAAAAAAAAAAAACGTGACGTCTTTGTCGTTGCATGCATCACGAAACCGGCAGTGGCCAGGGTTTAAATTAAGGCTAGTTAATAGAAAAGAAGGGATGACTTTCGAAAATATCAATGAAAAAACCGACCCCTCCTTGTAGAAAAGTGCCCAGCTGAGGGTAAAGGAATTTATATTTTTAGCCAATTTTTCGATATTTGTGGAGCTTCAAAACAATACTGATATTGTGAAAATCCGTCGCCGCTGTCGGAAGGTTTAGGCATACATACATACATACATACATACATACATACATACATACATACATAAATACTGTATTGCTGTCACATCTGGGCTGGTGCATCTGCTACTAGTCTCTTGCTCCTTGACAAGGTTCAAAAGAGAGTAACAAACCTGATAGGCCCCCAACTGGCATCTAAGCTTCAGCCTCTGTCCCATCGATATTGTACAAGTATTTAAGTGGTGAATGCTCTGACGGACTGCAATCACTTGTGCCCCCACGACGTGAGCACCCTCGCCAAACCCGACAGGCTGCTAAATCCCACCCCAGACTGTAGAGATCCCTAGACGTAAAATATCTTTTTACTCCAATAGTTTCTTCCCCAGAACCGCTAGACTCTGGAATTTCATTCCAGGTCCCTGCTTCCCCAACAGTACTGACGTGCAGAAGTTCAAGTGTAACGTGAACCGACACCTTGCTGCCCAAATCCCTACATAGTACCCCAGTAGTTGTTGCCCCTGATAGTAGTCCCCTACACCAAAGTGGCAATTTGCCTTGTTTGGAGTGAAAATGTAATAAAAGAAACATACATACATACATACATACATTTAAACAGACAGGTGAGATTTATATTTTAGACTAGTCTGAGTGCCCGGCGTTGCCCGGATTTTTTTAGGTGTGTGTTGAGCAAAAAAAAAGGTGTAGTAGGCAGGCATGCTCGAACCCGTTACGCGAAGGCGGAAAAGAAAGTGGAGATGTGTGACAGGGTGTTGGTTGAGCAAAAAAAAAAAAAAAAACCCGGAAAATTGCGAGCGCAAAATAAGTGTTGTAGTAGGCAGGCAGGCAGGCTCGAACCCGTACCGCAAAGGAGGAAAAGAAATTGGAAAGGAAACTTTACACGTTAGCTGCTTCGCCCATCGCCAAACCCAAAGGACGTAGGTTTAAATTAATTTAGATAATCGAAAAGAGGCGATAATTTTCGAAAAAATCGACGAAAAGGCGACCCCTCGTAGAAAAATGTCCAGTTGAGGGTCGGGGAATTAATGTTTTTGGCCAATATTTCGATATTTGTCGTCCGAAGGGTCGCGCTTAAAAATGATATCGATCTCGTAAAAATCCGTCCCCTCTGTCGAAAGTTTTTGCGAGACATATATACATACATACATCCATACATACATTTAAACAAACGAGTGAGGTTTATATTATAGATAAAGTTATGATTTAAAAAATATATATATCCATGCGACTTGGGTGCATCAGCTTGAATCGAAACCCAAACCAAAATTATGAAATATATATATATATATATATATATATATATATATATATATATATATATATATATATGTGTGTGTGTGTGTGTGTGTACGTATGTATGTATGTATGTATATATATAACTTGAGTTGCTTAAGCTATAATCAAAACTGAAACCAAAACTTGTGAAGAATTTTATAAACAAAACAGATGATTTTGGAATCATTAACTATAATCGAAACCGATATAAAAACCTTTGAAGAATAATTGGTAAAATTATGTATTACAAGAAGTGGAAAGTCATCTAACATGATGTTGGATGGCCATGGATGAGGATGAATCTCTAGCAGATCAACGGTTTTATGGTATTAAGAGTTACAGTATTCGACTGCATCTATGCGGATCATCGAAGGCCAACGGATAGGTGTGAACAGGCGAGTCAGATGCCACTGCGCTGGGGAAGGTAATAGGAATCCACCCCATGTATTCTGCCAAGTTCAAATCATGTGATGTCTTCAGAGTAATCAGACCAACGATGGACAAAAGATTAAGGAGAAACTAATCATGATTTCATCTACGGCATGTAAAATGCCACGACACAAGAAGAAAAAGAAGAAATCCTGAATAATTGTTCAAGTATAATATTTGCTGCCCGAACAAAATACTTTTACTATTGTTAACTCGGACTGAACATTTACGAGAAATGATTCATCCTATTAAGTGAAGTGACATTAAATACCAGTACAGCGCTGGATACTCCACCAGATTAAATGAATTCTTGTCCTGGAAACCAGTAAGACCACAAGAAATGTATACTGTAATAAATTAAATGATGAATTAGAGAGAGGACAACATTGTTCTTCACTTATGCACTAAATCAATGATTATAGAGGTAAAGAGTACTTTAATAGAATATTCTAATACTTATGTGTCTCATATAGAAATCGAGTGTCAGCTATATAAAGGGGGGTTTATTTTTTATGACTTTCGACCAAAGTAAAACGAAAAGACAAAACGAAGACAAATACGAGTTGATAAATATACGTAAAACTCATGAAATCTCTACATAGAACTCGATCTCAAGCCGGGAAAACAATGCTCATCTGTACATTTTCTGTTCAAAATGGGAATAGTTCATTTCGAAATGGGAATATGTCATTTCAAAATGGGAATAGGTCATTTCAAAATGGGAATAGTTCATTTCAAAATTGGAATAGTTCATTTCGAAATGAGATTAGGTCATTTCAAAATGGGAATAGGTCATTTCAAAATTGGAATAGGTCATTTCAAAATGGGAATAGGCCATTTAAAAATGGGAATATTTCATTTCGAAATGGGAATATTTCATTTCAAAATGGGAATAGGCCATTTCAAAATGGGAATATTTCATTTCGAAATGGGAATATTTCATTTCGAAATGGGAATAGGTCATTTCAAAATTGGAATAGGTCATTTCAAAATGGGAATAGGCCATTTCAAAATGGGAATATTTCATTTCAAAATGGGAATAGGTCATTTCAAAATGTGCATAGGTCATTTCAAAATGGGAATAGGTCATTTCAAAATGGGAATATTTCATTTCGAAATGGGAATATTTCATTTCGAAATGGGAATAGGTCATTTCAAAATTGGAATTAGTCATTTCAAAATGGAAATAGGCCATTTCAAAATGGGAATATTTCATTTCAAAATGGGAATAGGTCATTTCAAAATGTGCATAGGCCATTTCAAAATGGGAATAGGTCATTTCAAAATGGGAATATGTCATTTCAAAATTGGAATAATTCATTTCAAAATGGGAATAGGTCATTTCAAAATGAGATTAGGTCATTTCAAAATGGGAATAGGTCATTTCAAAATGTTCATAGGTCATTTCAAAATGGGAATAGGTCATTTCAAAATGGGAATATTTCATTTAAAAATGGGAATAGTCCATTTCAAAATGGGAATAGGTCATTTCAAAATGGGAATAGGTCATTTCAAAATGTGCATAGATCATTTCAAAATGAGAATATGTCATTTCAAAATGGGAATAGTTTATTTCAAAATGGGAATAGGTCAGTTCGAAATACAAATAGTTCATTTGTAGGAATAGTTCATTTCGAAACAGGAATAGTTCAGTTTAAATGGAAAAATTATTATAAGTATAAATATAACAAATATTTTCTAAATTATTTTTGCAATAAAATTGTCAACACTTTATAATATAAAAAAATTCAAGTCATTTATTAGAACGCAACATCTTATGATGCTGCAGCTGCAGAAATTCTAGATTGAATTCCAGCTATGAAACGATTGCATACTTCTGGTGTAACCCTTCCCAGATTCTTCCTTAATTAATGAAGTCAAAGTTCTTGCCCTTTGTTTAGTAATTGACAAGCCATCTCTTCTCTCAATTGCAAGAATACTCACAATTTTAGCAGCCAATTCCTGCTTGACGTAAGCTTTGATTAAAAATCATACTTTTCCAATTGGATCAAACATTGGATGTATGGTCCCAACCCAAGCACTTCACACCTAGAAAATTGAAGATATTTTAATCCGTTATTTGTTTAAATACTGCGCTGAGGCGACTAGGTAATATGCTAGTGATATCAGGGCGGTAACGAGATAATGAGTAACTATATGTCGTTGTACAACAAAAAAAAACGAGTTGAAGTTCTTTCCTATTCTTGGTCTCCTTTGCGACTGAGGCTACAATGTGGTGGGTCACGTTACAGTCTCACCTGACACCCGTCGACTGTTATCATTGAGAGGTTCCTGGGCCTTTCTATGTGGTGAATTTTAAAAATATTTTCATGCTATAAAAATTATACAGTGTAACCCGGATATAAGAAACGTCGTCTCCGGTCTCATCAGTCTCGTTTTTCTTATATTCGGGTTTCTCGTATCCGGGTTACACTGTACTTATAAAGATGAGTATTAAATACTTACAAAAAAAAACCCCAGTCGGAACGATAGTCGAGAACAAAGTTAGAGACATCGTAATTCGGGCATTTGTTGTACGTATTTATTGGGTGCGTTTCGTGATTTTTGCCTCACCTGAATAAGAAATCGACGAGAAATCAGCTAGCTTTTTCTTTCTTACGTTCTGTGATGAGTGACAAGACAATATAAACTTGGATTGTAGAAAGGATAGTTCTTAAGTAGCTTCGTTATGCGATGTATTTGGCGGGAAACTGTTTCTTTTGTCAAAGTCGATGTTTGAACAAGTTACTGGACACAGAATACAGCTTGAAATTGGAATTATGAGATAATTAGCAAGGCAATCCCACGTTGCCCGGGGTTGAATAAGTATCAACGAATGTTCCACACTTCCAATAATTTTATTGCCATTGAAATCGGTAAAATCGCCTATTTTCAATCAAATCAGTTGGTTACCTGCTCTAGTCGGAGACCCAATTCGGTGCATTGGCAGAACGCTTCTTTTGCCCCCATCCCAGTGTCATAGTCCACAATGCACTTAGTTTACTTTGCACCGTAGAAAAGCTACTGTTTGTTTTGTTAAAAAGATATTACTGATTTTCATAAAATTATTTTATATAATAGCTTGAATTAAAGGTTAAAATATAAAAAAAAATGATTATAATGGTTCAATTATGCTTCGCGGATGTTGTATGTCAGTAATGCGGTTAACGCGGTGCTAATTTGAACCCAACTTACTTGCGGCAGTTAAGAGCAGAAAGGTTAAGGGGTTGCAGGTGATACATATCAAACTCAGTGACTTCCATTGACAGGGCGTGCACCTGCGTTGCTAGAAAGTGGGTCGGTGCGCTATGGGTGCAGGCCGGTTAGCAGAGATTACCACTCCACATACATACACTCTGATATGAATAGAAACGCACATGGGATATTTTTGGGGAATAGAGAGTCGAATTTGTATGAAGCTTGGTAGTCAGTCGGACTTGATCGTAGATAGAATTACTTTCGTGACCAGAAGGGCCAGAGAAAGATACGTCGACGGAAACGCAAGAAAGCTTAAGTCAGCAATGCAATAAGGCAATAAAGGGGTTTTGCCAGAAAATTGTCGCCGTGTTTTCGTCTTGAAGACTTCTTTACTTGTCATCGGCTAGTGACGGGAAGAACCGCGCCCCAAAAGACAAAGGTATGATAAATTCTTAACGTGTACCCACACACACGCGCGCGCGCTCTCGCTCGCACAGACACACATACACACCCACCCACACACACAGAGTGAAGAACTACTAAGAATAACACAGCAAGAATAACACAACTAAAAGGTCCTTAAAAGAGCTCCACCGCGTGTATACACACCGGACTGTATAAATGTATATAAATTGCATATATAAAACTTGTATATAATGAAATTGGGAACAGATGCACGCGGACGAGCTTGAAGAGACGATCACATAAAGGTCATTAAGATACACACACACACACACACCCACACGATGGAGCAAGACGCATAGAACGGTTATATACAAGACGGCACGACATAACATGTCACACATAAACATTCATTTTGAACGTGCCCTTGTCCTATTAAAGTACTTACTGTTGATTTTATATCCATAGCCTTACTGCTTTTGGGGTGAGAACGGCTTGAAAGTAAGTTTAAAACGAAAAAAGTCAAGTATCATTGTGCAATAGTGCTTTAAACAGAAACATTCATTTCGAACGCGCCCCTGGCATATCAAAGGACATACTGTTGCTTTTATATGTCGGACCTTTCGGCTTGTGTGGTGATAACACTGTTCAAATTCAGTTGCGATGTAAGGCTGTGTAAGGTGTTAACTTTGGTTAACATCTGACCTATCAAAAATCGCCTGAGCATCCACATCGGCATTCCCCGGAAGGAGCGTTTCAGACAACAAGCAATAAACTTGCTTTACCCAAAAGTCGAGTGGCAAGGCCTGGGATAGTGGGCCTTGCCTCGCACCTGTCGGGGTGATTGTCAAGAACGGATTCTTGATTTGTATTTTCTACCCCGGTTTCCAAGCAACTAAAATGGAGAGAATACACACCCTTCAACATTCAAAAGGATGGAAAAGTAGAAAAAGAAAAGTGAGAGAAAGAGACTAATAAAGATAACTAGAAAGATAATTCACTCTGTAGTGGTCATCGTAACATTGACGCGAGACACACGTGCGTGAAGTGGTCTCATAATTCTTCCACTGTCCTCCTTTTCTGAAGTTATTATTACCCTAGATAGACTATACAGAGCACGACAGGAGAGGTGTTGTGATAACACTATCCATATATTGTTGGCTGAGTTACGATCTTGGCCGTCTCTTCCGTGTCTTACCGTGCCTAATCCCGTCGCACTGCTTTCTCTTCCTTCATCATGAGCGCACTTTTCCTTTTCACGAACATAAGAAAAGCCTGAAACTAGTATGCTGTCGTTTGCGTCCTCCCCGATAGAGCTCCGGTCTAAGTAATTGCGGAGCGCTAGTTTTTATCCTGTGACAACCCTATCAATGAGATCCCCCGACTTGAATTAGACATATTTTGTCGCACGTCGTAGCCCACTTTAATTGGTCGCACGAGTTCGCATAAAAAAAAACGCAGAAAAAGCATAAATGTAAGTGTTTTAACCCCATTTTTAGGATGCTGATTGAATTTTTCACCTCTAGCTTTTATCATTAATACCAGCAGGCCACCCGGCATTGCCCGGTTGTAAAAGACGCTTAAATATGATATTTTAATTAATGCAGATTCATATGTATTATTATATTATATTGAACCCAATATATAGTAATGATTTCAATTTTTTAAATGACTCGAGCGCCACCACCCTACGGTTTAGCTAGCGCCACCACCATCAGGTTTAGTTAACGATTTACTTTTTTTTCGGTAATGCTTGAGCTGTAAAGACATGTTTAATGCAAGATTAAAAATAAAAAATTAAAACGCGAACCTATAGCTATTATGTTACGCATGTATATTCCCAATGCCGTCTTTCGACTTTCACCTAGCAAATTCCATTTCTTAAAATTTTTACACTTTTGCACCGATTTTCCTCTACTAAACTCCAGATATATTTTCCCATGGGTTCGAATACCCTATATATTAAGTTTCATGCTATAGACCAAAAACTGTCATAGGAGTTTTATAGGCATTTTTTAACAAATATATATACGCATACATAAATGAATATAGAAAGAGGTTTGTGTTTACTATAATGTTTTTATGCAAATATTACGCAAGTATAAATCATGTAGAATATATGCATGAATATAATTACACGTAATAGTTAACTAAAGATGGTCATCCCATAAGGAAACCGAAAAAACTAATAGGGAATTAATTAAAATGAATGTTTAAAAGAATATGCAAATTAGCTAGAGCATTTGAAGATGAACGCAATTCTACGACCCATATATAACAAAGTTGTATTTTCTTTTTAAATAAAAAAAAAGCTTTTTTTAATATAAATATTAACACACAAAAAAAAAACAACTAAATTTATAGGAGTACAGACTTGTTTAGTTTCTTGCAAATCCTCACGTGAAGTTTATTTTAATTAACACTGGCTTTTTATTGCAACGATGGATAATAAAGATAGGGGCGTTTCGTAGTTTTAAAGTCTATTTGAAGACAAACTTGACGAATAGTGACTTTTTGCTCACCTTTGGCAATCTTACTTATAAACATAGAAACAATCGAAATGGCTTCGGCATGTGATTTATTTAGCGAAAAACTATTTTTCTAACTCAAAGTCAACAATCCAAACTTAAAGTTACTGCAAAATGCAATTTGAAAGTCTACTGAGCGAATTAGTCTCATTTTCGTAAACATACGGGTGTCGTTCTAATTTTCAGTCCCTCGACAAAAGGAAGGTGGACCTATAAATTCACTATTATCCGTTCGTCCGTTCGTCCGTTCGTCTGTCCGCACTTTTCAAAATATCTACGCCTTGGAATTTTTTTAAAGTTTGCACAAACATTAAACAGTGACAGAACGGATTTTCCGGGAAAACTCCGGTTGCCCCTCCCCCAGGGTTGCCTTTCGTTAAAATGCCTAAAATTGACACTTTTGTGCTTATTAAAAAAAAAAAAAATAAGCCTTGGATTTTTATAAAACTTTCTGAAATGTTTTAACTAATTGATTTCTATATAATTTTGTTTGTCTAAACTTCGCGATAACTCTTGGGTGTGCTCAGGGGCTCTTTTAGGGCTAATAAAAAAAAACACTCCATTTTTGGGACTATTCTACCATATTTGTTCAAAATTTTCTGTGTATGTCTATTTAACAGTTTTGCATGGTGCTGAACTCAAATTAAAATATGTTGGGGACTTGGGGACTTTTGGGGCTAAATGGAGGGGGGCAAATGATAGACTGCGTCATTTCTTTTTCTTTTTTTTTTCATGGTGCAGAACTCAAATTTACATGTTTCAAGGCCTAAAACTGTGCCGTTTGTTCATTTTAACCAGAATTTGACGTCCCCTAGGAACCTTTGGGGCTAAATTGGGGTTGGGGGTGGAAATAATGAACTATTCCTATTTTGAACAGAAAAATGTACAGATGAGCATTGTTTTCCCGGTTTGAGATCGAGTTCTATATGTAGAGATTTTATGAGTTTTACGTATATTTATCAACTCGTATTTGTTTCGTTTTGTCTTTTCGTTTTACTCTGGTCGAAAGTCATAAAAAATAAAGACCCCCCCCTTATATAGCTGACACTTGATTTCTATATGAGACACATAAATATTCGAATATTCTATTAAAGTACTCTTTACCTCTATAATCATTGATTTAGTACATAAGTGAAGAACAATGTCGTCCTCTCTCTAATTCATCATTTAATTTATTATAGTATACATTTCTTGTGGTCTAACTGGTTTCCAGGACAATAATTCATTTAATCTGGTGGAGTATTTTTTTATGCTTCGTTCACTGTGCACTTACGGAGGACCATGTATGCTTCACTTTTTCTACTCAAAGTCAACTATCCAAACTTAAGGTTACTGCAAAAGGCAATCTGGAAGTTTACTGAGAGCATTAGTCTCATTTTCGTAAATATACCAGTGTTGTTCCGAAAGTAATGCTTCTAATTTTTAAACTCAAAAGCTAAAAGGTTAAAAGGCTACAAAAATGGGAGTTGTACCATTAAAACGAGCGAACTTTTGTACTTCAAATTGCATCTTCTACATAGTCACCACTATTCTTAATGCATTTTTGTCAGCTTCTTTGTTGTAAAAGTCCGGCGGGCTCTTTGTCGCTCACATCTCAGTCGCCACTCTGCAATCGTCGAACCCATCTCCTAAGTGTGGTTACATCAATTACATTGGCTTCATAAACGTTGTTTTTCTTTCTACCCTTGGACTGCTAGACTTTGGAACTTCCTCCCTGTTTCTTGCTTCTCTGACTACACTGCCATGCAGAAATTTAAATGTAGTATAAACAAGACATCTCCCTGCATAATGTCTCAGTAGATGTTGTTCCAAATAGTAGCACATTACGTCCAAGTGTCAATATGTATTGTTTGGGATTAATGATAGTAAAATAAATAAATAAATAAATAAAAAGCATCATTTTTGGAGTTAGAAAATAATCGAAGAACTTTCCGAATCCAATATCACAAAATTCCGACTTTCCGATTGCCTCTTGCAATTTCGATTAATAATCGCAACACTAGTGCCAGCACGTCGTCACATTGATCACATTATGGTAGCCTTCAAGTCAAGTGTAAACAAATTTTTTGTTTAGCCGTTTCTTTAAAGAATCCAAATTCTACCCAATCTACACCATTAACGATTATTGAACTATCACCTTACATTCATTAACCCTTATCCTCGAGTGGCCTTCGCGCCTTAATAAGTGGTGACTACCTTGTAAAAAAAAAAGACCTATTCGCTAATGGAAGATGATCATCAAAGTTGACTATAGATTTGCGCATGTTATTAGTCTGCAAACGAGCCGATTGATTTCAATGAAATAATCCTAACTTATGTTTCGACGTATGCCTTTGCGACTGTCTCAACATTTAATGACACTTCGTAATTACATAGATTGACGATCGGACGTTTCAAGAGAGCCGATGCTTGCCAGGATGCGGAATCAACGAATTAGAAGTGCTTCGGAAATTGAAACGCGATATATTTGGCCGTCAATTCTATTAAAGACGTCGAGGAGCTTAGATATTGGAATTCAGTGAAGATTAATAGGATTATATATATCTTTTACGTCTGCCTACTTGAAATAGTTCCGGTTCAATTGTGGCCATTTTGTGTTTGTGTTCATGTGAGTATTTGTTTATGTGTGTGTGTGTGTGTGTGTGTGTGTGTGTGTGTGTGTGTGTGTGTGTGCCCAGTTTAATCTTCCTTGAACTCGGACACTCGGAAAGCATTAATTTGGCCGGAGATTTAATAGATCAACCGAAACACATACATCATAATAAAATAATCACAAAATCACATACTAACAATCTCACACACGCACACGCATCTATAATCATAAAATCACTCTTGGCTGTCTTAGCATTTATGCTTCATATAGATGTTGATTGCAACTGTATTTCTCGCAGTTAACGTTGGCCGTGCGGCTTGTACCTTGCTAATGGAGTCAGAGATAGCTTCGTGGTCAGGTTAGAATCTCCCGACGGCTGTAATCGTAATTCCCTGCACCGAGGATCTCTGAAAGGATAAAAAAACTAATGTCCTTAGATATTAATATAATGACTATTGTAACAATTATATAAGCCCTTTTTAAGAACTCAGTGAAGTTGATATGAAATACGTCGATCACTTAGGCTTACGTGCGAAGATCCTGATGCTATAATCGTAAAATCACTATCAGCTGGCTGTGATTGTAACTCCTTGTACTGTGGGAAGTGATATACAAATTACCATTATCGTATGAAACGATGCTCTTCGTGTAAACAAATTGAGCTTAGATACTTTGGACAATGTTAAAACATTCTTAATTCACTGCCTGCATAGCAGTAGCCGTTTAGCGCAACGGTTAGAAGCTTCGTTTAGGTGGTCGGGTTTCGATCCTGGCTTGAGATAGTTGCTGGTCTAGCCGCACTGATAAGTTGTGAAACAGCAAAACAGTACTGTATGTGGATGACTGTATATATACATATATATAATTACTAGCAGGAGTTACCCGGCGTTGCCTGGGTGATCGGCCCCCTTCCCACTCCGAGGGGTAACAAAAAAAGTCACCCCTCTGGATTTACATGCTTGGTGCCGGCCTCCCCCTTCAGGGAGAGATAAAGTATGGACCCGAAATGTTTTAGGCTATTTCTCCACACAATAAATCACTACACATTTACACACAAAACAGCGCTTTATATAAACGTGCAGCTTCGTTCCTGGCCTTCGATGTGGCAATTCTAGATGACGATAGAATCTTTGAAATTTGGCAAGAACAACGCAGATATAAAATATAAATTGTGCAGAAATGCTATCGCGAAAGAAGACAAGGATATATATATATGTTTAGCGGTACAAAATTTATATAATGATTTAAATAAAATGTACGGAAATTTCTCGAGAGCTCTTTCGGCTAACATCTCGTCAAAAAAAATAGATAGCATACAAAACAATATCATTGACGAAATTAAAGAGCACTACGGGGGAATTTGGATGTGCCAGAAAAAATCAAGGATGGAATACTGTTGCCACATCTGGGCAGGAGCTGCAAGAAAGGACTTGTCTTGCCTTGATAGAGTTCAAAATAGACCTCGTAGCCTCGTAGGAGATGTCTTTTTCTCTTCCCTGCAACCTCTATCTCACAGAAGAGATGTTGCGAGTTTGTCTCTGATGTATCGTTATTTTCATGGAAAGTGTTCGACTGAGCTTCAGTCTATGGTACCCCTCGCCAAACTTTCACAAAAAACACTCGTCTAGCTGAAAACACTATCAATAATTCCCCCCACTCTTTATCTGTGCCTAAACGATATGGATTTTGTGAAAATCCGTTGCCTCTGTCGAAAGTTTTTGCATCATATACATACATACATGTATGCATGCATACATACATACATACATACATACATTTAAACAGACTGGTGAGATTTATATTATAGATAACGTCAAACTTTTCATCACATTTACTTATTATAACTTATCGAAATATTTTTCCCCTTGTCTTATTCAAGTAGAATCAATCGGTCTCTTAAAGGTATTTTGTAGACTTATTCAACTTTAACTCTTGCTATATTTATTCACTTCAGCATTGTACATTGCAAAGCCATTAGGTATTTGTACAATAGTCCCTGTTTATCTCAATTTCTGTTTTGTCTTTATTCGATATCATCGAGTGCTTGAGATTCTGTCTTTGTGAGCGATGATAATCTACAAGCAAGACTTTAAGTTTTCTATTATGGTTTTCTTAAGGTCAATTTCGTTCCTTCTAGAAATATGCTGACGAGAGTAGTGAATAGAAGATTACGAAGATAAGTGAAAATTATTTATTTATCAAGATTGGTCAAAAACGGGAGTCGGATAAAAGAAAGAGTGTGAAAACGTGGAAGTGTCAGGTGGACAAGTGCTTGGTGGTTGTTTGCTGCCAATGCCAGTGTCAAATTGAGTGGAAATAATTACTTGTGCGCCGACGAGGATTCGTAGAAAATACAAAGCGCTCGTCCGCCAAAAATATCACCGACGATTTTATTCCTATTTGATTTTAAAAGAGGAAACGTTAAATATAGTCTTGATAGATGATTTAAAAGATTTAATAAAATGATTAATAGTTAATTCTTCAATATAAAGCTTGGTGAAACTAAAGGAGCAAAGAAAGAGCAGACAGAACATATATGTCTGTCTGCAGGACAAGAACCGTAGAGGCGCGGTGTGTAAGAGAAGAAAAGAAAAGAAAAAAGTACAAAAGGAATAACGGGTCTTAGTTAAAACATTACAAGGAAAACAATACACGAGAATAATACATCTATAATATAAAGCTGAACGTCTGTGTGTGTCTGGTCACGAATAGGTTCCTATATGGTTGACTATTATAGAATACTGATCACATATAATAATAGAAGATGTATCGAGATACAGGAATGGGTATTTTTGGTCTGGCATAATGAATGATTAATTAAAATTGTGGGGTCTGCGTACGCGCCTGATCCACAAAGTATGGAAATAAAAATATTTAAAAATTCAAAAAAAAAAAAAAAACGTTTACAAGTGTTTTTGATATAGATGTACATAATAATACTTTGATAAGTCTGTTTCAACTTAAATAGGATGGTATAATAAAATTGTGGGGTCTGCGTTCGCGCCTGGCCTCCATAGAATGGAAATAGGCAGAAACTTTAATAAAGACTTTTCATATCTATCTGCGTAAGTATACTTTGATAATTATGTTTGAGTTTGAAGAAATATGGTATAATAAAATTATGGGGTGTTCGTTCGCGCCATACCTCCATAGAATGGAAATATGTCACAAAGTTTAACAATTTTTTTTTTTTTAATATAGATCCACAGAGTATTGTGATAAGTGTTTCAGTGTGAACAGGTATGATATAATATATTATGGGGTTTATCTATTTTATTTTTACTTTCATCATATTTTGCTTTTGCTTTGATACCCCAAATTCGAAGCTATTTCATTACAAGCCTTAATTTTCATAAGCTATCTTACTTTCATAAATCAGAGTCCATTTTCTGTAGGCTTTTTTTGAATCCCGTCAACGACGGGTACTTTTGCTAATGTATATATATATATATATATATATATATATATGTATATATATATATATATATATGTATATATATATATATATATATATATATATATATATAAGTGAACGTGTCTGTGTGTCTGTGTCTGTGTGTCTGTCTGTTTATATTTCCCTACGCAATAACTCTCTCAATTTTTCGTCTACATACACGAAATTCGATATACAGAGTACTGAGATTTGGGGAAATCTATGTGATTGATTTTCGGCTAGAAATTTGGCTGTTAAGGGGTCAAAGTTCAAATGTTTGACCTTTGAGAACGTTACCAAACTCCTACGCCAATTTTGGGTCTAAACGATTGAAATTTTAAATATAGGTTCCTTGGATATGGATCTAACTTAATAACTTGAATTGAGCCCAAAGCAATAAATGTTAAGGGATCATAATAGGGGTTAAAGTTTTAAAAATTGACCTTTTTTTTTCTGCTCAGCATACACCTCCAAACACATGCTAGTATATATATATATATATATATATATATATATATATATATATATATATATATAAAAGTGAAAGTATCTGTCCGTCTGTCTGTGTCTGTGTGTGTGTCTGTCTGTTTGTGTACATTTCCCTGCGCAATATCTCTATCAATTTTCAGTCTACAGCCTCGAAATTTGATATATATGGTACTAACATTTGGGAAAATATTTGTAATCTGTTTTCGGACAGAAATTTGGCTGTTAAGGGGTCAAAGTTCAACGATTTGACCTTTAAGAACTCTACCAAACTCCTCCGACAATTTTGGGTCTAAACACTTGAAATTTTAGATATAGGTTACTTGGACATGGGTCTAACTTAATAACTTAATTTGAACCCAAAAACAATGAATGTTAAGGGGTCATAATAGGGGTAAAATTAAAAAAAAATTGACCTCGGCGGTCTCTACCAAATTACTCAGACAATTTCTGGTCTAAACATTTGAAATTTTACATAAAGGGTATTCAGAGATAGGGCAAGCTTTTTAATCGGTTTGGGTTGAACATTTTTGCTACCAATATATAAATGTATGTATGCTTGCATGTCTGCCAAAAACTTTCGATAGAGGCGACGGATTTTCACAAGATTAGTATCGTTTAGAAGCTCGACCTTTCAGACGACAAATACTGAAAAATTGTCTAAAAACATTAATTCCTTCGCTTTCAATTGGGCGCTTTTCTACAGGGGGTCGCTTTTTTCGCCGATATTGTCGAATGTCATCCCGTCTTTTCGATTGTCTTGATTGAAACCTACGTCACTTCCGGTTTGGAAGTGTGAGGCGTTCGTCTGGCCAACGAACAAGCTCTGCACTAATTCCTTGTCTTCCAATATTTATTGTATATGGATCAGGTCATTCGCAGTTAATTCCACCACACACCCATTTCCCAAGATGATTAGTCTGAAAGGTGTATCAGTACTTCTTTCTCTTTGGGTAGACTATGAGTGGGTCTGTGAACTCTCTTTTTCTAACACAACGTCGTGGTTCTGATGTGGGTTGAGGAGAACCAATATCAAACGTGTCGTAGACGATTACAATAGCTTCTACTTTAAATGATATAAAATCTGGAATTCTTATCACAGTTTTTATTAAAGTCCCTCACATCAAATGTCTCAGATATAACGAACCCAGCTTTTATGGATAAAATTCTATGCTAATCTGAAATATTTTAATTTTGAAAATTGGAGCTATGCACACAGAATTTTTATTTTTTAATTCGCAATAGATCTGATAAACCTGGAACAGAAACAATTGAATCAAACAAAACGACCAAACGGCAAAGATTATGAATTAATAGTTGAAGATATGAAGAACTTTAAGCATAAGAACTTTCTCCAAAATCACTGGATCTGACACAAGTAACCCTAAAGCTGTAACAAAATTGCTAACTAACTTTATGCATGGTAAGGGGACAAGCAAGTGTTGTATGGTCGGGCGAAATATAGACAGTGTCTATATAACTGATGTCTCTTTAGTGTTATGATATATATATATAGTGTGGGGAAGAAGAAAAAAGTGTTAAAAGAATAACCAAATCATAAATCAAACGTGAGAGTATGTATATCTGACCCACGGCGTGGTGATATACAAGAGTCTTATCTCGGCTTTACTTCTTCATATTCTAGAATGTATTTAAGAACTTATCCTATAGAAACGTTAATAATGTTGTATGGTCGGGCGATATATAGACAGCGTCTATATAACTGATGTGTCTTTAACGTTATGATATATATAGTGTGGAGAAGAAGAAGAAGAAGAAGAAGAAGAAGAAGAAGAAGAAAGTGTTAAAAGAATAACCAAATCATAAATCAAACGTGAAAGTATGTATATCTGACCCACGGCGTGGTGATATACAAGAGTCTTATCTCGGCTTTACTTCTTCATATTCTAGAATGTATTTAAGAACTTATCCTATAGAAACGTTAATAATGTTGTATGGTCGGGCGATATATAGACAGCGTCTATATAACTGATGTGTCTTTAACGTTATGATATATATAGTGTGGAGAAGAAGAAGAAGAAGAAGAAGAAGAAGAAAGTGTTAAAAGAATAACCAAATCATAAATCAAACGTGAGAGTATGTATATCTGACCCACGGCGTGGTGATATACAAGAGTCTTATCTCGGCTTTACTTCTTCATATTCTAGAATGTATTTAAGAACTTATCCTATAGAAACGTTAATAATGTTGTATGGTCGGGCGATATATAGACAGCGTCTATATAACTGATGTGTCTTTAACGTTATGATATATATAGTGTGGAGAAGAAGAAGAAGAAGAAGAAGAAGAAGAAGAAAGTGTTAAAAGAATAACCAAATCATAAATCAAACGTGAGAGTATGTATATCTGACCCACGGCGTGGTGATATACAAGAGTCTTATCTCGGCTTTACTTCTTCATATTCTAGAATGTATTTAAGAACTTATCCTATAGAAACGTTAATAATGTTGTATGGTCGGGCGATATATAGACAGCGTCTATATAACTGATGTGTCTTTAACGTTATGATATATATAGTGTGGGGAAGAAGAAGAGGAAGAAGAGGAAGAAGAAGAAGAAGAAGAAGAAGAAGAAGAAAGTGTTAAAAGAATAACCAAATCATAAATCAAACGTGAGATTATGTATATCTGACCCACGACGTGATGATCCACAAGAGTCTTATCTCGGCTTTACTTCTCCATATTCTAGAATGTATTTCAGAACTTATCCTATACAAACGTTAATAATATTGTATAGACAGGGTCTATATAACTAATGTGTTTTTAACGTTGTGATATATACATTGTGTGATGCCCATTGATTAAAATGTATTTCTATTCTTCTATGTATGTGTTCGTGTTCCACATATAATAAAACAGTTCATTGACATTCCGTGTAGAGGATGCGCAGAAATTATACCTCCCTCCGTTGTGTTTTCTATCTCTATTAATTATTCAAGTTCATCTCCCTCTGAAGGAAACCAAACAACAATAGATTATATTGTTACCTGAAAGGGCTCTCCCCTTCTGGTGTAAGTAAGAAGGCCGCGAAAATGATATTATGAAAAGGCTAGAATCGAACCCTGTTGGCAAGTGGATAATTGAAATCCTAGGAATGCAGTCCATTGTTAAATCTTTTTAGAAATAGCTAAATATTATTTATGTCGGAAAAAAAAAGCGATTGTTCATTCTTTTAACTGACATATTTAATATCCAGTTATTCTTTTTTTTTTATGTTACCGTTAGAGATTTATTTATTTAAACTTTTACCCTTTAAAATAAAAATGACAACTAACATGGGAGCGCGGTGGAGTTTGGTGGTGAAGGTGGGCCGCAGAACCCTGTGCCGAACTGTATTTTCGCTTTGCGTCTCCGTCTGTCTTTTCTCCCGGATCTTTTATTTATATCACTATGACCTCTTGACCTTTTTCTCGTCAGCTTTGTTTATTGTTTTGCAACTCTCGGGGTCAGAGTTCCTGTTAGTTGACCTGTTTACCTTATTTTCGCACGCTTTTGTTTATTGTGCTTTTTTGCTGATTTGACTTCCACCGGAGCTGCAAGACGTTATGATGTTCTACATTACGCTAAAATCGCGTTTCTTCCAGCTTCCAAAACACGGAGAATATATATTTCCTGTGAGCGTGTCCGATTTTATCCGTTTGACTCCGAACTCTAAACTAAACAGTTCCGTCCAAAAATTTATCTCATTACGTTATTAACTGGCAGTGGCAGGTAGTGGAAGCCAATGGCTGTTATTGTAAGCACTAGTGTCGTTTACCATTGGAATGTTCGTAACTGAAATCGTCAACTGTCGGTCATTGGCATTCACAGGCTGTCACTAGATGCCTGTGGCGTTGGCTGGTTGTCTCTGGCAGTTAGTACTGTATTTCGTCGGTTATTTGCGTTTTATGGTGTTTACTGACGATGCACACTGTAGGTCACTGACGATCATTACCATTGGACTGTTCCAAAAAATAAATTGACGTGGTCATTTGCATCATTTACCGACGTGTATTGGCTTTCTGGATCTTGACCAGTCTCGGGACCCATTGGATTACTCTTAAAAGAAATCGACTGTGGTTACTGTCACTATTTAACAGGGGTGGGCAGAGATGCCACAGTCATCAATGGTGGTCACTGCTCTCTAAAGGCAGTTATTGCCGTTTCTTGTCAGGGGATGATATAAATGAAATACTAATGAATAAAATACTGTTAAAAACTCGCTCAATATGTTACCGTGACATAGGTTGACATATATTCGGCGGGTTTTTAATAGTATTTTTTCTAGTTTTTTATTTATAACACCTTTTCCCAAACTTACCGTGTTAAAGAGGGAGTGAGGCGCCATCTTGAATTTTCCAATACATCGGTAAACACCGTATGGTTTTCGAGCTGAATAAACATGTTACATTGAATAAAAACACGAAAAATATATCCAGTTTGGTAGAAAAGTAACTTATCTTGCCTTTGATAACATGTATTTGTTATATATTTGGTTTTTGACAACTTTTTCGAATTTATGTGTACAGTAATACAAACCCGTTTTTCGAGCTGAATAAATATGCTACATTGAATAAAAACACGAAAAATATATCCAGTTTGGTAGAAAAGTAACTTATCTTGCCTTTGATAACATTTATTTGGGTAATCTCCAAAAATACCGTTAGGGCTTACAACATGGCCGCCAGAAGAGTCAACAAAAAACTGCGAATAAAATATATAAAACTCGTAATTTCTGTTTTTAAAGTGGGTTGTCAATTTTCTTTATGAAATATACTTCCAAAATAAACTATTACAGTCGTTTAAAACATAATAGAAGTATTATTTTTTATTTTTTAAAAACAATGTTTACAAAATGTCTACGAACGTGCGTAGACATTTTGTAAACATTGTTTGGTTGCCATAACAACGTGACGGTAGTGAACGTGTGTGTGTGCGTGTGTGCGCGTGTGCTTGCTAGTACTACTATTAAGTTTGTCGGAGCGTTTGATTTCGTGTAGTTTAGTTTCGTATTTTTTTAATTTGTGAATAACAAGTTATTAAAAAATTAAACCCTTCCAAGATGGACAATAAATAAAGCCATAATATTTTATGGTAAAGGTAAGAGCGTAGAAACCATTGTTTTTTAGGAGATGTGATTATTGGATTAACCAATCAGAAATCGTCTGTGGCACACACATCTCTGTTTTTATAGATATATAGATATAGATAGATTTTATCAAGAATTCTTCATAAATTTTGGTTTCGGTTTCGATTATAGCTGAAGGATCTCAACCAAGTCATATGGATATATTTTTTATTGCTAAAATCGCAACTTTATAATATATAAAAATCGATGTAACATTAAATCCATAATAACATTTACGAAATCTGCAAGATTTAAAATCTTATATTTAAGCGTACCTTACGACCTGGCTACGCAGGGGCGTCCCAGCTAGCTTAGATGAATAATTTGTAGTTTTAATAATGTTTACAATAATATAAGAACATCTCTATTTACGCCATAAATACTGACACCAATATATTACATGAATGAGTCCCCTGTGGAATTCCCCCAGGTCCCGCTAGTTATTATTATTATTTACGTCTCGTGTTTGTTTTTGTGTTGTTGTTTTTTTACAACAAATCAAATCAATTCAAATTTATATAATTAAAATAAAATTTGAACATTCATAGAAGGAAGGTATATAATATTTAACGAAGCTGAACGCCCTCTCCATGTTAAAATGATTTTCTAAATAGTAACACACTTATTTAGAAATTCGTTCATAACAATGTGAGGGGGGGGGCGTTGTTAATATTTTGTTTTTACATCGTTTTCTCATTTTGCCTACCAATCATCGACTATTTTCAACTGTTTATGAAAACTTTAAAGTAGCATGTTGTACATTAACGACGAACTGATATAATTTGGCTTTGTTTAAAATCAAAAGCAATCCTTTGTTTTCTTTCTTTCAATTTGCAATAACGTTACAAGGAAAACATTTAAGAAAAAATATACCTGGAAATTACCAGTTTATGTAATAATTTGAAAATTTACAAAAGAAAAAAAAAACTATAATTAAATATTTATAAATATTAAAAAGTATCTTAATCGGAATCGGGAATCGAATGGGAATGGAAATTTAGAACAGAATCGATAATTGGATAAAATAAGAAAAAATGTTAGAATCGTCCCATCACTAATATATATATATATATATATATATATATATATATATATATATATATATATATATGTATATATATGTGTGTGTGTGTGTGTGTGTGTGTGTGTGTAATTTGACGTTGCTATTTTCCAGAGGTAAGGTATCCAGTGAAATATAACGAGGTTAATAAAAGCCTACTCAATACCGAAGTAGAACAAGTCACACTTTCAATTTATTTTTACATGAGCAGTAATTTTTTACTACACGGTCATGAGCATGTTGCGGTCTTCTAGTATTTACTAAGTAGAGACCTCGTTATGCAGCAACGCTTATATTCAAAAGCGGAATTCTGCTTTTGAATATAAGCATTGCTGCATTACGAGGTCTCTAGTTACTAAATAATGGAAGACAGAAACATGCTCATGACTATGTAGCAACAAATTACTGCTTATATAGAAAGCAACTTGAAAGTATATATATATATATATATATATATATATATATATATATATATATAATCGAGATAAGGCACTGATTAGAAATCAGATGAAAGATCCTGATAGATATTACTTGAAGTAATACTTTCAGGGCGATCCTAGCCAAAACGGATAAGCTCAATAGTTAAGCATAGAGCAATATATAAGTTTAGTTTAGTTGATTTCCATATCAACATACTCCCTTCTATATATTCCTTTTGATAAACAACATATTCTTAATTCGAATATATGTGTCCATATGTTGTTTTTTCAGAATTTAAATATAACCACTAAACTTATATATATATATATGTGTGTGTGTGTGTGTGTGTGTGTGTGTGTGTGTGTGTGTGTGTGTGTGTGTGTGTAAACTTCCGCACCTGCAATCATGTTTCTGTTTCGGTAACATCATAGGAGCTGAAATAATTATATATATAAAAAAAAAACAAATTTACACGGAAAAGAAAACAAACCCAAGCGAAAACAGAAACAAAAACAATAACACAACAGGCGCGTTAAAATCAAACGACTGAACAAGATCATTATACTGAAACAGACATACGATGATAAATAATGAAACTACATAAAACAAAAGTACTTAGATAATAAGTTTTAGTTTTACCCATTGTGGTACAATTATATCTCTGGATCTGCATTTCAAGCATGGCGCAACGATATCGTGGTGTCTGCATCTACGCCGGGGGTTCATAGAATAAAACAGTTGTCCCTAACTCCCACAAAGATTTCGGAAACAAATTTCCATGATATTATGAAACTAGATTAAATAAAGTAAACCCTGGAACTATTAAATTGTCAACCTAGAACATAGGGCACGATTTCCATTTTTCTTTATGACAAAACTGTTTTCTTTTTCTTTTTTGGTGGTTGCATACCATCTACTAGTTGGCCAGTTGTGCACGAATCCCAAGAGCAATAGGAGCCTTTTATCATGTCTGAAAGTAACACAATGTTCAACGAGTGAGATCGGAGATGCACCGCTGTATAACTCATGCTCTCTACCGATCCAAGTGATGACAGCAGGACCATTAACAGCACCCTAAAA
Source organism: Euprymna scolopes (assembly GCF_053919585.1). Taxonomy (NCBI): domain Eukaryota; kingdom Metazoa; phylum Mollusca; class Cephalopoda; order Sepiida; family Sepiolidae; genus Euprymna; species Euprymna scolopes. Next base: position 41,428,942 of record NC_136516.1, on the reverse strand, counting down.
ATGCATCGCTGGATTGACGCGAATAATGGGGACGTGTCTATGATGATGAAAACAAAGTTTCCTGCCCGGATATATTTTTGGGTGTGGTTTAGTGTGAGGACCACAGCATGCCACATCACATCTTCGAAGTCGGCTTCATAGTCAACACCAAAGTGTACCTGGATGTGCTGAAGAGTGCGGTGATCCCCTAATGCAATTAGGTGGCTGCTGACAGACCCTGGTTGTGGCAGCAGGACTCTGCGCCGGCTCACAAGCCCAAAGAGACCTATTCATGGCTTTAGCAGGAGTGCTACGACTTTGTACACTTCTCTTACTGACTCGCCCCCCCCCCCCCCGACCAGAACCCGCTGGATCACTTTGTTTGGTCATACGTTAAGAACATCAGCAACACGACCTCCTACAACATCAAAATCAGCCTGATCACTGCCATCCGCCGAGTATTCGCCGAGCTCCCGCCGGAACTCGGTGAAAAGGCATGCCCCCAGTTCCGGACCCGTACCGAGGCAGTCATTTAGGTTGAATGCGGCTACATTGAATAGATGTCATCCCTACTACATGATCAAATCTGAATTGGCTTTTTTTCCATAAAAGGTTTAAAATAATGCTGTAGTGTTTTGTCTCTTTAGGGTGACATTTTTATCGTTCCATTCTGTACTTCGATAAACATAATTCAATGTAAACAAATTATGGTGCAATTGTATTTAGCTGTTTGCATTTGCGTGGGTTGTCCATAGCACGCACGGAAGCAATACGCCACAGTGGTCACGCTGGTATTAATTATAATAGTAAAGATGAGGAAAACAATGTTTGTTTACATATACATACATTACGCAAAATACATGTAAAAATATTCCTCAGTTTGGGATTGAGATATATTTTAAATATATATTTAATTTATCCGATTCGCTTAAATTTGCTTATATCTCATCATGTGGTCCATTTCTTTCTAATCTTCTAGTGGAATCTTTCACATTCCTAAGTATGAAGTAGACTTATAAAGCCTTTCCCTATTAATGGGTATGTCACACGATACTGGAGGTTTACTATGTGGATGAGCTACCTAGGCTGACGAACTCCATGTATCCAAATAATAATAAAAAAAAAACTCTTATAGAGTTCAAATTCACAGAAAACATATATTAAACATATTTTTCTTTCGTTTTTTTTATTTTTTTTATTTTAGAATGGAATGGACCAATTAGGTTTCAAGGGTCCCATAAAATAAGCAAAATGAAAAAAAAATACTCCAGGTTTACAGCGGTTCCTTTTTAGGCTGACACTATACGCTATAAACAAACCTATATTAATAAAACAGTAGATGTCTTTGTTTGTCTGGAATGGTAAATATTTAACCTATAAACTCTTAAACTATTAGTCATATTGTTATATATTACCCTACAAGAAGACACAGACGTGTCCTTGCTAATAATCTATTGTAAGATCAATTATTATTATTATTATTATTATTATTATTATTATTATTATTATTATTATTAACATTTAGATGCTTATTTAAAGAAGTTAGTATTATGAAAAAAACATTATTATGATTATCATATGAAAATTAGATTGTGTTACAAGGACATATAATGTTTATGAGTTTTGGAATGTAGTAAAGATCTCAGAAACAATACACACATGAAGATGGATGTCAAATGCATAGACAAAAAAGGTATAAAAACAATAAATTTGTCCAGAGAAAACGTGACTGAGAAGTCACCTGTTTGATTTTTGTGTAGTCGAATGACGTAAGCCCAAAGGAGTAGTTTTAATTTATACAGGCAAGTTAGTTAGATTTGAAAGAGAGTAGTTGAAGAGGAGATGCCAAATATTTCAAATGGAGCTTAGAAGTCGTGACAAGAGCTAGCCTCTCACGTAACGCTAGGAAGCTGCGTATTCTAGGATAACTTACATGTGATGAGAACGTTTTAATATCTTAAGATATCCGGCCTGGACCAAAGAATAAATGTTGTTATATATGAAAATTAACTATTGTGTCGTGTCGTTTTTAAAAAAAAATAGGTATGTATTTATTTGTCGCTTAAAATGACCTGTTTTACATGTGCCCGGCTGAGTTCAATCTATGGTCCCCCCCCCTCGTCAAAATCTCACAAAAAACACCCGTCTAGCAGAAATCACTATCAATAATTTCCCCCACTCTTTATCTGTACCTAAACCTAAACGTAGATTCCATTAGCAAATCTTCTTTATTAGAACTGCACGCCTTTGGAATTGCCTTCCTTTTTCCTGCTTTCCAGCTGATTACAATATGGTTGTCTTCAAGTCTAACGTCAACAAGTTTTTGATGAGCCGTTCCATATAAGTTAACAAATTTACCAAATTTCCATTACTAACGATTACTATATTGTCCAATTTCTACTGTGCACTCTTTAACCCTTATCAGCGAGTGGTCTCAAGGCCTTGATAAGTTGTGATGCCTACGTATAAAAAATGTAATGTCCACAGCTGTTGACATACTTTCATCACCCGACATATTAAATATATAGACGGTCTATTATATAAACCGCGATGATATAAACAGTTCGTCATAAATCGAACTCGTCTCCCTCTCGTCGTCATGTACAAACATTCGTTTGTACATGACGAAGTAATTTTCTCTCCCCCTCTGTAAACATTATACGTCCATGGCATCGTTCGTGTCAGCACCACAACGCATGTTATACGTCTATAAGATTTGGCCTGCCACCGACAATGTAACATCTACATAATTTAGTACAACCATAATATACGTACAGAATATATACAGTTATACGGAAGCATACAATATAGCAATATAACACAAAAATGGGCAGGGAATAGTAATCATATAGCAAGGATCATTAATAACTAAGGCTATGACAACAGCATATTCTTTTTATTGTTTTGCCTCTCGAGTATATATCCGACACAGTTAGACACAGTTACTCAACGAAGAACCACATCACTCTATATAAAAGCATATAAGTTGTCAACGGGTACACACTCGAGAGTAAAAACAATCAAAATAATATACTGTTGTCCAAGCCCTAGTAATAACCAGTGATTTTTTTGTTTGCTGGATAAATGTCGGCAAGTTGAAATACGGATGTTTATTTCAACTTGCAGGCATGTTGAAATTCTACTCTTGGTCACAGATTGAATGAGTTTTGTTTTTGTATTTTTTTACAAATTTAACTGATCCCGTATTTCATTTGATTTGCTAATTGCTAATGGGGAGAGATGAAGTTGAGAGATTATATATATTTTTTTAGTTATAATGATTGTCTTCATGTTACGGAGCTGTGTCCGGGCGATCAAAGAACACAATAAGTCAATCCCAGGAAAGATGACATATAATAGTGTTACGAAGCTATATCCGGACAATAAAAAGAACGCACTGGGAAATCCCGGGAATTAAAACGACCTATATCCATGACGTCAATCGGCCAGAAAAGCTAACCGGTATTAAATGGGGTAGACCAACACTAGCAAAAAGTACAATAAACAAAAGCTGGCGAAAATAAGGTAAACAGATCAATCAACAGGAACTCTAGCCCAGAGAGTTGCAAAGCGATAAACAAAGCTGGGGAGAAAAAGGTCAACAGGTCAAAGTGATATAAATAAAAGAGCAGAGAGAAAACAGAGGCAGGAGACACAAAGTGAAAATACAGATTGACACAGAGTTCTGCGACCCACTCTCGTCCCTACCCTCTACCGCGCTATGATGATAGTCATCACTGTTATTTTGAAATGGAAAGTGTAAATAAACAATCTATATTAAAAACGTATAGTGTCTTGTATTCATTTTAACACGAAAATCACTTTTCATTTATACAACCAAGACGATCATAGCCATTCACATATCTAACATTCACAGAATGCTGGGAAAATAATACCTCATTTATTGAGAGTTTTTTTCGACTCACCTTCACCCCAAACAAGGCATATTGCCACTTGGACGTAAGGAGTTAACAACCATGCCTATAAAAGGTTAAGTTGCCGGTTTAGTTGCATTTGAACTTCTGCATATCAGTACAGTTTGGGAAGCAGGTAACAAGAAGGGAATTCCAAAGTCTAGCTGTTCAAGGAAAGAAGCTATTAGAGTAGAATACTTTCTAACATTTAGGGACCCCAACAGTGAAGGGGTGTGATTTTGTTGCAATGCGGGGTTGTCGGGGATATATACGTCCAGGGGGCACAGGTGCTTTGCGTTCATCTGAGCACATTCCATTAAAATACTTGTAAAACAGGCACAGGGATGCAACATTGCGAGTCACAATATATGTATGACGTATGATAGTGAATCTAAACAATATTTCCTGGCAGAAGCAACCATATTTGCTTCTGAACCCGCTAAGACTAAGACAACTTTATTGGAGATGTTATACTCATTCAAAGCACTGTGCAATTCTTTACCAATTCTTGCACCTGTGTGGACACCAGGAATGGAACAACTCTAAGCACAGTTCAAAGGTTACTTGAAAGCAAATGAGCTGTTAAACTCAAAAAAGAAGCATTATTTGTAAAAGCTACACATACTCTGTATGTCTCCTAAAGAGACGATTCCATTTTTTTTTTACTTTTATAAATATATTTGAAATCTACACACGTATGATTTTTTGGCGTGTATTGATATTCATATTAAAACCCTTTTTACTATTTATTTAAACAGTAAATTCAACTTTGTTATATATGGGTCATGGAATTGCATTCATCTGAAAAAAGATCTAGCTAATTTGCATATTATTTTTCTGAAACATTTTACTAAATACACGGTGGTAGCTTAGTCTCGTTCCTTCAGTTGTGACAGAGCAGAAGTCTTGATTGCATTCCTAATATTGTTAAGGAACAGTCGCCTGTTCTTGTAAGTAAAAATGAGATAGGATAGCAGAGAATTCGAACCTGGGAAGCTAGGTTTGGAATTAAGAATTCCGATCATAAGTTTAAAATAAATAATACAGATATGCTATTGAAAAGGAATGCGTTGTTAGTAATGTTATTGAAAAAGAAATTTGATGATTCAATTCTGTTTATGAAAATGAAATGAAATTAAAATAATTTGAAACGAAAATGATAAACATATTTGTAAAATAGGTTAGCTGGAAATGAGATTAGAGAATTTTTCTTTGCAAGCATGTGTGATCGATGCAGGTGTTTTTTAGGCATGGTTTAGGCAACATGAGGCATGTCAGGCCACGGGACCAATATGTGGCATGTCAGGCCACGGGACCGATATGCACGTTGCTTGGTCATGCAATGATGTCATGAGTAAGGGATGAGTTCTCAATATAGTTAGAACTTTAGGTAAGGCTGAGAAGTCAGTACCGGGACAGGGTCGTACAGACAGAGCTGATATCCGCCTTGGAAGCGAAGGTTAGCAGAAGGAAATAATTCAGAAACTTGGAATTCCTTTGTGCGAAGCAATTGACCGGTCGAATAGAATAAACGAACATCATCGCATTTTTGTAACTGTCGTCTTCGTGTTATCTCATTCAACAACAAAGGTATTGTGATTTTGTATTAAAAGAACTTTGTGTATAGAGTAATCTAAGAATGTGTCTCTATCATCTTAAGAATGTGCCTCCCTCTCAGTATCAAGAAATAATGAATGGTCCTTCATTATGATAAAACACTGAAAATCCTCATCTCAAAAATATATGTGTTAAAGTAAGATGATGTTTATAGAAACACTCCCAGAACTCTCAAACTGTATAAATGTCAATCTCTTTCAACTCTTCTATCCATCCCTTCTTCTATATATCTATGTAATCCCCTCTGAATGTCTATTACATGTCACCGCCTGTATTAAATGCCCTTCTTTATATGTACCCTGTCTCTATATCACTAACATGAACACACATACTACATAGCAATAGAGCAAGTAATGAGGTTTGAAACTTTAACCGCTAGAAGACTTTTACTTTGAAACGATAATCACGTAGCACTTTTATCCGTTGCGCTATGTACCTTCAGACTTTTGCAGATACATGTCTGATGATCGGATTAAATAAAGGATTCCGTTCGAAAAGACACTTTCTTAAGCCCGATACTTTGTGATTATCAAATTCAAGATGAAAATGAAAGTTCGATTAATCCAACTAGCCGGACTTTTTGTCATAGATTTGGTTTTCCTTTTTCTTTTTTACGGGATTCGAATTTTCTAACATTATAATTTGGCATTGTGTCTAAATTTGCTCCCCCAGAAGTAAATAAGAACTCTCTCTTCTTTTTCTTCTTCTTTTCCTTTTTCTTCTTCTTCTTTTCCTTTTTCTTTTTCTTCTTTTCCTTTTTCTTCTATTTTCTCTTATTTTTCATTTTCGTCCTTGTTCTCATTCTTTCTTTTTCTTTCTTTCTTTCTTTCTTTCTTTCTTCGTCTTCTTCTTCTTCTTTTTGGTTATTCTTTTTTCCTTTTCTTTTTTCTCCTTCTTCCTCTCCCTGGTTCTTCTTTCTTCTATTTTATCTTCTTTTACTTGTTCTCATCCTTTTTTTGTTTTTTTTTTGCTTCTTTTTGGTTATTATTCCTTTTTTTCTTTTTTCTCCTTCTTCCTTTTTCTGGTTCTTCTTTCTTCTATTTTTTCTTCTGCTACTAGTTAGAAATCTTTCTTCTTTCCTTTTTTTCTTTCTTTTCTTTTTCTTCTTCCTGGTTCTTATTTTTCTTCTTCTTTTCTGTTCTAATACTTTCTTCTTTTTATTTTCATTTTCCGTCATTTTGATTTTTCTCATTCTTTCGGATTTGTCTTCTTCGTTTTTTTCTTCTTCTTTTTCTTCTACTACTACTACTACTACTACTACTACTACTACTACTACTACTACTACTAGTTCATCTTCTTCTTATTTCTTTTTTTCGTCTTCTTTCCTCTTATTCCTGGTTCTTCTTCGTTTTCTTTCTTTTTATTTCTATTTCTTTTTCTTCTTTTTTATGGTTCTAGTCCTTTCTTTTTTTTCTTTTTTTTGTTTTATTTTCTTCCTCCTGTTCCTAGTTTCCATTCTTTTCTTTTTCTATTTCTATTTTTTCCTGATTCTCATTCTTTCTTCTTTGTTCTTTTTCTTCTTCACTTTCTAATTCTTTCTCATTCCATCCTGGCTTTCGTTCTTTCATTATCTTTCTTCTTCTTTCCAACCCATTTCTCCCTCCTCCTTCTTTATCTTCCTTTCTTCTTTCTTTTTTAGTTATTTGTTCCCGCCGACATAAACCTCACGACCTTTTTTTTTTCCCAAAACAAACTTAATGCGCAAAACCTGTAAAAATGAAACGAAATATGCTTCTCACCAGGCGGCCGTGTTAATATCACAGCAAGCCGAAATTCTATTTCGTAAACAAGAGGCGTGCTGTTCCCCACCCCCCTCAACCCCGTGAAAAGCACGATCACAAAGTGCAAAATAAGGCATATTTCCCGCGACTCGATACACTCAAAAAAGGAATGTCTCCTTCACTGCGTCCGTGTGCACATCGTCGGAAAATCGCGCGGATCACACGAGATTTCGACAAATAAAGGACCCACGCGGTCTTATGAAAATAGTCTAAACGGCCGTTGTTCCAATTATTATTGTCTTGCAAGGGGAGATAACAATGATGCAACGTGTGATCGGATTCTTTAGTTTGCCGCGACACAACGCATTCAATACTACAAAAATTAACGATTTGCTTTTTTTATTCTTAAAAAAGTTTTATCTTTAAAACTGTCTCCGCTTGTTATGACTATTTGTATTAGAAGCTGTTTTATCGTGTACTAGCAGGCCACCCGTCGTTGCCCGGTCGTAAAATATGCATAAATATTATATTTTAATTAATACAGGAACTGAGACATGTGCATGCGAGTATTATGATTTTTTTTCTAAACCGTTTACTTCTTGTAAGTAAAAAAAAAAAAAAGGTACCCCATCTAAATTCGAAACCAGAACCTAAATACAGTGAGTCAAGTACGATAATCATTACACCAGCGTGGCACGATCTCCAAACTACTTATTCTCAACATAAGTAAACTGTAATGTGAACTATTCACGCGTGCGCATTCGTGAAACAGTTAGCAAACGGTTAATAATCCGATAACTCTGACGTACCCATTTTTTTAACTTTCACCCCTTAATTTTTCATATATAATATATTGCTCCTATGCATTCTGTGGACATTCGGCGTGAATGGGTACCCTGCGATTGTTGTAGCCCTTTTGCTAAAACTGTAAATGTATTTATCTAAATAATCTGATTAATGCAATGTCATAATATATCTAGTTATTACAGAAACACCACGATTTCGTTATACCATCTTTAGACATAACAAATACTACACTTTGATTCTAGACAGAAGATGAAGTAGAAGCGACATCATTCTTTTTTATATTTAATTTTTTCTTTCATATTGCGCTATCGATGATCGGGGGATCCTATTTATTAAAATAGAGACTAGAATGTGATAACTAGGACTGTGATAACAGAATATTATTTTCATTGTTTGGACTATCGAATATATATCCGATACAGTTAGACAGAGTTAATCAGCCGAGAACCACATAACTCAACATAAAAACATATAAGATATCAATGGATACACACTCGAGAGTCAAAACAATGAAAAGAATATGCTGTTGTCCTAGCCCTAGTAAGACTATATAATAAACAGATTATTAGGCGAGAATATGACAATGACAAGGGATGTATATGGTTTTAACTTCTTGAGTTAAAGTACATTACCTGAGTCTCCTTTATACTGATATTAAACCTCCAGTTTGTTGATGGTTGGTTGGCTGTTTTTGTTTTACGGCATATCAACCCTTTTCGGGTTATTTAATGCCGAATCCAAAGATTTTGAAGAAAAATTTGTAATAGAATATATTTGTTGTTTTAAAGTCGGTTTCTATTTAACCCATAGTTGGAACCCTAACAGGTACTACCACTCCGGGTCAGAGTGGACCTGGGAGCAATGGTAATTAAAGGGTGGCTTCACACTCCCCAAAGCCCGCAAGCTGGTGCCTCACCACTGGATATAGTTTAAGGTCATATCCAGGACCCCAGCTTGTTGAATGTCCTATAAATCTGATCAACAATACGTTTCATGTTTGGCTCTAATGAGTATTTAATAATTAGGGCTGTGACAACAAAATATTCTTTTCATTTTTTTTTACTTTCGAGTATATATCCGACAGTTAGACAGTTAATCAACCTAGAACCACATCACTCTACATAAAAGCATATAAGATATCAACAAATATATACTCGAGAACAATGAAAAGAATCTGTTGTTGTCCTAGCCCTAGTGATAACATACTACAAATATTAAATTAGCGTATCTTCATACTAATTTAATGTTCGTATTTTGTCGTTGCTTTTTCCTTTTTAATAAATAGGATTTCCCGATCGAATAATTTACAATCTTGAAACTGGCACAGCTGTACTGCGTACATTAAAGGTCTTACAGTATTAATTTATAAATTATCAATCGCTAAAAATCATGCATTTTAATTTCCTGAAGCAAAAGATAATTACTTGATCAATTTATGAGATTTTTTGGAATGTGATATTTTTGTTCTGTGAAAAGTCCGTACATCTTAATAATCATCCTATCTCATCTCCGGCGTCTTTCAGGACGCTTTACCACCAAATCTACACGACTTCTCCAGTTCTCTATATCTAGCATGACAGTTTGCAGATCCCGAACTCTTTCCAATCCTGTGTCCTGTGGCAGGTTGTCAATATAGGTCATTCTTCTTCTACCACGGTTTAGGTGTCCATCTGTTGGTATCCAAAGAACTAACTTGCTTACTTCCTCTTCGCTATCTCTCCTGCACTGACCGGTTACTCTCACCCTTCTCTGCTGTACTTTCAGTGATACTGGTGGTAGGTTACGATAAAGCTGTTGGTTTGCTGCGTGGCTCCTCCATGATGTATTGAGGGCCATTCCGAGCATCCATATGTAACAGCCACCCAGTCTCTTCTTCAGCGCTTTTGTAAGAGTCCATGCCTCTGCACCGTAGAGAAGGACTAATTCTACTGTAGCAACAAAAAGTCTTACTTTCAAATTTTCTGAGAGAGTGGATGACCATATTTTCTTCAGCTTGTGACATGCACTCCATGCCAGTGCTTTTCTCACCTCGAAATTAATGATTTACGGTATTAATATATTGATTCTTTTAGAATAAAGACTAATATTTGCTTTATATAACTAATGCACTTTGATTATAGACCGTGTAATAACAAAACGAAAACAAGATTATACCGTTTCCATAAGATCAACGAAGTTTAGCCTGGCTAGTACTAGTTGAGTGACCACTTGGGAATACCAGGCGCTGTATGTGAGCACTGAGCTTTGGATTAATAATGTCAACAGCCCGCAATATCTAACGTGGCGACTATGGCAAATAGCGTTACCAACTCGCAGCGCCTTAAATGGCGATATGGCACAAGCCTTGAATGACAAACGATAAGACGTAAAGTTACCAGGGTGTGACTTCTCCTTCAGGAATAATAAAACTGACGACGACGACGACGACGACGACGACGACGACGACGACGACGATGATGATGATGATGATGATGACGATGTTGCTGCTGCTGCTGATGATGATGATGATGTACAAGAATATCTGATTAAACTTGGTTTTAATTTAGAAATTTATAAAAGCGGAGAATTTGTCAAACAGTACTTTATTGTTACAAAAATTAAATTTTATTGATTGTTTGAAAGATAAATATTATAATACACTAATTGATATTCAAAATGTCATCCGTGCTAACCGAAGAAGCCAGACGCCGTGAAATTTAAACAAAATAACATATAACCAATAAAATTCACAACCCAAAACCCTCGCTGTTCGAGCGACCTCATCGCATAAGCTGATATTGTAACGTTGTTAGGAAACCAACGCGTTGTATCCTCAGTCGCAAAGTGGACAACTATGAGGAAAAAAATTTCAACTCGCTTTTTTTATTTGTTGTACAGCGACATTAAATTCCGCATCCTTTCGTTATCAATGTGATGTATTTCACGTGACCGTCTTCTCCAGCGTCCTCCACGCCTCTCACGTGATCTTGAACGTTATTTCCATCTCTACCGTAATCTCTTTTTAAAATTCTTTATTTTACCCTCCCGATGACGTCATTTCGCATTTGCATTTACATACACTTGTCCGCGGTATTTTGTAATACAGACTCTCAGGAAATATGGCCTTGTGTCATATTCGTATCGGTACAAGAAAGGCAATTGTGAGAACAGATAATTGGATACTGGAATCTATTTTCGAAAATTTCCATTTGTTTCCGTTCGACCTGAATACCGAGTGTAATTTATTCTGTCGTTAGAATGCGCGTCATTAATTCATCTGAGCTTTCCACTTATTGTTCGGACATTTGAATCATGGTGTCGATGTTACTATGTATAATATCTGCATTTAACGCTTGTTAAAAGAAGTGAACCCCGTGTTAAAAATAAGTGACTTATAAGTAACTAAAATAAGAATAAAATACACAGAAAGTATTCTAATATCTGCTGCATATAAGGCAGGCTATCTCTGTAGCGTAGTTCTTACCTGTTCTCACCCGAGACCCACACGTTGTATAAAGACAGTCGCAAGGAAAACAAAAACAAGGAAAGAATTCGGTTCACTTTATTTTTATTTTATACAACAGACATTTATTTACAGGTACTTTTCAGAATAACGCTTTGTCTCATGTTCAAAAGTGTTCTTGTATTCCATTGTGCGTAACAAGATTCTGCCACGCCAAACACGTGCTACTCTGTCTTCGGCCGAGCATGTTTACGTTATTAAATGCATATATAATTTTTTAGTCTGCAATTTTCAAATGCTTGAGAAATTATATACCCTGCTAATTCTTTTAGCGTTGTCCTTAAAATCAACTCAGACAAACTTTGTCAGCATACAAGTTTGATGGCTATTGACGAAACAGAGAGAGAAAGAGAGAGAGAGAGAGAGAGAGAGAGAGATGGGCAGAACAGAACAACTATGTTTAGCGATAAGGGTGCGCGCGCGTGTGTGTGTGAGACGACGGCGGAACTTGTCCCTCACACTTTCGGCTCCCTTCTCTTTACCTCTCTCTTTTTCTGTTATCCGTGTATTATAAAGACATTAACCGACATTCCCAAAATGTAACTATTTAAAATATTTAATTGTTCTCCTTTTCTTTCTTCTTTTCCGACCTGAAATGTAAGCTTTTCTTTATTTTCGGTGATAGTTACAATTCAGGTCATTTTTATAAGACGTAAGAATGTAGAGCAAAGTTCATCTGGAATGTGTGTGTGCGAACACCGATTTATCGGCGTCGCCCCGACTCAGTATCCAAGAGGACGTGTCTTTTTCTCTCACTTTTGGTCTACGTGTGTGACGCGTTTTTCTGTGCCTCTTTTCTAACCCCAGAGACCCAGGTTTTTTTTTTCTTTTTTATAATATTTTTCTTTCTTTCTTCCTCGCCGTGACGTCACCTCACACATATCGGTATTTGTATACGTTGGCTGTTGCTGCTGCTTCCATGAACGCACACCTGTCATTATCTGATATCTATAAAGCCAACATCAGCCGATACATAAAGAAATATTGCCATGTCTGGGCAGATTCATCAACTGCTAGCCTTTCCGTTTGTGACAAAGTACCAAAGTAATATCCGACAATGTCTGCCAGCCTCCACCACCTGTCGCATCGATTCAGTGTTGTGCAGCTGTGCCCCAATTGTTGTATAATGTTATCCCAACATGACATACAGAGATATGTACTTGTGACGAAGGGTTTATCGGAATCAGGTTCTTAACTATCGGAACCCTAAGTTATGCTGTTACGGTCTATTTATGTTCCAATTCTACAATAGTTTAAATGTTCACATGCGCGCGCGTGTGTATTTTCGACATACCTTATTTTCATGCGTCCTTGATTTTGGCCTATCTGGAATTCATCTTGTCCATGGAAGGGAGGCTGGAACCTGTTTGGACGAATATACGTTCACTTCCAATACGATGGTTGGTTTTATATAGTTTTTAATTACTTTCCAGGTGTTGATCGCAAAAGAATGGAAAGTGAATATCTTTGCTTGAGTGGTTAATTCTAGGTCTCCATTCTGAGACACGTCAGTCCCCTCCCTGGTGAAGGGGGAGGGACAACCTGTTAAACCGTCTGCCTTGCTCAATATCCAAATTCCAACTCCAATTATTCTTCTCAGCTAACAAGAACTACGTAACACACACGTATTTCCACCAGCTGATCAGATGCTTCCAGTGACACTTGTTTATGATATGATTTTATTATATTTTGACAGTTTTTATCAACATTCTTCATATTAATCTCTTGTTTATCTTTACAGTTTTATAGATAGATAGAAAGATCGAGATAGATAGATATAGAAATAGATAGATCGATAGAACCCCCTCTTTGTAATACAGGTCTGAATAATGAGAAAATCTGATTTTTTTAACAAAAACATAAAAATAACGTTTTTAGATTACATTTTTTAAAACTTCTTTCAGAATAGAAAAACTTTAAAATTTAATAAGGAACATATTTCATATAGGGTTCATTAACAAATATTCAGTACATAACGAGAAAAATAGAGATGAAAATTTGAAAAGGACTGTATAACTGGTTATAAAAGGAGCGAAAGTCTTCGTTATTGATATTCTATTATTATTATTATTACTATTTAAAACATTTTGTGTCCTACTCTTTCGCGCGATGACTAATATATATATATATATATATATATATATATATATATATATATATATATATATATATATATATGAAATAAAATGGAGGTGGAAGGACCTGGATACTCAACGTTTCGCCCGATTTATGCGGGCTTCTTCAAGAGGAATGGTCTTGAAGAAGCCCGCATAAATCGGGCGAAACGTTCAGTATCCAGGTCCTTCCACCTCCATTATATTTCATATCGTCGGATTTAATCCAGCTCAACAATCATATATATATATATATATATATATATATATATATATATATATATATATATATATATATATATATATATATATATATATATACTAGCCGCATATACCCTGCGTCGTCCGATCGAAACATATTGCTGGACAAAGGGATTAGTCACATACAATTTAAGATCCCTCGAATATCCTACCTTGTTACGAAAAATGATCACGTGTTGGATTCAAGAAAGCATAAAACACGTTCATCTTGGTATATAAAAATTAAACGCGAAGTACTTTTTAGAGCTGAAAGGGGAAATAACTACCATAGCTTAAATGAGTGTTTAATTCTGGTCTTAAACGTAACTTTTGTAAGTTCTGTTTCATAAGAGTGTATGTGTTCGTGTGCGTGCGGAAAGTGCATGTATTTGTGTTTGCGTGTTCGTGAGTGCGTTAATGTGGTTGCTTTCTTTTAAAACAAAAACATCGCACGTTCACGCACACGTACACGCACGAACACACAGAGAAAATTATGAAAAAAATTTTTTTTTTAAACACAATAAAACTTTTACAGAACAAGAACTTCTGCCATGTGATAGCGGGGGGGAGGGGAGTGCACAACAGATCATTTTCCAATAATAGGACGCAACAACGGATAATTAACACTCATTACGTTGGAAACTATTTTCGAAAATGCTACTTCGTTTCCGGCCGATTTAATTGCAAACTCTAATTTATTCGCCCTCTTTTCTGGCTTCATGCTTCGACTTATTATCAACAAATTATAATTTGGAATGTCAGAGTTTAAGAAATTATCGTCCTATTAAGCGCAACTCAAATCTCTTTTGTAAAATCAATTGAGTCGTCTCGGTTATCAGTATCGTAAAATTTATGAACAAAAAATAAACTCGTTAAGAAACGATATCATTTCTCTCACTCGAAGTAGAAGTGTGCTAACATTGCGCATTCGTAAATAGAAGAGATGGAAGCAAGCAACATCTGTCGAACTGTTAGGGTGTCGATAATGAATGAGAGCTTTTTACAAACAAAACATTAAAAAATCTTTTAGAATTTGCCTAGAAAACGAGAAATATTAGAAATACGTTTTATACTAAACCTTAATGTATTCAATATTAATCGTAAACACAGCTTGAAATGTCACAGTTGAGGAACTTATCGTACCAAAGCTTCTACATATATTTACAGAAGGAACCTTGTTTGTGTGTGTGCCTCTTTGTGTGTATGTACATGGGTTCGTTTCCTATGGACTCCAAAACGGCTGGTCTGATTTTTAGAATATTCACACAAATATTTTTATGTGTCTATGAGTGTTCTTAGATAGATTTTGTACCGGAATGCCTCCGATGAGTATCGAAAATCCATAATCAAAAAACCAGGTTAAGGAAGAAATCGTTCGATTTTTACCAAAGTAAACACCCTAAAATCACAAGAGTTTAGAGCAGTAATAACCTATGCTCCTTGAATTTTACATTTAATACTTTGATTCAAGCTTAAATATAAATATTTATACTACTATAAATTTAGTCTTTTTTGTTTATTGATATTCATATTAAATACTCTTTTTTTCTATTGATCCACTTCCTCGATAATCGTAGATTCCTATATTCTATCTGCTGAGAGTTCACGGCCCAAATCGGTTAAGATCAATGGAAGTTGTAAAATCTTTTCTCTCTAATAAATTCCTCCTTCGCCTGCAACCACTAAACACCGTTGCAGGATCGTCCACAAGAGACAGTTACGAAGGAACACCGATTTAAGTTTTCTTTACTTCGTAGTTGCTTAAAAAAACTGGAATGGAATTTTAATGCTACTGGGTGAAACGCACCATTAAGTTAACCGAATCGAAGGGTTATTTATGCCATTTTTTTCGCTTTTCGCTGTGTTTTGTTTTTGTTTTTTCCGATGCTTTCTGTTTTTCCGATTTCTTTTTTAAAGAAGTTTTACGTTTGTTCGCCGTCTTTTTTTTGTTTTTGTTTTGCCGAGCAAGCTGTCAACTGATTTGGAGGTCAAATATGCCATTTCATCGATTCTGAGGACAAGTTTTGAGGATATATCATTGATTGATCTTTATTACACCTCAGGCAACGTCGGTCATCCTGCTAGTATTGTATATATCTGTAAAAGTGAACGTGTTGCATTCATTTTATTAATGAACTAGCCTGGGTGGCCTGCGTTGCCCGACGTTGCCCGGATGCGTGGAGGTGTCTGCAAGGGTGTTGGATGAGCGAAATAAAAAGCAAAATTGCGAGGGCAAAAAAAAAAAAAGTAGTAGGCAGGCTCAAACCCGTAACGGCTCCAGTGGAAAAGGAGGTGAAAAAAAAATAAGACAAACGGTCTTATCGATGTGCTCACCGCGTTTGTGACGTCACAGGCGGTCGAAATAACGTGTTTTATCTGACATCGTTGACGTGAGGTTTGAATGACTTGCAAAAAACGTCGACGAAAAAGTAACCCCCTCCTTGTAAAAATCGACCAAGTTGACGGTGAAAGAATTAATGTTTTTGGCCATTTTTTCCATATTTATCGTCCGAGAGACCAAGCTTTAAAACGATACCAATTTTGTCACAATTCGACATATCTGTCACACACACATACACACATTTTGCCTTTTATATAATAAATGTTTAGCTTTTTCAAAACATATTTGTCGAATAAATATATTTCTCATTCTGTGAAATTTCTACGACTCCTGCTAGTTTTTAATATTTGGTTAGAGTGTTCTGACAAAATTTGCAAGAATTAATATGTATTGGGGAAAGACGACACTTTAGAAATGTGTCCATTGAACATTCGAACTCTCTTCTGTTAGTCCAACGTGTCTATTTCCTGGTTGTTTCGTTTTAAGGCATATCAACCATTTTCGCGTTATTTAATTCGGCATCTACTAATTTGAGGAAAAGTTTTTATGCTGTAAGTTCTTTATATTTTCAAATATTTATTCATGGTGTTTTTTTGTGTGTGTTTTTTTACGGCATATCAACCATTTTGATTAATTTTGGAAAACGGTTTTGTGTTTCAGCGTTTGATGTTTTTACACATTTATTCATAATGTTAGCTACGGTTTTTTCAATGTACGGCATTTCAACCCTTTTAAGGTGTTGTTTTTTTTTTAAGGAAATCATCACTTATGAAGGCCCGGAGGCCACTGGGGGATAAGGGTTATTGCGTGTACAGTAATCAATGGGATAATATCATAGTAATCGTTAGTAATGGAGATATGTTGGTAAAAGTGTCCATGTCTCAAGTTTTTTTTATGCCTTAAACATTTATTCTTGGTATGTCGTGTGTTTGCTTGCTTTTTGTTATTTTGTATAGGAAAATTTATGGCTTTGATTTTGGCTCTGCAGAAGGAGATGATAAAGGCAAAGAGTTATGTTGATTTTAGGTCAGACAACCAGTAGGTGTATCAGAAGTTTTGTAGGAATTTTTGATACCCCTAACACGAAACTGCAAATAAAATATAAAAAAATTGTAATTTCTCTTTTAAAGGTGGGTTATTTATTTTCTTTATGGATTATACTTCCAAAATAAACTATTAAAGTTTTATAAAAAGTAATAGAAATATTTTTTAAAAAATAGTAATGAAATTAATTGAATGTTACGAGTTCAGTATTTTTCAATTTTTAAACTTTAAAAATCTATCAAAATTTTTCCATCGATTCTATTTTTACGATATTTTTTTATGCTCTTTCCAATAAACCGGATATAATATTTTAGACAAACGTTTTATTTTTAATTCACGCCCCCCATTTTCAAATGTCTATTAAAAAGTAAATAATTAATTTATGTACCAAAGTTTTATATATCACAAATTGAAGATAAAAGATCAATAAATAATATATTCAAATTTAAAACAAAAAAGTAGTGTTTTTTAGAAATTTACCTGTAAAGTCCGAAGTTTAAAACCTTTTTTAAAAAAAAAACACGTTGTTTGTTTGTTTTTTTTTTGTTTTTTTTAATGAAACCTTCTTCCTTGCTCCTTTAATTGAAAAAAAATTAGGGTTTGAATTACATTTTTCGAGGAGTTATAAGCTTCGAAAGATAGCAGGTGGAATTATTCAATAGTTTACCCAAAATTTCTGACACTGCTAGATAACCAGTATCTTCAGAATGTCTGCTCTGATAGTACCAGATATACGTGTGTATATCTAGCATCAAACCAAACAGTTAATAAAAAAAAATGATACGAAGGTTTAATTCAAACATATTTGTTGGTCGCTGCTATTTTATCGTGGCAATTAAAATAGATCCATTGACACATAATTATGTACGATTCTGCTTTCATATTTCTCCAAAGTTTTATGTGTGCTTTTTAATTATCTTTTCAAAAAACATTTTCTCATATACTATTCTGCGTTCATCTCACTTAACTTTCAACATTGTCTTCATGATATGTAAATGTAGACTTGTTTTTATTTGTTAGTTGCGGGGGCGAAATCAAAACAATAGCAAGCAGTTTGGGCGGAGAGAGGTGTTTAAAAAATATGTTTGACATATTCATTACAGATATCTCTAATCTAATATGTACGTGTTGTAAATTGATGTCGATTTCAGCCTATGAGATTCACAACAATAAGTTGTCCGAAGTCTCCATAGATGATTTGTTTCTAGTCGTGAAGGATTTGTGTAGAACCATCCACAAGCTGTCGTAAAACACATCGACACTCCTAATACGTACCTTAATCTAACTCTAAGCATACTGACCTATATTGCCCGGTCCTTTTGTACGAAATCACTGCCACATTTTGATTAACAATCCTATTGTTGGTGTCTTTTGCGTTTCTTTGTGAACAACTTTCTATACCTTTGTTCTGTTGATAAACTTATTTCCTTTTTTATAATATTTTCCTTTATTTATAATTCCCAGCTCTTTTAGGGAAGATATATATATATATATATATATATATATATATATATATATATATATATATATATATATATTTATATATATTTATATATATATATATATATATAGTGTTGGGACGATTAATCGGAAAAATCGGATTCTTTTAATTGACTTTTTCGTTTTTATTTAAGCAAAATCTTCGACCGTAACAAGAAAATAACGAATAGTCATTGATTTTAAACTATACGTAAAACTAAAATCCCAAAACAACCGCCACAAGTGGATTTTTACGTTTGAGAAATATTCTGCATTTATTTCGATTACGTAAAAAAAAAAAACATACGTTAAAACGTATGTTTTTTTTTTTTTTTACGTAATCGAAATAAATAACAACTCTAATGTAAAGCATTTATACATTTATAAAAAAAATAGGAATCGGTCTCAGTAATTGTATCAGAATGCTGAATTTAGTACGGAATCGGTAACTGTATTGGAGTCACGAAAAATATTGGAATCGTCCCATCACTAATATATATATATATATATATATATATATATATATATATATATATATCTATATATATATATATGTATATCTATCTATATATCTATAAAAGTGAATGTGTCTGTGTGTCTGTCTGTGTGTCTGTCTGTATACATTTTGCTACGCAATAACTCTGCAATTTTTAGTCTACAGACTCGATTTTTGATATACAGATATGGTTGGAAACCTGTGGTCTTCTCTGGAGGTTGAGTGACAACAAGTCTCCCCAGACGTCCAGTTCTCTCCATCTCCTTCGATAGCATTTGCAAATGAATTTGCATCATTGCAACAGCCTCTTACCATTGATTTCTCGCCGGCAGTGGCCATTGCTTATACTGGAATTTGAGTGGCACTAAGCCTCCCCAAAGTCCCAGTTCTCTTTGCGCTTGCCCAGCAAAGGTCTGGCTGGCACTCTCTCCTCGGTCTTTCAGTCCTTCTTGACCCTTCTCAGCTCTTTGGTATCACTTTTTTATTTGGAGGGGCGGTGATGAAACTATGGGGGAATGCACGATGGGGATGTAGAACTTGTAGATATGCAGCTTCGGTGTTCTTCATTCCCTGTAACGCTTATTCATTATATTGTCTTCTTGTATTATTCTCCGCATTCAATAGTTTTCCTTAATATTTCAGTCGTTTGCGTTATCGTTAGTCATTGTACTTTTGCAGTTATTCCTCTGATTCCAATTTCTGACATTCTTTTTTCGAAGTTTTTCGGAATTGTTCCTAGTGCTCCTACTATTATGGGTACTATTTTGATTTTCTTCATCATCCAAATCCCTTTTAACTCTCTGGCTAGCTCTGTGTATTTGCTTCGTTTCTCCTTTTCTTTCATACTCAACCTGTGGACAGCTGGGACAGCAAAGTCTACGATTTGACAGGATTTTTCTTTCTTGTTAATTATTACGACATCTGGTCTTCTTGCTTGGATGGGTTTGTCCGTCTGTATATCCATGTCCCATAGGATTTTGTGGTTCTCGTTTTCTAGTGCTGTTGCGGGTTTATGCTTGTACCATTTGTCTGTACACTCAAAATGCAGTCGTTTGCACAATTCCCAGTGCACCGCCCTCCCCACTTGGTCATGCCTGTTTTTGTATTCCTTTTGGGTCAGTTTGCTGCATTCACTTACTATATGGTTTATCGTTTCGTCTCTTTGTCCACAGAGTCGGCATTTGCTGTTTTCTTGTATTTTGTCGATTCTTGCTTTGATATGGTTGGTTCTTATCGAGTTATTTTGTGCTGCAGTTATTAGATATTCAGTTTCTCGGTTTATATGTCCTTTTCGCATCCATGTCCAGGTGTTTTCGTTATTCTCATCTTTTTTCATTCTTATGAATCTTCCGTGGAGTTGTTTCTCTTCCCACTTCTCTTTTCTCGTTTTGTCATTTGTCTCTCTGTTTTCTGTTTTTCAGTGTCTCTCGCTGCCATAATTATCCTTTCAGTGTTTTGCATTATGTATTTTTCTAGTTCTTTTTTCGTGTCCTTGACACAGTCTTCTATACAGATCAGTCCCCTCTCACCATCTTTCCTTTTCACGTAGAGCCTGTCAATATCGTCCTTTGGGTGTAATACATTATGCATAGTCATGAATTTCCTAGTTTTCTGGTTGAGTTGTCTCAGTTCTTCTTTTGTCCACCCTATAAACGGTCCAGAGTATCTCACTAGTGATACTGCCCATGTATTTATACCTTTTATTAGGTTTCTGCTATATAATTTCGTTTCCAGGAGTTTTTTTTTCTCTCCTGAGGTATTCCTTTCCAATTTTCTCTTTAATTTCTGTTGCTCTGATGGTGTCCGCTTCCAGAATACCCAAGTATTATTATTATTATTATTATTATTATTATTATTATTATTATTATTATAACTATTTGCCTTCAATAGATGTACTCACTATTAAATTTCGGAGAATTCAAATTCAGATAGAACTTATGAGATAACGTGGTGGAGAACACGCAAGAACCATTAATTCTAAATGTATTTTGTGTATTATGGCTTTTAAATATTACAAAGGAAAACAGATGCCCATTAATCGAACAGTTTTGTTGACTCAGTCGACGAAAAAGCACAATTTATTTCTCCCTTAAAGCAGAAAAAAATTATATTTGCTTAAAATATTTGTTCTATTACGAAAGAAACATGATAAGAGACACATAAAACACGACAGTTGCATAATTACAGCCAATGATTTTTAGCTAATGGTTTTGTATTATTGATGGAAAGACCAGAATTAACTTTCTGAGTTATGGCCCTTTGATTGAACGTCAACGAACATAACAAAGATATAAGCGTCGGATTTTTTTTCTGCGTTCGTAATAAAGATTCATAATCTCTATATATATATATAAAAGTGAACGTGTCTGTGTGTGTATCTGTGTGTGTGTGTGTATGGGTGTGTCTGTGTACATTTCCCTACGCAATAACTCTCTCAATTTTTAGTCTACAGACTCGAAATTTGATATACAGGGTACTGAGATTTGGGAAAATCGATGTGATCTGTTTTGAGCCAGAAATTTGACGATTAACTTAATAACTTGATTTGACCCCAAAACAATAAATTTTAAGGGGTCATAATAGGGGTCAAAGTTAAAAAGAATTGACCTCTGCGGTCTCTTCTAAATTACTCAGACAATTTCTGGTCTAAATATTTGAAATTTTACATAAAGGGTATTCGGAGATAGGGCAGCTTTGTCATCAGTTTGGGTCGAAATTTTTAGTTACCAATATATAAATGTATGTATGTATGTCTGTTTGCATGTCTGCCTTAAACTTTGAATAGAGGCGACGGATTTTAGCAAGATCAGTATCGTTTTAAAGTTCGACCTTACATACGACAAATATCGAAAAATTGGCTAAAACATTAATATCTTCCCCTTCAACTAGGCACTTTTCTACGGAGGGGGGGTTAACTATTTTCGCCGATATTTTTGAAAGCTATCGTCTCCTTTAGATTTTCTAGCCTTAATTTTAAAAAATGGCGGTAAGGTTTGGTGGTGGCTGTAACAGTATAAACGTTAGGTTTTACCCCGTTTTTTTCTTCCTTTGCGGTACGGGTTCGAGCCTGCCTTCCTACTACCACTTTTCTTTTTTGTTTTGCTCAATACACATCCAAACACCCGGGCAACACCGGGCTGAAATGCTAGTTATCTCTATATCCATAAAAGAGAAATTTTCTGTGTGTGCGTGTGTGTGTATATTTCCCTACCAATACCTCTGTCAATTTTCATAAAGGGTATTGAGATTTGGGAAAATCTTTTTCTTCGGTTTTCGGCCAGAAATTTGGCTGTCAAGGGGTCAAATGTCAACGATTTGACTTTTGACAACTCTACCAAACTCCTCCGCCAATTTTCGGTCTAAACACTTGAACTTTTAAATGTAGGTTACTTGGACATAGATCAAACTTTTTAATTTGTTTGTATCCAAACCAATAGATGTTAAGGGGGTCAAAATTGGGGTCAACTTAAAAAAAAAATTCTGCATCTCTACCAAATTACTCAGCTAATTTTGGTTTAAACATTTGAAATTTTACATAAAGTGTACTCAGACATAGGGTCATAGAGTAAGATTTTTATTTGGTTTTTGGTCAGAAATTTGGCTACCAAGAGGTCAAAGATCAAAAGATTTGACCCTTGCGGTCTCTAGCAAACTATACAACCAATTTTGGGTCTAAATATTTGAAATTCGAAATTTTACATAAAGGGTATTCAGATATGCAGCAAACTTTTACATCAGTTTTTGAGCCAAATTTTGGCTGCCAAGAGGTTTGAGTTGAAAGAGTAAACATTTGCTGACTCTACAAACTCCTCCACCAATTTTGGGTCTAAAAATTAGAAATTTTAGATATAGGTTACTTGGACATGGACAAAAGCTTTTCATTTGATTTTAGCCCCAAAACATAATTGTGAATGGGGCAAAATCGGGGCCAAATTAAAAAAATAAATTGAATTCTGCGGTCTCTACTAAATTACTCAGCCAATTTTAGTCTAAACATTTGAAATTTTACATAATGTATACTCAGACAGAGAGCAAGCTTTTTACTTTGTTTTTGGCCAGAAATTTAGCTGCTAAAAGGTTAAAGTTTAAAAGATATGACCTTTGCGGTCTGTAGCAAACTATTCAACCAATTTTGGGTCTATACATTTGAAATTTTACACAAAAGGTATTCAGA
>NC_136516.1:41373014-41403014 GCF_053919585.1 Euprymna scolopes | reverse complement strand
TGATGTTACTCATATGCCCACCAATTCCGATTACTTCATCTGCCGTTGCTCCACACCATACTGTACATTTTTTAGGGTGTAATTTCCGTTGTGTTGTTGAGTGGATATTTTCTGATCCCCAAATCCTGCAATTTTGCTTATTTATGAACCTATTCAGATCAAAATGGGCCTCATCGGACATGATTAGGTTTTTGAGAAAGTTTGGATCCTCATTGGTCAAATCTTGGAATTTTATGGCGTATTCCAACCTTTTTTACAGATCGTTTGGTTGAAGCTCTTGCACAAATTGAATTTTATATGAGAATTTGCCCTCTTCATGAAGCATTATGTGAAGAGATAATCAAGAGACGCCAATTTGACTTGATTTCCTTCTTACTGATGTGGATGGATCCTCAGCCACACTCTCTGTTAATCTCTGACGATTCTCAACACTTCTTGCTGAACCGGATCTACCAGATTTAGGAAGGTCACATACAGACCCGTGCTCATGAAATCGAGCCCCCATAGCTTTTATTGCATTGGGAGTAGGGGAATTTCTTGTAATGAAATTTCATCGAAATTTTCTTTGAGTTTCTGATATTAACTCATTCAACCGAAAATACGACTATAAGAGATATCCGCTCCTCAGTACTGTAACGACATATGATGACCTTGGAAGGGTTACTCTAGATGATTTGAAAAAATATAAGAAAAATATAAAAAACTAAGAAAGTTATGAATTTTTTTAACCATCAGCTTCTTTTGGGACACTCTGTATATATATATATATATATATATATATATATATATATATATATATATATATATATATATATATTGAGTAAGATGATTGATTATTTATAACTAAAATTAAAAATTAAAAATCTGTTTCATAAGGAAGAATAAAGAAAATCAATAAATTGTACGATCGTTTCGGAAACGATGTTTTTATTGTGATAGACAGTGAGTCTTGGACAATAATTTTATCATATAGTTTTTGAAACAAAATCTCCTCATCAGCGAAAATATTGGGTGGGTTTTTTTCCGAAACGATCGTACAATTTATTGATTTTGTTTGTTCTTCCTTATGAAAGAAATTTTTTATTTTTTATTTTAATTATAAATTATCAATCATCTTACTTAATATTAAAATAGCTCTAGGATATATGTGCCTATCGAGCTTATTATATATCTACATTACAATGAGCACTGTTTTCTTTTCTTTTATTTTGATAGTATTAATGAATTTACTAATACATTAAAATATACTCTTCTCTTTAGACTCTTGTTCTAATCCCCTATATATATATATATATATATATATATATATATATATATATATATATATATATATATATATATATATATATATATATATATATATATATACTGATCAAAGCACTCCTATACAAAATCTACTAAAAAATACTCGGACACCTTAAGTATACGTTAAATTTCATACAAATCAACCCAACATTTTCGGAAGACATAGGGAACGAATTTGCACACAGAGTATGTGTCATTTATACATATACTAACAGAGTGACCCGACGTTGCCCTAATGTGAATTTTTGATCAAGGAGTCTTTCGACATTTCTTATTTTTATTGGCATCGATGTCCGTGAAATCACCCATTTTTAAATCATCGATTGGTTGCTCTCTCTAGTTGGGGACCCATCGGAGGAAGATTCACACACCTACCCGCAGTGACAAAGCATTTTAGTCTACACTGCATTAAAGAGAACCTATTGTGAATTATATATAATGTTATATATAATAATTTGATGTCTGAAATTCTCAACTGAACCATAATACCGTAGATTTGCAACAACACATGGCATATGCAAATTTATTTAGTTTACACTATTACCCACTATCTTATGTAACGTTAGAACGACATTATATACACATTTAGGCGTTATAATAAAATCTCAGGTTTCTTTTGAGGAGAGGAAGTCGTTCCTGTTTTTCTCTCTAACTATTTTGTACTCCCACTGCTCCCACTCGACACCGGCACCATTTCTACATATTCCTACTCTGCTGGGTTCTAGCCGCTCTTAACTGGCTATTAGAAACATACACATGCCATAACCTTTACATATTACCTCTTTATAGATAATAATTTCTCCCGGCCGAAATCCGGCACAGCTGATTGACTGCTCTAAAGACGTTCTCATGATATTCGCATCTTCTACCATCAAACGAACTGTTCGACATTATTAAACAAGCCGCTATTTATTTAGATATGTTTATTTTAATATTTTTTGCTCTACATTAATTATTTTTTATTAGGTACATTAGCTTTGCATTTCTGGTCGTCTATTCAATTGTGTAAGGTGTTAACTTTGATCAAGATCGCCTATTCTTTCTTTCATCGGATTATTTCAATTATCAATTGACTTCTTCAAATATTTTTATAAACAAGTGAAACATGCATGGTCCTCCGTGAATACACAATGAATGAGGCATAAAAAAATGACTAAGTTTAGCATTTGTCCCCCTATTTAGCCCCCCAAACCCCCCAGGGGATGTCAAATACTGGTGAAAAATGGACAAGCGGTGCAGTTTTAGGCCTTAACATATGTAAATTGGAGTTCTGCAACCATGCTACTATATTTATTCATCCGCTATGTGACACTAAACGTATACATAGCGACGTGAAACTGCCTCTTCGTTCACTCTCCCCTCATTACTCACTCTCCTTCTCACTCTCTCTCTCTCACTCTCTCTCTCACTCTCTCTCTCATTCTCTTCCTATTCGTTTATCACTTGCCCTCTGCGACGTGGTGTCCGTTAGTCCATTCGCTTAGCAGTTCGCCTGATTCGCGTTTCACTTTTCTTTTTTATACGTTAATCCACTCGCATTTTGATTCATATTAAAGTTTTTTGTATCACGTGACAGAGGAATAGTGGGCTGAAATGTCGTTAAAAACAACGATAAATTATGAGGATGACAGTAATCAATTATGCACACACACACACCCACACCCACACATGTATGTATACATATATAATATGCATATAAATATATATATAATTAGTTACTATAATAAATATATATATAATTATTTACTATAATAATTATTAAATGCCTACAGGCACTAGTGTTTCATCCTTTCAGGAATTATCAGTACGGGGTGTCACGATTAACACCGGTCGATAGATTCGAACCCGGCAACAGAAGTCATCTCTAGATTCGATCACTGTTAATCGCGAGAAATACTGTTGAAATTATCTTTTAAATGTTTTAACGTCTGTTAGAGTGATCTAACCATTATATGATGATCTGTGCAAAAGAGCTAAGTTGATCGACTTTATTTCATGTGAGAGTGCTCAACTATAAGAAACAAATTATTTAAAGGGGCTGACATAATTATTTAATATAATAATTATTAAATACTTAGAGACACTAGTGTTTCATCCTTTTGGGAATCATTAGTGCATATATATATATATATATATATATATATATATATATATATATATATATATATATATATATACGTTTTATTTTTTATTACCGTATCTTTCTGTTAAGTTACATTATTGTTTCGGCTACACGGCTGTTTTTTTTTTTTTGGCCGTCTGTAGCGTCCTCAGACTTTTACAGAAATGTTCGCTATTTTGGGATGAAAGAGTGGAAGAGTGAATGAGGTCAGGGGGGTGCGAGGCGGGCGGAAGAGAGGAAGGGAACAAGGAGGGAAGATGGGGGGCGTTTGGTATGTCGATAATGTTTTAGTTTTGGGGTTTAAGGAACTTGTGGGAGAGGGTCTCGGAAGTTCATTTCTGGTGTGGCTGAGGGCATAGGGATACATGAGCGGAAGGGAAATATGTGGAGGTGGAAGGAGGGGGAGGTTACTTTAAAATTCGAGTCTTAGTGTTAAAGTTTTTAGCGTCTCCTTGGTGAGGTGATTTCTTGGTAAGTATGTCTTGAGCTGTTGTGTGTTCGCTTATGTTTGGAGGCGAGGAGGGTTTGATTTGGTTTATTTACTTTTAGTTTTTATTTTCTTGTTAATTGTTTCGAGAGGGTCAGCTTGCGGTCGCAGCCACGGGTACACACAAGCGCACGTACACACATATATACTTAAAAGAAACGGTCACGGGTACACATACATGCCCGTCCTGGCGTGCAAATATATGTGTATATGTGCGCCTGCATGCATAAACACCTGAGTTGTTCTCGCTTGCGTCAAATTTTGTTTAAGGTGCATATTTGCTCTACAACAGTATTGAGCACTTTCTTCAGTTTTTATTAATTACCATCTCAACTAAACTATATATATATATATATATATATTGTTTTGTTTTGGTTTTAGCGATATGTTTTTGAATGAATTTGATTATTTACGAAAGTGCATTTTTACCTAAATTCGAGTTGGGAATAATTTTTCCTTTTAACCAATTTGGTACCCCCACATGGGGAGCGGTATATATATTATTTTTAAAATTTAATTATCCACTGACACGTGTTTCGTCGTCTATGACTCATCAGAGTGGCTGTATCTAGCGAGATCTCGTTAGATACAGCCACTCTGATGAGTCGTAGACGACGAAACACCTGTCAGTGGATAATTACATTTTTAAAATAATATATATATATATATATATATATAAATTGTTTTTTGTTTATTCATTTTTGCCTTAGAGTTTTTCCGTGATTTTTCGCTATTAGCATTAAGAAAACACAAAAGTGGCTACACTAATTACTTCTTATGAAAAACATACATTTTGCCTTCTCAGTTTGTGTTTTTGTTTTTGTTTGGTGTTTCTTTCCACTAAAATATTATGAGCCATATCAAATCGACATTTTGCATTTGTGTTTTAAAAAACGTTACATTATTTTGCGGGTGATGAAGGGTCTGTTTCTTTTTATAACATATGTTGATAGAATATTATTTTGTTAATTTCCTGAATACAACCAATTTTTATAGTTTCACCGATTTTCATGAGATTATTCTTCCCTTCTATAAAAATAAATAAATAAACATTCACTGCCAATTCTTTTCAAATAAAAAAAATACTTTTCTTGAATATATACTGTACATTCAACTCAATTGTTTGGGAAAAGTTATTAAATTAAGGCGTTATATATTACCGCGCTAATTTGTAACATGATCTTAGCCAAAATTCAGTTTTACAATATGTTTTTCATTAACTTGTTAGGTGAAAGTATCAATACAAAACATTACTCCCCCACACTCATGTTCATACTGGCTTTCTATTTACTTATGATGCTATTGCAGCGCGCTAAAATAAGTGCAGAAGTATCAAAAAACTATTCATCTTTGAAAAAAAAACATTGCTTATTAAAAACATGGATATTTTTGGCGACAGTATCCATAAACACCCTGACATGCTCATGTAAAAACACCTATTTCGGAATAAAAAAAAACTTCCAACTTTCTTACGTTTCACTTTCGAAAGACCTTCTTAACATGGGGAGGTTGGGGTGTTTATACTAAGCTAAGTACTAAAAAAATAGTAAAATATTCCCAATATTTTCAGACAGTACGAAGCGTATGGTAAACACTCTCAACATTCCAGTTTTCGGAACGGCTTGCGGAATCACCACATACCTATCTTTTATTAAGAGCGGCTTTCGAGGTTGGGGGTGTTTTTCTGAAAACTTTTCTTAACGTGGGAAAGTTTGGAGGTGTTTACACTACGCTGTGTACTGTCGTAAAAAATTCCAAAAATTGCAAAAAAAAAAAAAAAAAAAAAAAAAAAAAATAATAATAATAATAATAATAATGATAACATAAGTAAATCAAAAATCCAAAGTGCAAGTTTACTTGAAAAAAAATAAAAATAAGTTTAGAGTACATTTTATTTCTTATTTAATGTATTTATAGTTTTTTTTCCGGTTTCATTGTTTGGTAATTCGTCTGCGTCTGTTACTTTGCTTGGCTTTATCCGGTGACTCCTTGACGAGCCCGAACTATAATTTACGTAAAATCCCGAGGATTCTGGAAAAATTCTGCTAGAGTGTCAAACTTTTATTATAATTAATATGTAACTAAAAAATGCATGGTGACATGATTTTTGTTGTAATTACTTGGTTTATGAACGTCTTGGGAACGCAACCAGCTCCTCGGGGAATAAACGATATCCAAGGATATCTAAACGATAGACACATGCTGGAAAAATCAACGAAAACGGGTCGATCCGTCGTCGGCCATAACTGTCTGGCACGGGTCGCATTATGTGTGGTCATTGCAGGCATCTTCCCATCGTCGTTTCTTTTGTAGTCATTGTGTCGTTACACGCAGCTTTCTGTCGTCGGCATTAATGGTATGCTGAAATCGAACACTTGCATGAAAACAGCGACAAATGCATTTTTATAAATATATATATATATATATATACTTTATTTAAGATTTAACAAATACGAGGCCTATTTTTATAAAACCAGCGGAAACCGGACGCATGCTTAGAAGCCAAGCGTCAACTTTTAAAAAATTTTTTAAAACATTCATTGAAAGAGAGAGAAAGGGAGTCAATGAGAGAAATAGAGAAAAAGAGAGAGAGAGAGAGAGAGAGAGAATGAGAGAGAAAGAGAGAGAGAACAATGCGTTTCACGCAATGATTTGCTTTTCAAAATTATAAGGTCAACATAGTTTGAACTTTCATTATGCACTGAAACATAAACATGTGTCAATCTTGGCTTCAGTCATAGCAGAACATTTTCAAAATCACAAACACCTGCTTCGAACGTTTTTAACTTCATTACAAAGTCAGGCATAAGGTTCATTAATATAGAAGCCGTTAGCTCCCACAAAAGGGGCTTCGCCATTGCGCCACAATTGCTCACTTACTTATGAGTATGATCACAGCTGCTACGCTTTCGGAATAGGGGCATATGAGAAAAAAACACACTAGAACAATCGAGACAAAAGTTTCACTTACCTACTCTGTTCAGGCTTTGTGCCATATTCCCAGTGGCCAGCACTGATACACAGATACTTAACAATTCAAAATGATTATTTAATATTTTCTATTCTTAACATTTTTTCATAACTCCTTGGGCAACGCCGAGAACCGCGTCCTGCTAGTTTTATATATAATGGCTTGTATTAAAGTTTAAAACGCGAAAATCAAGTATCAGTTTTCAATGGTACTCTAAACAGAAACATTTTGAATGCGCCCCTGTCATATCAAAGCACCTGCTGTTGATTTTATATGCTTGGTCTTACTAGTGGTGCAGTGATAAGGCCTTGAATTTAAGTATAAAATGAAACCGTCAAGTATCGTGGTGCATTTGTGCTTTAAACAGAAACGTTCATTTCGAACGGTCCCCTCTCATATCACTCATATCAAGAACTTACTGTTGATTTTATATGCCAGGCCTTTCAGCTTGTGTGGTAATAAATCTTCTTAAAAAGGGTGTTAACATTTGTCAAAATCGGCTGTTCCTTTTTTCATCGGATGATTTCGATTATCAAGTATTGATACTTATCGAAGACATTCCGATAAAAAAAGCTATATAGGAACACTGCCAGGCGCATAATGTACCGTCGTGCGAAATTTCATAAAAATTGGTCCAGTAGTTTTCGAATTTATAGGGAACGAACATACACACATATTTTTTGTATATTATATTAGAGATATAGTATATTGAATTTTACGGATATTTACACATTCGCGTTATCATCTTAGCATCTTGAATGTTCTTCAATCGTTAACGCAATATTTAGACACTGTATATAGATTTAATACTCTTCTTAAACGCGTTAGATCACCGATGGCTGTACATCTAATCTATGTAAATATTTTAAAACATGTTTTAATAATAAGCTATCAAGTATGAATTGCTATTAATTTTAGCGTATTATTTCTCTCTTTACAATAGCAATGTGTATAATTGAGAAAAGAAATTGTAAAGAACAATAAAATAATAATTGAATATTATCTTTCAATTTGTAATTTACAAGGGAGATAATTCAATTTTTCAGGAAGGTACTGCAAAAATGAATGTTTTTTAAAAATTTTCTTTATAATTGATATGATTTTTTGTGCACGTGTTCGTGTAGACGATTCTGTTCTTATTATGAGCAGATGTATTTTATGAAAAAGGAAAATTTGTAGGAAATATGTTTTTTTTTTTGTTTTTTGTTTTTTTAGCAAATCAACTTTTTTCGGGTTATTCAATGCCGAATCCAGCAATTCTGAAAAGAGTTCTATGCTTCTAGTTGAAATACTTACTCATTGACTGAGCCTTGCAAAGGCCATAATGTCATTATTGGTGGGTTTGGAGTCACTTAACCATTAGGAAAGTGGGGGAGGAAGAAAAAAAACAGAAAAAGGGGGGAGGAGAAGAGAAGATGCGCCTTTGTATATATAAATATATATAAGGCTTCCTTCAGTCTTGACAGACTATGGATATCCACTGCAAGGGTACCTGCGCGTGAAATTTTTGTGGCACGAGTTGCGCAATTACCAACCACACTTCTCCTCAGTCGATTTTGTCGAATACCAGTGGCAAGTGGAGGTTCAGAACGACTCGAAACAATGCCGAGATAAGCGGAAAGCACAAACAGCGCCTAGATTAAACAGAAACGCTCCCAAATGATCACCCATCTGGTACTAGCCAGTCCCTCGTTACTTAACTTCGGTGATCTGACGATAACCGGTGTGTCAACGTGATTACTCCGTATATATATATATATATATAGTATTGTGCGTTTCATCCACTATTAAACTGTAGACGAGAAATAGCAAACAGCTGTGTTCACAAAATAAAACTTACTCTAGGATAGCGATACAAAATAGCTTTAAAACGAACAAAAACAATAGAAAACAAACAAATAAATAAATCAAATAAACATGAATATACATAAACGATCACACATACATGTATATATATATATATATATATATATATATATATGTGCATGTATGTGTATACACATAGGTATATTTATATATATATATATATATATATATATATATAAAAGGAAGGAAAAGATCTACTTTAAACCACTAACTTAGTTCTAAAACAGATCCGTTGTTCGATAAAATGCATGCCCATTGGCTGATAGGAAGGGGCGCGGTGGATACTAGTAAGCTGATTGGCTAACTAGAAATCCTCAACATATATAAAAACAAGAAGCAACCACAGAATTCGCGCATAAGCCTGACGAATCCTATAGTGGATGAAACGCAGAATATTCAGTGTAGCTTAATCGCCATATATATTTTATAAATTACTAACTAGCTCTACCTACGTATTAAGCACTTTTTAAGTAAATACTTAAAGTTTACGCATAAATCTATACTTTCGTATATTAAATTTATGTGAGTAAATGAAGTAGTTATATATATATATATATATATATATATATATATATGTGTGTGTGTGTGTGTGTGTGTGTGTGTGTGTGTGTGACTATTTCATTTAACCACATAAATTAAGAAACGAAAATATAATTTTATGCGTAAATTTTCTGTATTTACTTTAACAGTGCTCAATACAAAGGTAGAGCTAGGTAGTAAGTTATAAAATATATATGGCAATTAAGCTACACAAAATATTCCGCTTTTCATACTTGTGGAAAATCCGCCAGGCTTATGGAAAGAGTTGTGGTTACCCGCGTTTTTATGTTTTTATATACGCACACGCTATTGAAATGTGTATATATATATATATATATATATATATATATATATATATATATATATATATATATAATATTTATTTTGGAAATATAAACACAACTGACCAAATATAAGATGGTCTTCGTCAAAAAAAGAAAAACCGGTTTTAATTAAACGGAAATGGAATCATTTCGTCTTTTCTACGGCGCCAATTTTATCCTTCCACGATGTATATGGAAATAGAATTGTGTCGTTTTTTTTCTACGGTGACAATATTATTTTCCCACCTTGTACACTTAAATGCCGAAATGGAAACTCGACTTGAGTTAGAAGTTAATAGTTTAACATTTCAGTATACTTATATTTTTATTTTCGAGTGTTTGAATAGAAATGCTTAAAATAATGTATTACGTAAGCTTTTTCATCTAAGTGTTTCATTTTTTTTTATATATAGGTTGGTAATGTGCATGCCTTTAAAGAGATCTGAGTTGATTAGACGTTGTTTGCGATAAAATACAGAGTGCGGCAGAAATATCTCTATCACAGTTTGACATGCGATCTTCCCAGTCCTGTTTGTGCAGTTTCGAGCAGAGAATCCCAAGGCCAAACCATGTTTGCGAGCTGAACGTATAGGAGACTGGGTAACAGAAAGTTCCACTGCTTAAATATTGTCGTTCGAGCGCTTAGAGGACTCCCAGGTGCCTTTCTGTTAAGTACCGAACCTGCAGCTCTAAAATTTGCAACCCATAACTGTATTGAAGTTACAGATTCAGCATTGGTTTTGTATCTGGAACAGTGTCATGTCGTCTTTACTTGTACTGAGCTTGGAAATCTCTCTGTCTTGAAGTTACAGATTCAGCATTTAAAAAAAAAACATTTCTACAATAAAAGCACAATGTGCACTAGAATAAACGATGTTACTTGATATATTGTCGGTTCTAGTCAACATGTCCTGCTCTTTTTAACTTATAGTTTCTGCTGTACACTCGTCTAAACTAAAACATTGCTAAACGAAAAATGATTTAACATAACCTCTTACACTGGGTTAGCAACATCAATATGCAAATTACCAAGCCGGCGGCGCGATGTCACGTAACACCAGATAAAAAAAGACACACGTATCTAAAAACAAATGGTAATTATTAGCTAAATAAAAACATCAATGACACTTGGATAAGTCCATTAGCAAAATGTAGTTAAAAGTTGAAAACTTGAAAGGTATTTCTGCTGCAACCTGTACAAAACTTACTCTAATACATTTAAGCAACATTTGGATAACACTGTGTAACACTTTAAAAAGTATCTGCTGCATGGAAAATCGATTTCTGGCTTTGTTTTTGTCGAATAAGGTACATGATTTTTGCCAAATGGTCACTTTCGAAAATTTTGCGGAAAATCCTAGTGATGTGAACAACGAATATGGCAGGATAATTCACTGACTAGGAAAACAAGGAAAATGGAACCCTTGCATGTTGGCAGACTACGGCTGGAATATAAAAAAAACGGATGATGCTCAACGCAAGAGGGTTAAGAAGACAATAGTTGTTTAAGCTGACAGTTCATCCAGAACCGGTCCTGGATATGACCTTAAACTATATCCAATGGTGAGGCCCTAGCTTGCAGGCTTTGGGGAGTGTGGAGTCACCCTTTAATTGCCATTGTTCCCAGGCCAACTCTGACCCGGAGTAGTAGTACCTGTTAGGATCCCAACTATTTGTTAAATAGAAACTGACTTAAAAACAAATATATTCTATCAAAAAAAAAAAAAAAAAATTTTCAAAATCACTGGATTCGGCATTAAATAACCTGAAAAGGGTTGATATGCCGTAAAACAAAAACAACCAACCAACCTACCAACCAAAATATCATCCAGAACCAATAATACTAAAATACGATTTATAATTCACGAAAACGGTTCATAATCGAAAAAAAAAATAAAATAAAATAAAGGTCAGATTTATTATCTGAATAATTTTCTTACACCGAAAAAACTGAAATTTGTTACATAGCGTAATTTATATGATACAAAATTGACGTTATTATAGAAAATGCGGATAAGGTTTAATTAGATTGTCGGTTCGCGATGGAGATCACATTATGGGGATCGGAAAAAATGTCAACTACAAAAATTTTATAAAAAATTATGAAAAACACCTAAAACACTAATGTTAGAATATCATAAATAATTATAGCGCCAGAACTCGATATCTGCTGTTTTTTAAATATTTTTTTACTTATTAACAATATTATATTAGTATTTATTACTTGTGTTTATTTCTGCTTTCATAAAATTTAGTGTTGATATAGTCGTCAAACATTAATGTTAAAAATATAGTATTAGTTATTGGTAATTGACACAACCACACACACACACACACACACACACACGAGCGCGCACACACACACACACACGCGCGCGCACACACACACACAAAGACACACACACATATATTTAGTAAGGTGATTGATAATTTAAAATTCAAATTAAAGTTAAAAATTAAAAATCTGTTTCATAAGAAGTAACACAACAAAGTCAATAATTTGTACGATCGTTTCGGAAATGATGTTTTCATTGCGATAGACATTAAGTCATGGACAATAATTTTGACATATATTGATTTTAAACATCAGCAAAAATATTGGGTGTTTTTTTTTATATATAAAAGACACCATAAATAAACCTAGAATTTCTTAAGTAAGGTAGATGTATCTGGAAAATATTAAAATACAAAGGAAAATTGTTACTCATTAATGTTGATATGCAAAGTAATATGGGTTGAGAATAAAAAATAGAATAAAATTATAAATCTGAATTTAGTTTAAATATAAGGTTATAATAAAAAATTTTAAATAAAATTTAACAATTATATATATATATATATATATATATATATATATATATATATATATATATACATATACCTACCTTTTAATTGTTCGCCTTTTGAAAACCGTAATTATCGGCAAAGCATTCATCGCACACACTATCATATATATATGTTATTTATTTTGTGTGCAACGCTTGCATCCGAGTGGCTGCCGTTTAACTAATATGGACTTTCATTGCTTGTAATAAATAATTATTCCTAAGTTTTTGTTTCGGTTTCGATTATAGCTGACGGCATTCCAGTAATCTATTGAAAGTTTTGGTTTCGGTTTCGATTATAGTTGAAGAAACTCAAGTTATATATGCATACATCTATTTTTTTTCAAAAGTTTTGGTTTCGATTCAAGCTGATGCACTCAAATCATATAGATATATTTTTTAAACTTTTGAAGTCGTAACTTTATAATATATAAAAATCAAAAGAACATTAACTTTATAATATATAAAAATCAAAAGAACATTAACTTTATAATAATATATACGAAATCTGCAAGTAATAAAATACTATATTTCAGCGTAATTTACAACGAGGCTACGCCGGGCGTCCCTGCTTGTTTAGATAAATATTTTTGCAGTTTTAACAAAAGAGCTACAATAATATCAGAGAGTTTGTACGCTGAACATCTACAGAATGCCAACATCAATATATTGCATATTAATGAGTCCCCTGTGGAATTTACAAAGGTCCCGTTAGAATAATCATTATACATTGTTAAATTTACTATATATATATGAAAGGCAAAGAAGTTTGAGGAAATATCAGATATTTTGTAATGAATATGCAAAACTTGGAATACAAATGACTATGATTGAAACATTTTATGGATATAAAAGAGTGCCAAAATATATTCTATATTATGTATGCTCCCCTTAATGTGTTACCTTAATGGCAAATGTCAAATAGCCCACTACACAATTCATATCATTACCTTTTCAACGAGCCTTCATTTGTTAATATATATGAAGTTCATTAGCAACATATAGTTAAAAGTTTAAAATTTCGCAGGTATTTCTGACGCAGCTTGCAGAAGACTTATTCCATTCTATATATCTGAGCAACAGGTGTAGTATCTGTTCTGATGCTACACCTAACTCTTTCTGTCCTCGGTGAGTGGAGGAGACAGCCTTCATGACTAAGACAATTTTAATTTTTCTTCCTATCCAGAGTTCCCCTATTTTGTGGAGCTGAATTTTCCCCACATTAAATCTAACATTGGGTCTAACTCTGTCCTCGATGAGAGGCAAGTAAATAACAACCCTATGCAACATTCTAAAATATATAGAAAATGTGTGGCCATGTTTATATGCACAATGCCATGGAAAATACATACATACATACATGATGATGATTGCAACGTCTTGTTAGACGAGTGCCACTCCCTCAGACATTTAAAATCCATGATTCCAAATGTCTGAGGGAGTATCTATACAAATATGATGTTACAGAGTCTTAGCTTTGTACGACAGCTAAGTCTCTATCTCGGTTCAAAATGTTCAGATCCAGCAACAAGCAGGAGCAAGATAGCTAGCAACAAATTAAACTGCAGACCAGCTTAATGCGGGTACTGGTCTTCCGCTTTATGGTTTTTTAAATTAGTGATTTGCTTCTCCTAGAAAGGTTGCCTTCACCACGGCTTACGGGAGCCCTCTCTACCCCAATACACATATACACACACACAAATATGCACGGTGCTAGTTGGCCGTTGACCCAGAAAAAGAGTTCATTCGCCCTCATACATACATACATACATACATACATACATACATACATACATGCATACATTTAAAGAGACAGGTGAGATTTATATTATTAATATCTCACAGGTAAGAAAAACATTTTTTATAACATTAATAGGTTAGCCAAATTAATCGTAGATAAGTAACTAGATCTAATATCTGGGGCATTTTTTGTTCGTGTGATTAAGGGAGGTGGTGTTTGATCAACACTGCTAGGGAGTCATGATTTAATATACTATTTAATTTTTAAATCTCCTAAACAGTGTTTCACGGTAAACAATTGATGATCCCTTAAATTAACATTAGGACTATTGTGAATTCGGGAGAGAAAGTTTATGTAGGTGATTAAATCCGATGTCCCCTATATATAACCTTTTTATCCTGATAAAACCGACTAAAACTTTTTCTACCTGTTTGAATACTCTATATGCTAAATTTGATGTCTGCAAATCAAAAATTTGATGAGTGTATAGGTGGAGAAGTGTCCTCACATAAATACATATATTTTCGCTTTTTAGATATATAGTATCTAGCGTTGTTGTCCTTTCAACCGACCCAAACGCTGTATGTAGAGACAGCAGTAAAGAATACGAAGACGTCAACACAAGCTATTTATTTCCCCTGTTTTTCACCTGTCTATACGTTCTGTCTGACAGCCACGTCGACCGTCTGTCATTACACGGTAGCAGGCAAAGCTGACTATCGTAATACGACACCAGACAACCTGGTACGGGTCAGAGGAAAAGCCGTCTTGTGTTTGTCGGTCGTAACTTCCTGCATGTAACTTCCTACGTATCTATTTCCTTCTTTATTTTGTTTTCCTCCCCCTCATACTTCTAGTCTAAATCTAATCCCAATATATACATTGAAGTCCGTGACGTGACCTTTACCCCACGCGCCAAAATGCGGATGGAATATATATATATATATATATATATATATATATATATATATATATATATATATATATTTCAGACAATATCAAAAACATCGTTAAACTCACTACTCGTTCAAGCAGCCGCCAATAGCGTAATGGTTAGGAGCCTTGACTGCCGTACAAACGGTCGGGTTTCAATCCTGGCTTGAGGTAGTTGCCTGTCTAGCCGCACTGATGAGCTGTGAAACAGCGAAACAGTACTGTATGTGGATGACTATATATATATAGAGAGAGAGAGGGAATAAAAAGGAACAAACCGTATTATGTGTTCATCAACGTTTCGTCTTTATTTCGAGACTTCCTCTGGATGAATGAGATTAAGAAACAAAAAATACCAGTACAAAATAATCTTAATCTCATTCATCCAGAGGAAGTCTCGAAATAAAGACGCAACGTTGATGAACACATAATACGGTTTTTTATTTTCTGTATTTTGTCGGAATACTATTTCCATCATTTTCATTATATATATATATATATATATATATATATATATATATATATATATATCTTCCTAGATTCAGCCACTTTGATTAGTCGTAGACGACGAAATACTTGTCAGAAGATAATTATATTTTAAAAACAATATATATGTTGATTCGTATTTGAAGGTAACAAATTTGTAAAAAGGAAAATTATTTAGGTAAAAATTCACTTTCATATAAATAATTGAATTCATTCAAAAAATATTGCAAAGAAAAACAATAAGGCCCCCCCACATATATATATATATATATATATATATATATATATATATATATATATATATATATATATATATATACACACATCCAAGCTTGAGATATTCAAAAGTAAGAACTAATGAACTCAACGAGGTTGTTAGATAATTCTCGATAACAAGAGCTAAATATATATAATTAAAACTCAAATTACCTTGTAACGAGTGATGTAACCCACTTTCAGGTTTACGACATCCGGTTGCGCATGCACGCATAAACATTAACCCATAACAACGTAAACAAATAAACACAAATCGCTTCTTTTGCAGATTTTGACATGCGCACAGAAATAACGTTATTATTTCGAAATTATTACTTAACGTGGGGATGTTTTGCAACTATTCTTTATTACAAATATACTGTCGCTATTTTCTTACAACTAAACAACTTTAACCCATTGACAAACATAAGAACAATTGTAGTAAAGCCAAAACAACTACTACTACTACTACTACTACTACTACTACTACTGTTCTTTATCCGTCCCTTTTCCTTCCTTCGTTCTTTTTTATTTTTTGTTTACATTTCTAGATACAAAATAGTTGTGTGAGAACGGTGAATTTGTTGACTAATCTGTTTCAATATTAGTTTTATTTTATTTTATTTATTTAGGTTTTATTTTTTTGCTTCAGGTTTTATGAATTAGTTTTTTTTTTAGATTTTAAGTTTCTATAACTTGGTTGGAGGATTCCAATATGGGTTTTTCATTCTTATATTTCTCATCGGTAGGTTCATGTGCGTTTTTTGCTGCTAAATGGCTTTCGTCAACGTTCGATTCGTAGGAAAATCATGTTTAATTTTCGATTTTTGAGCAATTATTCGGAAAAATAGGTAACTTTACACGAATAGTGAGGATTTTTTTTCGCGTTTCAGTGATCCGTCCGTGATTTTTCATTTTAATATACTTTCATAGAAATATTTATGTTATGAACTTGTTGTTATGTAAAAAAAAATATATTTTCTTTACGTCATAAGTGTCACGCTCATACATGAATGCCATAGTTAATATAACATACGGACCCAACGGGTCACGGGTAGTCTAGTATTTCTTTATTATTAAACGGTAACCAGTTACATGTGGTCGCTACAAACAGTCATCTGTTTCAATCAATGAGACTTCATAAAGCGACACTAAACTGACTGAGATGGTTCAGGGTCGCCTGATAAAGTCACTAAAACAGATTGCTGTTTGTAGCGACCAAATGTAACTGTTTACATTTTAATAATAATAATAATAATATATATATATATATAAAGTGAAAGTGTTTGTGTGTGTGTGTGTCTGTGTACATTTACTTACGCAATAACTCTGTTAAGTTTTTGTCTACAGACTCGAAATTTGATATAAAAGGTACTGAGATTAGGAAAATCGATGTGATTGATTTTTGGCCAGAAATTTGGCGATTAAGGAGTAAAACTTCAACGATTTGACCTTTGAGAACTCTACCAAAGTCCTCCGACAAAATTTTAGATATAGGTTCCATGGATATGGATCTAACTTAATCACCTGATTTGAGCCCCAAACAATAAAAATTAAGGGGCCATAATAGGGGTCAAAGTTTAAAAAAATTGACCGCTTTTTTTTTCTTAACATACACCTCCAAATACCCGGGCAACGCCGGGCACCCATGCTAGTATATATATATATATATATATATATATATATATATATATATATATATATATATATATATATATATATGTGTGTGTGTGTGTGTGTGTGTGTGTGTGTGTCTATAGAATCAAAATTTGGAAAATCAACCTAAAACCTGAAGAAGATTCTTGTCTAAAATCTACTAGAACAGTCAGTAGACCATGGATTTCTCAGAAGGTTATGAGGGTGTAGTCGCTTTAAAAGTCTTAATAAATTCTTTTTTTATGAAATTTTAATATGTATAAATTTTCTGGAGAAGATAATGGGAGTAGTCCCGCATCTTTAACTTCTATCTGGAACTGCTTCTCGCCCAACTACAACATGGTCGCTTCCAAGTCCAGTGTAAACCAGATCTTTTAAGCTGTCCCCTTTAAGAAATAAAATTCTCCTTATTTGAACCATTTCCAATCACGGTGGTGTCTTACTGAAAACGTGAGACACATGAATCCTTATCCTCAAGTTGCCTTTGAGCCTTGATAAACTGTAGCATTCGTGGAAAAATAAAACCAATAGCGAAATCTTGTGTGTGCTTAGTTGAACGAACGCTTGACCATGTAAAAGATGTAAATAAAATACCCCCCTTAATACTTAGAATACAAGTGTCGATCCCACAACATCCTATTTTTAAACCAAAAATGTTGAAGAGCTGCTTAGACGGGAGTAATACCATTAAAACGAGAGATCTTTTATGTTTCAGAATTTATTTTTCTACGTATTCAGCACAATATTTAATGCATTTAGTCCCAACCCTGGGGTAGTGTTTATGCTTGGCCGCTCAGAGCGCGCTTTTTTACTCACACTGCTGTCGCTACTCTGAAATCGACGAACCCACCTGTATTTTTGAAGGTTTGACATAAACAACATCGGTAAACGTTTAAAAGGCGCCGGTGAATATTGATTGATTCATTTTTTTCTGCAAGGGGGAATTTAATAACCATTCTGACTCACGTACATGTCGGTGGTTGATTTCTAATAGTAACACCGTCAATATCTGCAACGGAGATATGGAACTTTCAGGTCATGAATGCAAAAGTTCAATAATTAAAAAAATGCATTTTAATTCGTGCCGAATAAAACTAAGATGCATTACTTTTGGAACTAACGTTGTATATCCTATTGCTAGCATGGGTGCCCGGAATTGCCTGGGTGTTTGGAGATGTGTGTTGAGCAAAAAAAAAAAAAAAAAAAGTCGAAGTAGGCAGCGAAGAAGGAAAAGAACGTGAAAAATAAATAACGTGAGTGTAGAATATTGCTAGCTAATCCAATAAAGAAGTTGTGCTGAATGGATGCGATAATTGACAGAGTGCCTCGGCATGGCAGATATTCTGCCCAAGTGATTTCAGTGAGCCGGCTTTAGCCAGTTGGTCTGTCTGGAGTGCGTCATTTGCTATTCCCCTTATTAGCTGGTCTTTTATGTAAACGTCGGATAGGTCATAGCTGCAGCAGGGGCAAGAGAAGTCACAATCCAGTGCTGTCGCTCTGAGACGAACCAGGTACTGTTGAATTGATTCACTCTCAGTCTGGGACATAGATGCAAATGTGATACGGTGTACCATTGGGTTCGTTTTCTGGCTTACCAGGGCCTCGATCGTGTTCAATAATCTGTCTGGATCAGTGGTAAAAAATTTCGGGTAAGTGTTTATGATTGCATTTTGGACCGATTCATCGACACAATTGTACAATTGAATATTGGGCTGATGTTTTGGCATGTCAGTAATTTTAGTAAATACCTCTCAATCGATTCGGAATTTCCTAAACTGTTGGGGTATCATGTTGGAATGGAGCGGAGTTTGGCGGTTGGTGCATTAGCATAGGCAGTCTGTGAGGGGTGGGTCCTTGGCCTTTTCGAGGATTCGCATTGCTTCACCCATAGTAGTGATGCCTAATTCCTTTAACAGGGATCTGTCCATCATGTGTAGGTGATCTGTTGTGAGTCTTTCTTTGGCAAATGTGGTGGCATAGATTTTGGCAGACTCAGCTGTAATCCCAGCTTTGAGAAAGAAGTCTTCCCAATCCTAAGGTTCCATTGTTCGTAGCGCCATGTAGAATATTGCTAGGATGAGCCAGCTAATCCTATGAAGATGTTATATATATATATATATATATATATATATATATAGAGAGAGAGAGAGAGAGAGAAAGAAAGAGAGAGAGAGAGAAATAAAATGGTACAGAACAAGTCATGTGTTCATCAATGTTTCGTCTTTATTTCGAGATTTCCTCTGGATGAATATCGAATTAGAGATAAAATTTTGATGAACACATAACTCAGTTCGTTCCGTTTATTTTGTCGGAATACTATTTCCATTATTCTTGTATATATATATATATATATATATATATATATATATATATATATATATATATATATATAGTCAGAATGACTGCAAATAATGCCGAGATAAGCGGAGAGCACACACAGCGCATAGAATTCTCAAATGATCACCCATCTGGTACTAACCAGGCTCAACGTTGCTTAACTTCGGTGATCTGACGAGAACCGGTGTGTCAACGCGATTATACTGCATATACTTTAATAATTGAGAAATAGCAGACTTGCCACTATTAACACAAATATTCCACAAATATCACAAGAGCCAAACTTTTGAGATGAGGTGGATAAACGAATCCTTTGAAAGTAGCTAGAAATTTCACTATTGCATGCCTAGGATTATCTGGAAGCCTTACGACTCTCTTCGATATTGATTGAACTAATGATTACGATAGGTAATAGCAAGAGAACAAATAGATAAAACCCAGGGAGGAGAATAAGGTTTCGATTGAAACTTACGATGAGGATTTAAGGTAATTATTCCAACGAGAAGCATCATTCGGAGACTTATCAAAGGTAGCACATACGTTACATACAAATCTACGAAGTCAGCTCTCCGGTAGTTACGCGTCTTACTTTTGAAGGGACGATTAATTGAAGACTTAACAGAAAAAAAAACTCAATCGTAGCATGAACAGAACAACTCAATATAGGAGAAGAGAAACGAGAACATATTGAGGAAGACTTAAGAAAAAAACGATTAGTTAAGGATGGTTGATTACGGTGATTATCAGGAAAATAATGTGTATGACAAATTGTGTTTGTTTATTAATTTTATGAAAAAGACGCAAAAGATAATATTTACAAATTTTGAGTTGTCAACATTGAAAACCAAAACATTCAATTTTTCTCTTTGCGAAAAGATTTTTTTTTTTTTTAAAGAAGAAACAAGTTATATTTCGTTATATAATTAAATAATTAATTACTTGATTTTTTTTAAATATTTGTTCTTACGGGTTTGTATTACTGTACACATAGATTCGAAAAAGTTGTCAAAAAACAAATATAAAACAAATGTTATTAAAGGCAA
The DNA here is from genome assembly GCF_053919585.1 of Euprymna scolopes. NCBI lineage: Eukaryota > Metazoa > Mollusca > Cephalopoda > Sepiida > Sepiolidae > Euprymna > Euprymna scolopes. The sequence continues at coordinate 41,382,124 of NC_136516.1, read as the reverse complement.
GATAAGTTATTTTTCTACCAAACTGGATAATTTTTCGTGTTTTTATTTAATGTAACATGTTTATTCAGCTCGAAAAGCATACTGTGTTTACCGATGTATTGGAAAATTCAAAATGGCGCCCGACTCTCTCGTTTACACGGTAAGTTTGGAAAAAGGTGCTATAAATATAAAACTAGACAAAATACTGTTAGAAACTCGCTCAATATATGTTACCGTGACATAGGTTGAAATATATTCGGTGGGTTTTAAATAGTATTTTGTCTAGTTTATTATTTATAACACCTTTTCCCAAACTTACCGTGTTAAAGAGAGAGAGTCGGGCGCCATCTTGAATTTTCCAATACATCGGTAAACACTGTATGTTTTTTGGGCTGAATAAACATGTTACATTGACTAAAAACACAAAAAATATATCCAGTTTGGTAGAAAAGTAACTTATCTTGCCTTTGATAACATTTATTTGTTATATATTTGTTTTTTTGACAACCTTTTCGAATCTATGTGTACAGTAATACAAACCCTACAATTTTATTTATTGCAGACTATTATTCTCCTCTTACTTAGATGTTGTTTCACGACGTTTCGGTCAACTATCCCCGTGGCCTTCGTCAGATTGTAACCGCGACGGGATAGGAACTCTGAATCTCCTAACTAACCTAACTGCATTCACTGCAATTACTGCCTTCCGTAATTGTTATCGTCTCACCACATTTTTGGCCAAGTAAGCCTCTGGCCGGCGTTCGGTAGGATTGAAGCCGCTACCTTCAGATAATTCTCACCTGGAAACGTCGTGAAACAACTAAAAAAAGATGGATAATAAATGAAATTACTAAATAAATACTCATCTCAATAATGAGTTCCAATTAAAATAATATATGCCATTCGGTACGGACCCGGCCATGGAAGATCAGATAATAAATAAAAATGATTTTATAAAGCCACAAAATTAAAACTTCATCACCTTTCGGGGCGCGTGGCGCAGGTGGTACAGACGTTGAATCTCTACGGTTGAGAATTATCTGAAGGTAGCGGTTTCAATCCTACCCAAAGCTGGCCAGAGACGGCAACAGCTACGGAAGGCAGTGAATGCAGTTAGGTTAGTTAGGAGATTCAGATTTCCTATCCCATCGTGGTTACCACCTGAAGGCCAGAGGAATAGTTGGCCGAAACGCCGAGAAACAACTAAGAAAAGATGAGGATAATAGTCCGCAATAAATAAAACTAATAAATTGGGACAAGTTACGAAACACAAACTTGAATTTAGATCGAGGGCCACCATTCACCCATCTCTAGAGTGCTATTGTCATATTTAGGCTGCTGCATCTTCAACTAGTCTTTCAGCCCTGGACAGAGCTCAAAAGATAGTCGCCAACCTGATAGATCCTGAACTGTCATTTAAGCTTCAACCTCTGTTCCACCGACGAAATGCTGCATCCCACCGCCTGTTTTACAAGTAGTTTAAAAGTAAATGCGCACACAAGCTACAAGCCCTTATATCCCCTCGACGTAAATACCCCCGTCAAACCCGACAAGCAGCAAAGTCCCACCCCTACACATTAGAGATCGCTAGATGCAAGTAACCCTTCTACTCTACTAGTTTATTTCTCATAACTACTCGACCGTGGAATTCTCTTCCGGGTTCCTGCTTCCCCAACTGTACTGATATGCAGAAGGTCAAATGTAATGTGAACAGACATCTTGCTGCTCAACTCCCTACATAGTATCCCTGCAACTTATGTCTCTGAAAGTAGCTCCCTATATCAAAGTGGCACTGTGCCTTGTTTGGGATGAAAATGGAATAAAAATAATAATAAAAAAGACAGAACGATAATCGTTAAAGTCACTAAAAACAAGGATGGATGAAGTTTTAATGCATTGTTAACACTGCTAGATATAGCATCAACAAATGTACAGTTATTGTCAGAAGGCGAACAATACAAAAATTATTAATTGGACTATAATCTCCCCAAATCTACATCTCATCACGTGTCTAAGACCTCAACCGCTGACGTAACATAAATCTGCTTATTTGTTTATCCAAACCAAAATTATGTTTTCCTGTATTTTCTAAAACCACATTCTTTTTTATGCTGTTTATTGTTTCAGTTGTCAATCCCCTTTTCCCAATCGATTTGTTTATTTTTCTAATCATAGTAATCGATCCAGCGACTCGCCGTCGCTCAAATCAATTAAGAATAACTAGCGAGACCTGTGGAAATTCCACAACGAACTCTTTCATATGTTAATGTTGGCATTCTGTGGATGTTCAGCATAAATGGAGACGCCCTGCTATTATTATAACTTTTTTGTTAAAATCTTAAAGGTATTTATCTAAGCTAGTAGGGGCGCCCGGTCGTCAAATACGCTTAAATATGCTTGTATACATTATTATAGAGTCAATTCTATTCTTAAGAATTTGTGATATATATATATATATATATATATATATATATATATATATAAAGTAAAAGATAGTCACACTTGAAGTTACTTTTTTTTTAAAGTAAAATTTAATTGAGAAATTTTTGAAAAGTTTGAAGTGTCGAATATAATGATAAAATCATTTTTGTTTATTGCTTTTTTTTTGTAAGTCCTATATTTCGCTAATACATAGCCTCATCCGGGACGAAAGTCCGGTTCGTGAATTTCTTTTTCTTTTTCTTCATTTGATGAGGCTATGCATTTGCGAAATATAGGACTTACAAAAAAAAAGCAATAAACAAAAATGATTTTATCATTATATTCGACACTTCAAAGTTTTCAAAAATTTCTTAATTAAATTTTATTACCTCTTTCATAGAAATCGCTCCAGACAAGGCGTGAAGCCACTTGATGTAAGGAACTAACAAAAATGAAAAAACGATTATCGCAACGCAAGAGATACATAATGACCTTACTATTGAAAAAACTAACGTTAAAAGTGGGTAAATGAGGGAGCTTGGAAGGAGTTCCATAAGCCCGCGCTTCTTGAAAAAGAACTTACTGTAATAGGAAGTTGTATTCTGGTAGGCCACATTCCTCCCTTCATGGTGTGTATCTAGACCGCTGGCGTAACGGATAAACTACTAATTTAATGCATTTCTTAATCTGTCTATCGAACCGGACTTTCGTCCCTGATGAGGCTATGTATTAGCGAAATATAGGACTTACAAAAAAAAAAAAAAGCAATAAACAAAAATGATTCTATCATTATATTCGACACTTCAAAGTTTTCAAAAATTTCTCAATTAAATTTAGCTTTTAAAAAAAAGTGTCTTCAAAAAGTGTGTAACCATCTTTTACTTTAAATCCCGTTCGAAATTGGAGCACTACACACTTGAAACCACCGGACTAACACGTAAATTCTCGTCTCTTGCCATAACACCAAAATGAAGAAAAAGAAATTCACGAACCGGACTTTCGACTCTGATGAGGCTATGTATTAGTGAAATATAGGACTTACAAAAAAAACCCAATAAACAAAAATGATTTTATCATTATATTCGACAAAGTTTTCAAAAATTTCTCAATATATATATATATATATATATATATATATATATATATATATATATATATGTATATATATATATATACACACACACACACATATACACTTGTGCCCGATATTATTCATACCCCTCAGATCTTTGAGATTTCTATAAGAATATTGCTCAAACCAGAAGGTAGACAATATTAAAGGGATTTCAAACAATAAATCAAGCATAAGCATTTAATTTAAACTCAACAAATAAATAAATTATGCAAGTTTGAAACATTATACAAAGAAAAACAATAATGGCACTAGTTCAAAATTATTCATACCTCTCTTACTAATAGTCAATAGCATGTCTTTTATTCTTAATAACTGCCTGTAACCGTTTTGGATATTTATCAACAAGGTTTTTACAAGCATCAACACTGATTTTTGACCATTCTTCAATGCAGTAGTTCTCCAAATCCCTCAAATTTCTAGGTTTCCGCTTTTTAACCTCAGTTTTCAATATGTGCCAGAGGTTTTCGATAGGGTTCAGGTCGGGACTCTGGCTAGGCCATTCCAAAATATTAATTTGATTATCCTCAAACCATTTCTTGACTATTTTGGCAGTATGTTTTGGATCATTATCCTGTTGAAGGACCCAGTTTGGTCCTAAATGGAGCTTCTCCGCATCCTGTCTAATGTTTTTCTGGAGTATTTCCAAATATTGCTCCTTCTTCATGGTTCCATCTATCTTGACCAAACTACCTGGACCACTAGCCGAAAAGGATCCCCAAAACATTAGGCTACCACCACCATGTTTCACCGTGGGTATGGTGTTCTTTGGGTTGTAAGCTTCTCCTTTCTTCCTCCAAACGTAAGCAGCATCCATATGGCCAAACAATTCAATTTTTGTTTCGTCAGTCCACAAAATACTTGAGAAAACGGACTCTGGAGAATTCACATGGGTCCTAGCAAACTTTAGACGTGCTGCAAGGTGTTTTCCGGTGTGCAATGGAGTCCTTCTTGGTCTTCTTCCTTTCAGACCATTTTCATGCAGAGTCCTTTGCAATGTTTGCCTTGATATTTTTATGCCAGAAGACTCCAGATTTTCTAAAATGTCCTTAGTAGTGGTGGTTGGATTTGCATTAACACTTCTTACAATATTCCTGGTGGCTCTAGCAGACAGTTTCCTTTTCCTTCCTCTACCAATCAAGTTGTTTGTTGTGTGGTGGCTCTGGAATTTTTTGATTATGCTCTGTACTGTTGCTGTAGGGACCTCAAATTTCTTGGAAATTGACTTGTAACCTAAACCATCCTTATGTAAATTCACAATTTTAGTCCTAAGATCATTACTAAGCTCTTTTTTCTTCCCCATTCTAATAATTTTTATTCTTTTATTGGTTTTCAGTTGATATCATTTTAATTTCTAAAAAATGCAAAAAAAGAAATGAAATTAATCAAAGGTTGTATAAAAGCATTCAAAATAAGAATCAAACAGGAAACAAACAGTCAGAAACTCGATTAATACTGAAAAAATAAGGGGGTATGATTATTTTTGAACATTGCAAATTTTATAAATAGCTGTATATTTCTTTTATTACAAGTATCCCGAGATTTTAAAATGACGAAAATGATCAGAAGAGGTTTATTAAGAATATGTATCAATATGGACGTAAGCAATAAATTCTTACAAAGTTACACCTAATAAACTCAATTTTCAAGGGGGGGTATGAATAATATCGGGCACAAGTGTATATATATATATATATATATATATATATATATATATATATATATAACTTGGGTGCATCAGCTTCAATTTAAGCCGAAGCATATGAAGAATATATATATATATATATATATATATATATATATATATATATATTTCATCTATAATCATAACTAAAACCAAAACTTATGAAAAATCCTTAGTAAAATTATTTATAAAAAAATAGATGACTTTAGTGCCATCAACTATAATCGAAACCGAAACAAAAACTTATGACAAATCTTTGGTAAAATTATTCATTACAAGAAAATGAGGGGCATAACAATGAAAGGACAGTCACTCGGAAGAAAAAAGATGTAAGCGTGACACACAAAAGAACACCCACGCTATCGTATTAATAGATAATAATAATAATGTTTTTTCTCTTACCCCTGCCTGCTACAGTAAACACAGATACTACGCTATGATCACAGTCAAAGGGTCACAACATTTGCTGTTAGTATAGGAAATAGCAAGGGAATTATTTTGAGAATTAGTGAAAAGCAAGGGGACGAAAATGGGAGATAAAGTTAGAATTACTTCAAGAAAAAATAAGCATTCGATCCCCTGGGCATACCATACAAGCTGAATAAAAAAAGACCTTAAAAGGTACAATAAGGAGAGAAATGGTTAGTAGGTAGGCCAATATTAAGTCTATCTCAATACTCGTTACGTGGTTGACCAGAAAGCAGTGTTTTATCGTGGTACCATCCCTCTCCAACGAAGACAAAGATGACTTTCTCCCCAAAAAGTCACCAACCAAACATTTTAAGTGGTATCAATAGCGAACAGAAACTATAAAATATAGTTGAATCGACTCCAACGATATGTTAAATTAGAGTGTGTCTCATTCTTATTGGCTTATAATCAACTCACATATATTCAACAATAATAAGATTAAAAGCTGACATATCAACACTACATTGCTGTTTCAATAGTAAATTTTATTGTCAGGAGTTTATATCTATCTATCTAAAGTAAACAATCTGTGTAAATATAGAAAAACGCAAGCAACAATGTTAAAAATTAAATACACAGGGGAAAACACTAGTTTTCAGTGGAATTAATTCTCTTTAAACTATAACATCCATTTTTCACAGTGTATATATATATATATATATATATATATATATATATATATATATATATATATATATATATATATATATATATATATATATATATATATATTGGGAAGTGATATACAAATTAGTATTAGCGTATCAAGCGATGCTCTTAAAAAAATTGAGCTTAGGTATTTGGACGATGTCAAAATATTGTAAATTCACTATCTCCCATAGCAGCAGCCAAATAGCGCAATGGTTAGAAGCTCCGACTGTCGTTTGGGCGGTTGGATTTCGATCGTGGCTTGCGGTAGTTACTTGTCTAGCCGCACTGATGAGCTGCAAAACAATACTGTATGTGGTTATATATATATATATATATATATATATATATATATATATATTAAACATATACCCCTATCTATTGGATATATATATATATATATATATATATATATATATATATATATATATGGTTAGTTAGCCACATACAGTATTGTTTTGCAGCTATATATATACATATATATATATATATATATATATATATTATGGCAGTAGAGTTTAGTTTCCTAGAAGTACATCCAATGAAACAACATGTGTCTACCAAAAATTTCTATAAATTAGACAAGCATAAGTATAATAAGAATTTGATAAAGGACTATCACAGGGTAAAAAATAGCAAACTAATTGATTATATAAATAAGGACAGCAAGAAAATTACAGATGAATTAGAAATCAGCGATAGGGTAAATAAACTTAGAGCTAATGAAGCATATATCCTTCTAAAAGATCATAATCCTAGCTTCCACACAAAACCAACCACAAAATCGATCAACCCAACTAGACCTGAAATCGGAAAAATTAGTAAAAGAATATTTGAGAAGATTAATCTAGAATTAAAACAGCAATTCAACTCGAACCAATGGATAAACATAGCGGATCTCGTAAAATGGTTCATTGGCATTGCAAACAAGAAAAAATGTGCTTTTGTGCAAGTTGATATAATGGATTATTACCCATCAATCACAATCTTTTTGAAAAGGCGATTGCATTTGCTAAGGCTCATACTAATGCGTCCGATGATGATTATGAAATGCCGCACAACTGTCCTTGTCTATAATGGAGAACAGTGAGTTAAAAACGGACAAAATGACATTTTTGAGATGTTAATGGGAACGTTAGACTCTGCAGAGGAAACAGATTTTGTGGGACTTTATATCCTTTACAATTTATCAAAAAAAAAAAAAACTATTGATAAGGCTTATATCGTGATGATGGGCTAATAATAGTAAGGAACGCTACAAGTGTTAAATGTGATAAGGTTAGAGAAACATGGTGCATGTTTGTATGTTTGTATGACTGGCTGAAACTAAAAAACAACAAAATCAATATACACAAAGATTGCATTTTCTAAATCGGTATATTAATATCTAAACTATATATTATTTAATTGGAATTCATTATTGTGATGAGTATTATTTATTAATTTTATTTATTGCAGACTATTTACCTTATTTTTCTGAGTTGTTGTGTGACGACATTTCGGTCAACTATTCCTCTGACCTTCGTCAGGTGGTAATGCAGTTAAGAGATTCGGAGTTCCTATCCTCTCGCGGTTACCACCTGACGAAGGCCAGAGGAATAGTTGGCCGAAACGTTGGAGATTTTGGTCTAAAAGTCTAAGTAAATGCAAACATAAAGCAGGTTAACTTCTCCACGTTTCTTAGATCTTGAATAAAACACTTATAAGCCCATATGAAGAAAAACGCTAACCCTATTTATATACACCACAATCTAACTATCCACCATCCATTATTAAACATATACCCCTATCTATTGGAAATAGAATAAGTAATAACTCATCCGATCAAGTAACTTTTAATGGCTGCAAAGCTATCTACAATACAGAACTTAAAATAGTGGATATAAGGTCATAGATAATAAACATAAATCACTAATACTAACACAAATAGATCTAGAAACCGTAATAGGAAAGTCATCTGGTTTACACCCCCTTCAATATTATGCTGAAAACAAAACTTGGTACCAAATTCTTACAACTTATTTATAAGCATTTCCCACCAAATAATATGTTACATGAAATTTCTAATAAAAATACATTAAAAATAAGTTATAGCTTTGGTGATAACTTGGAAAGAATCATAAAAAAGCATAATAGGAGATGAATATTAAATAATAAAGTATAAATATTAGTGATAACACAGCTGTGAATAAATGTAACTGTCAAAAACCTGATGAATGCCCCATAAAAATGAATGTGTAACCCCATCAGTGGTATACCAGGCTAAAATATTTAACGTGGAGAATCCGAGGGATGAAAAATACTACATAGGTTGTAGCCAAATGACATTCAAAAATAGATTTTATGGACATACATGTTCGATGAATAATCAAACGTACGAAAAAGACACCTCGTTATCGTTATACTACTGGAAACTAGTATGGGAAAATAAAGCACCTAAGATAGAATGGTAGATTATTAGGAAAGCCAGTATTGCCACTCATTAAACTCGCCATGTCCGTTTTGCTTATCAGAAAAACTTGAGATAACTAGATTTAAGGACAAGGACAAACTATTAAATATTAAACAAGGCATAATATGTAACCTGCCAGGGGGAGGGTTGTTCATCACAATCTTGCTTCACGGGATCAATTGGTGTATTCAAGCTGTTTCCAATTCTTAAACACAAAGGCTAACCCTAAGTCCCTGTGACTGCACTCTTGTCTTCATCTAGTGATGGGCTTTCAAAATGCCACCGACACTTACTTGTAACTGGAACTACTGCTCTGTTGCAAA
>NC_136516.1:41235514-41368014 GCF_053919585.1 Euprymna scolopes | reverse complement strand
TATTATTCTAAAAAAAAAAGTCAGACATTTTTATTGAGAAGCTTCAATGTCGCTTAACTTTCTAACGAAAATAGCTGGTTCAATCTAATCGTGTGGTATAATATGCATGTTATAGGATAGATTTGTGGGTGATCATTTTATCGAAACAACTAGGGTGGAGCTCCCTTTCCTGCCTTGAGCGGGTGTTGTATATTAGCCCCCCTCCCTCCCGGAAGATGCCAGGGTGATTTTTCTAATTGTGAGATCGACTATTATTATCAAAAGTCTAGGATTGACCGTTACTCTTGATCTGAAATGGAACATCAAATCTGTTGCCAAGGTCACTGAAAAATGGCGCGATCCTTCTATCGCTCCAGTAGATATCTCACTTCTGTTGCAATTCTCTACCGATATAAAAGCCAAGTACGTCAAAAGAGTGAATACTGTTGCCACATCTGGACAGGAGCTGCTAAAAGCAGCTTATCCTGCCTTGACAGAGTATAAAATAAACTTTATAGCAAAGTGGGAGATGCCTTTTTCTCTTCCCTGCAACCTCTTTCCCACAGAAAGGACGTTGAGAGCCTGTCTTTGTTTTATTGTTATTTAAAATATTTGTTCGAATTTTCTGTGTATGTCTATTTAGCAGTTTTGCATGGTACTGAATTCAAATTTAAATATGTTTAGGCTTTAGGGACTTTTGGAGCTAAATAGGGGGTGCAAATGATGGACTTAGTCATTTCTTTTTTTTGCATGGTGCAGAACTCAAATTTACATATTTTAAGGCCTATGTAACGTCTCACTCGAAAAGGTGGTTAAGGACTCTTATTTCTCTAGATTCTCGGCACGTGTTGTCTAGACTTCTCTGAGGTTGTTACATGAAATCTGGTATGCTGAAAGCGAATATCGAATCGGCAAACAGTAAGGAAGACAAACAACTGTAGTCTATCTACAGAAGCTTAATTTTCACAAAATTATGTACAAAAATGTTTTTACAATTCTCATTCAGGTTTTGTAAGTTCTTTTCAAAGTCTCAAATCTCTTCACAGACAGCGACAGACGGATGGATTAGGTGGGGAGGATTCACGTCTCTTCGCGGATTCAACAAGCAATCGGCTTCAACTCCCAACTCTAACTAAACTGAAAACTCTCCACTCTGGCTAATTTTCGCACGACAGTCGTATATATAGTAAGGTACGTTGATGGGGTGGAAATTCTCCCCAGCCAATAAGATTTCGCCACGAAATCGAAAGATTTTAGGGTTTTGTCGTGGGTACAATCTCCACACTGAAATCTAAATTACTCATTCTCCAGGCCAGGTATTAATTCTGACATCCGATCCTGAGTTCATTTAAGGCCAGACAAGGTTCTAAGTTAAATTTCCTTTTGTCAACTTTTAGCCGTAGAAATATATATTTCTCTGGTTTCAAACAATATCTATTTTGACATGAAATAAAAAATATATAGTTATCTTCTCTATGTTACATCCTTGGGTTATCTGGTGTCACCCGGGAATAAAAAGCTACTTCAGCGTAGTTCTAACGCTCCTCAATGAGAAAGGAAACTTCGTTTTATAAAATTTCACACCTAATCCACGTCAAGACAATTTGTTGTTCTAAGCATTAACTCATTAGTAGCTAACACACTTAGAGGTACGCTATTTTTATACCTAATTGTCATCCAGCTTCCTACTCCAGTAACTCCTTTCCAAGAAATGCAGGTTTGTGGAACTCTCTGCCTGCTCACTGTTTTCCCTTATGGTATAGCCTTGATCTGTTCCAAGTTAAGGCCGATAATATATAGACACAGCGGCATAGAAAAAAATGGGTGCTGAGTTCGATTTTTTTAATTAAAAAGTCTTTCCTTCACATATAATTTATAAATATAATTGTTTGTAACGAACGTTTGCTTCGCTGAATAAAAAATAAATTTGTTTTTGTATTGGCCGACGAAATTTTTAAAATTTAAACGCCCGCTATCAATTAACTGCGAATGACGGTTCAATGCACATATTTCACACGTGCACGCATTAGCTATTAACTGATGCTTAGCAATCTATTGTCTTCGTATTTGTCTGACAACTTCATTGCAAGTTGAAATATTATTATTTCTTCAATTGGCATGAAATCATTGTCATAAACATCATTTACAAAACTTGTTGGACGTATTCTAAGAACTCAACGACCATTTTCTTTCTAGGTCACTGTTTCTACACATTACCCATAGGACAGTAGGCATTTTATGTCTTTGCGATAATCGTCTTTTGTTTTTGTTAGCTCCTTATTAAGTCCCGAAGGCCACTCAAGGATAATGGTTAATGAATGTAAGGTAGTAGTACAGTAGTTGTTAATAATGTAAATTGATTGGAGTTTGATTATTTATGGGGACAGCTTAACAAGAACTTGTTTACATTGAATTTGAAAGCTACCATCTTGTATTCAACTATGAATCAGAACAGCGAAACAATGCTCCACAGGTAGGCAGTTCTGAGAAACAAGGTTTATTCATTGAATTGTGTTTAGATTTAGGTACAAATATGGAACGGAGGAATCGTTTATAGTGGTTGTAATTAGTCGAGTGTTTTTATGAAAGTTTGGCAAGCGGAAACCGTAGACTGGAGTTTAATCAAGCACTTGGCATGAGAATAACGATAGAGAGAAGACAGGCTTGCAACGTCTCTTCTGCAGGTAAAAGGATGAAGGGAAGAGAAAAGGGATGACCTACTAGGTTTCGAAGCCAGTTCTGCACTTTCTCAAAGCTGGATAAGGCGCGCCAAGTAGCTCCTCTCCATATTTGGCAATAGTGCTTCATTTCAGGGCGTACGTGGCTTATAATACCTATTATATCCGAAAATGTTCATGTTTTTAGCAAAGATTATTGGTTAGTTGGTTCAACAAATTCACTCGTTTAATCAGTTCGAAATAAGTTTTCGGAATTTGTATGGACCGAAACTTTAAATTTCTTTGTGATATCATTTAGTTTAGGTCGCTTTTAGTTTTGATTTTCTCGCCTATTTATACACAGCTGTTTTGTATCTCTTTTTCTTCGTGTTCTATTTTTTTTTTAATTCTCTATGTGTGAAGATTGAGTGCCCCGATTAAAAATCTAGTTGCAACTAAACTCTTTACTTTTTGCAGTACGCCACATTTCGACAGAGACAGCCCGTTACTTAATAGTTTGGGATTATTTTTTGTTTTTGAAAAAGTTGACTATTTTTTGCTTGCGAATAGATATACTATTTGTTTCCTCTACATAATTTTTTTGGTGTGTACATAATTTTTCTAGTATATGATACAACGAATTCCCGATATTTTAACAGTGATTATTTACTGGCAATCTTCGATCAATTTGGTTTCCCTTTCTAGTCTTCATAGCACTCTCTGTCTTATCTTCGAATATTTGGGTAAATATTAAGCACTTGAAATCGTTGACTGACGAATTTAAAATCGAAATCGTCACAATGTTTATTTACAATTGACGCGAATGTAAGATAACCCTCGTGACCTCGTTTTTATCAATTTAAACATTTCGATCTTTTATCTAATAATGTTGTATTAGGACTAAATAACTCAGACAAAATTAAATTGCTTCAAAGCATAATGACTCGCTTGCTTTTTTGGTAGGAAGATTATTATGTTCCGCTGTTACTGAGCTTCTTAAAAATAGGCGAACATTAAAACTTTAAATGCTTTATCTTCCTCCGAGTAAGTGGGTTTCTTTCCAGTAGTATATTGTGAGAACAAAACAGTATTATTTAAAATAAGTTCATTTTTCTTAATTGTTTCAAGAATGACGCTTCTTCCTATTTTTAGAATTGAATAAAAAGCTATCATTGTTGTTTTCTCTCTGATCCTATTTATGTAGAAGCGAGTTTTCTTTTAACATTTGTTGTCACTGTAGCATACGTTCCTGTTGTTTTTGATAATTTTGACAATCTTTTTAGTGTGTAGAACGAAAAAATTTATATAAGTCCGTGTGTAGTGTGTGTAGTTCGAAGTTGGTCCCGGTATTACTTTCCGTCTTTCTAAGAAAACATATTCAGGAGATCTGTATAAGTATTAGTAGTAGGTTTTTATATATACTAGTAGTGAGAAATACGTGCAAGTTGTGAGTATTCATTGTGGGAGAGAGGGAGTGCCTAGTTCTGTTGTCAGGGCTGGGTCAGATAGGAAGCGGGGGATACGAAAGCATTTTAGAGTGTTTTCGTCGGATTGGAATGTGATTCTGTTGATAATCAAGTTCTGCCTTCAACATGTAGACAATAACTGCTTTGAAGTCATCCATTAAGTCCTCAAATACGTTCATCCTTCAGAGACAAAGCGAAATTTAGGTTAAAAAATTTCTTCATTTAGATAGGGAAAGGAAGCCGTTGCTACAATTTGGAAGCTTCATGTTTTATTCTTTTACGAAAAGATCGCTTCCTTTGTAGTCAAACAATAATGAAATGCTTTGATTATAACTATGTCTATTTAGCAGTTTTGCATGGTACTGAACTCAAATTTAAATATGTTTAGGCTTTAGGTACTTCTGGAGCTAAATAGGGGGGTGCAAATGATGGACTTAGTAATTTCTTTTTTTGCATGGTGCAGAACTCAAATTTACATATTTTAAGGCCTGTGTAACGTCTCACTCGAAAAGGTGGTTAAGGACTCTTATTTCTCTAGATTCTCGGCACGTGTTGTCTAGACTTCTCTGAGGTTGTTACATGAAATCTGGTATGCTGAAAGCGAATATCGAATCGGCAAACAGTAAGGAAGACAAACAACTGTAGTCTATCTACAGAAGCTTAATTTTCACAAAATTATGTACAAAAATGTTTTTACAATTCTCATTCAGATTTTGTAAGTTCTTTTCAAAATCTCAAATCTCTTCACAGACAGCGACAGACGGATGGATGAGATGGGGAGGGGTCACGTCTCATCGCGGATTCAACAAGCAATCGGCTTCAACTCCCAACTCTAACTAAACTGAAAACTCTCCACTCTGGCTAATTTTCGCACGACAGTCGTAAGGAACTTAGAAGTTTTAGTAACTATTTTAGGGTTATTTTCCTTCTTTTCTGTTTTTTTTTGTATAATTCCTTTTGTCTATGCAATGTGGAATACTATGGTATTTTAAATTCGGACTTTTAGTTGGAGTTCTTGCATCCTCGTTCACCAGTTGTTATGGTCGATTGTTAGGGAAAAATTATACTGGCTCAGATATCAGGTTACACATTATATTTGTGGTAAAACTGAGTGTATGGATAACGGGTTAGGGTTAGGGTATTTTATTATTTTAGAGTATTTTCTCTCGCATTCGCCTTGACCCACTCAGTCAATCACTCTATGGCTCTCTATATCTATTACTCTAGGCTGATAGCAATATTTAAAATTGTGGAAGAGTTCATTTGTGGATAGGTCTCTATAACAGACTATCGAAATTTAAAAGTTATAAAGGGAGAGAGACAGACATACAGAGAGAGAAAGAGAGAAAGTGAGAGTGGGAAGGAATTGAACTAAAGTAATAATACAACATCCCTTATATATAAAAAATACCAAATTTCATTTCTTTGCTGTTTTGTACGTCAAATGAATCATGTTTATATTAAAAAGATAGAGAAGAAAATAAGAAAAGATTGAAATATGTAGAGAGAAAAATTCATAGATAAATAGAAACAGAGCTGAAGTTTGCAGAAGTAAAAGAAGTAGTTTGAATTACATTTTCTTATCAATTAATTTTGTTTAAATGATTTAAAGTAGAGAATATATATTTAATGACGAAGCGATATTCAATATGTGAAAGTAAAATTAGTGCTGGCATCGAGCATCTACAGAAACGGGACTTTTCTCGGAAAGGGAGGCATGAATACCGATATCAGCGTCGAAAAATACCGACTAAATTATTTTATTTATATTTATTGTTGCTGTTGTTGTTGTTGTTGTTGTTGTTGTTGTTGTAGGAAATGATAATAAAATGATAAATATTTAGTCATTTTTACCTACCTGTAAAGCTTAAATATATAGACCATCAGACGTAATTTCGATAAAAATGACACCAGAAAAATGTAAGAGGAAAAAATGGCAAGGAAAAAACGGCAGAGGAAAAAATCACAAAAAATGATTAAATAATAAAGAATAAATTTGACAGTTTATTGTCATTTTGATTCTTTATTATAAATTTGACAGTTTATTGTCATTTTGATATATCGTCCTTATCTCCTGTTCTTATCATGTTTTTTAATTAAGTTATTTATTAGTCTGCCTTTTTTCTAAAATATTCCTGGTCTTCTAGGTTCAATTGTTGATGAAGATATCTAAATACAATTTGGCAACTTGATACGAACAAATGCTAACCGGCTTTGTTTTAAAATAGATGAATCAAAATTGAAAATTTGGCAGGTATCGAAATCGCTATAATTATCGGAAAATTTACGCTAAATTTCCGAAACCAAAAACGATATTTTAATTAATTTATTTATTTATTTGCTGGCACCAATGACAAAATGATAATAGAAATAATTTACTTTTCACGAGAACTCACATCATAATAACTAATATACGTAAAAGAGGAACCCAGAAAACATTGCATCAGTAAATAAGGAAGAAGCGAAAATCTTCCCGATTCTTTCTTTCTCGTTTCTTTCCTATTAGAAGTGTTTTCATTTTAAAAATAATTTCTGGATTTTTCTATTTTTCTTTTATGTAACTAAACGTTTCTGGGCGGCTATGTGAAATTGTCAATGAAAAATTCAACTAACATTTTGTCAACTTATGAGGAACTACTGCTAATCGGCATTTATTTAAAGAGAAATAAATCTTTAGTTTCATTACTATTTTCATACAATTACGTGGGAATATTTCAGAAAAATAGTAAGAATAATCTTCTTGCGTAATATATACACATATATAAGAATATATATACACACGTTGCATGGATTTTTAATTAAAAAAATTAAAAAAAAAAAGCATCAACAAAAAACAACTCAATATAAAGAAATTTGGAAATAATCGAAATAAACATTAGAAATTGTATCGAAATCGAGAATTTAAAAGAGTCGGTTATTGTACCTATTTACTATGCCTCCCCACGGGACAGAGTTAGACACCAGGGTCGTTTTTTAACGTGGAGAAAAGGTACAAAAATAAAAATGGTCTCAGTCGTGAAGGATTTCTCCTCCACCGAAAGAGAACAAGAAATAGAAGTGCAGCATCTGAAGAACAGATGGTGTTTATTTGCTCCCCCACTGAGCAAATTAGGCACAAGGCCGTTTTTAATGTGGGGTAAAAACCAGCTCCCCTAAAAGTAGGCAAAAAGGGGGCACTCTGGTTACCAAAAATAATAATTGTCCCAGTATAGAGGGTTTCCCCTCCATTGACTGGTACAAATTATCTTAAGTGCAGCATCTGCCGGAACAGATGGTATTTATTTGCTCCCCCACTGAGCAAATTAGGCACAAGGCCGTTTTTAATGTGAGGTAAAAACCAGCTCCCCTAAAAGTAGGCAAAAAGGGGGCACTCTGGTTACCAAAAATAATAATTGTCCCAGTATAGAGGGTTTCCCCTCCATTGACTGGTACAAATTATCTTAAGTGCAGTATCTGCCGGAACAGATGGTATTTATTTGCTCCCCCACTGAGCAAATTAGGCACAAGGCCGTTTTTAATGTGAGGTAAAAACCAGCTCCCCTAAAAGTAGGCAAAAAGGGGGCACTCTGGTTACCAAAAATAATAATTGTCCCAGTATAGAGGGTTTCCCCTCCATTGACTGGTACAAATTATCTTAAGTGCAGTATCTGCCGGAACAGATGGTATTTATTTGCTCCCCCACTGAGCAAATTAGGCACAAGGCCGTTTTTAATGTGAGGTAAAAACCAGCTCCCCTAAAAGTAGGCAAAAAGGGGGCACTCTGGTTACCAAAAATAATAATTGTCCCAGTATAGAGGGTTTCCCCTCCATTGACTGGTACAAATTATCTTAAGTGCAGTATCTGCCGGAACAGATGGTATTTATTTGCTCCCCCACTGAGCAAATTAGGCACAAGGCCGTTTTTAATGTGAGGTAAAAACCAGCTCCCCTAAAAGTAGGCAAAAAGGGGGCACTCTGGTTACCAAAAATAATAATTGTCCTAGTATAGAGGGTTTCCCCTCCATTGACTGGTACAAATTATCTTAAGTGCAGTATCTGCCGGAACAGATGGTATTTATTTGCTCCCCCACTGAGCAAATTAGGCACAAGGCCGTTTTTAATGTGAGGTAAAAACCAGCTCCCCTAAAAGTAGGCAAAAAGGGGGCACTCTGGTTACCAAAAATAATAATTGTCCCAGTATAGAGGGTTTCCCCTCCATTGACTGGTACAAATTATTTTAAGTGCAGTATCTGCCGGAACAGATGGTATTTATTTGCTCCCCCACTGAGCAAATTAGGCACAAGGCCGTTTTTAATGTGAGGTAAAAACCAGCTCCCCTAAAAGTAGGCAAAAAGGGGGCACTCTGGTTACCAAAAATAATAATTGTCCCAGTATAGAGGGTTTCCCCTCCATTGACTGGTACAAATTATCTTAAGTGCAGTATCTGCCGGAACAGATGGTATTTATTTGCTCCCCCACTGAGCAAATTAGGCACAAGGCCGTTTTTAATGTGAGGTAAAAACCAGCTCCCCTAAAAGTAGGCAAAAAGGGGGCACTCTGGTTACCAAAAATAATAATTGTCCCAGTATAGAGGGTTTCCCCTCCATTGACTGGTACAAATTATCTTAAGTGCAGTATCTGCCGGAACAGATGGTATTTATTTGCTCCCCCACTGAGCAAATTAGGCACAAGGCCGTTTTTAATGTGAGGTAAAAACCAGCTCCCCTAAAAGTAGGCAAAAAGGGGGCACTCTGGTTACCAAAAATAATAATTGTCCTAGTATAGAGGGTTTCCCCTCCATTGACTGGTACAAATTATCTTAAGTGCAGTATCTGCCGGAACAGATGGTATTTATTTGCTCCCCCACTGAGCAAATTAGGCACAAGGCCGTTTTTAATGTGAGGTAAAAACCAGCTCCCCTAAAAGTAGGCAAAAAGGGGGCACTCTGGTTACCAAAAATAATAATTGTCCCAGTATAGAGGGTTTCCCCTCCATTGACTGGTACAAATTATTTTAAGTGCAGTATCTGCCGGAACAGATGGTATTTATTTGCTCCCCCACTGAGCAAATTAGGCACAAGGCCGTTTTTAATGTGAGGTAAAAACCAGCTCCCCTAAAAGTAGGCAAAAAGGGGGCACTCTGGTTACCAAAAATAATAATTGTCCCAGTATAGAGGGTTTCCCCTCCATTGACTGGTACAAATTATCTTAAGTGCAGTATCTGCCGGAACAGATGGTATTTATTTGCTCCCCCACCGAGCAAATTAGGCACAAGGCCGATTTTTAATGTGAGGAGTGAAGGGAGGGGGAAGGGAAAAAGGGGACCAGCTCCCGAGAGGTGGGAAATAGGAGCTGGTTAATGGTCAGGCATGTGGGGTTGCCCCCACATCTGGTCTTTGCTAGTCATAGCTAGTCATAGCTTGCAGTATCTGCCGGAACAGATACTACACTTTGAGATATTAAATCTTTTATTCATGTTAAAAAAATACAGAAAAAAAATCAACGATGAACAAAAAACTTAGGCACATGGCCAACTCAAAAGGGGGGATTTTGGGGGTCGTTGGTCATCCTTGTCACTCCAGAACTAAACAAAGTCAAAAGTTTCTCCCAGCTAGTATCTTCTTTCACCATAATACCGCATTACTTTGATCTTGTCCCGAAGGCCAAGGAAGATGTAGAAAACATATTTAAATCACCCTAATTACCAATGAAAATACGACAAACATTTTAGGTGTTTCAAATTTCGTAAAAGA
Organism: Euprymna scolopes; assembly: GCF_053919585.1. NCBI lineage: Eukaryota > Metazoa > Mollusca > Cephalopoda > Sepiida > Sepiolidae > Euprymna > Euprymna scolopes. The sequence continues at coordinate 41,358,181 of NC_136516.1, read as the reverse complement.
TGGCTTGAACATGTAATTTCTTTTTGGTTACCCTCACAAAATCCCCATCCGAATACCACTTACGGGATTCCTTCGTCCGGACTTTTTACGTATGGGCAATTTTATTGATAGTGCACACGTGAAAGTTTTGTCACATTGATGAGTAATTACCTTGTACCTTTGATGCTTTAGTGTGCCCTGCCTCTTTTTAGCCTATTTTTTATTCCAACAGCAAGACAGGTTGAAGCTCGACAACACAAAGCCAAGACAGCAGTTACAAGTTAGCCATCATTTATCTCCCAGTTTCTGCTTAGCTTGCAAGTCTGACACCAAAAGAGCCAAAATTGAGGAATGAAAGCGTGTGACTGGTTATTCAAACTTTCCACACACCCCAGATACGAGGTGCCTTCAATAAGTTTCCAGACTTTTTTTCGTATGGACACTTTTATTAATAGTACACGCGTGAAAGTCTTGTCACATTCAAAGTAATCTCCTCCGGCTGCAATGCATTTGTTGTACTGTCCCAACAATTTCTAAAAGGCCGCATGGAAATCACTATGTGTGAGCGTGCCAATGTTTTCTATTGTGTGTATGTGTGTATTTTTTTTCTTAATTATTGCTTTATTTCGTCTAGTATTTTTTCTTTAGTTATGTTTTTTTTCGCGTTGTGTCTTTTTTTTCTTCAGTGGACCCTTTCATTGTGTTTCCATGGTATGGTTAGCTTCTTTTTACTCTTGCCGAATATAAAATGATCACGGGCACCAAATCAATATATGTTGTATAGCACATTGTTTCATATTTGGGATCATATTAACGATAACGATGATGACAATACAATAAAATGATGGGAACATTTATAACAGTGAGAGAGAGAGAATTCATTATTGCATGAAGTATATTACTGTTCTTTTACACAGAGGGGGGTTCGTTACTTAATGGAGGGAGGGGACACATTACTTGGAAGGGCGTTATACAAAGTTCATGATTAACACATTACCTTCAATTGTTGAATGACGACACGAAGACAACAGTTACAAAAATCGATGTTGCTCTTTATTTCATTTGACTGGTCGAAATGATGATGACGTCAGGAATTCAAAGTCGTTACTACATGGTTAAATGCCCTCCCTTTGCTTCTAAAGGGACCCTCCTATGATCATGTCAACTCTTTCCGACTGTCTTTGCTGACTGCTCGAACCTGTCTGCTTGACTGCTCGACTGTCGACTCTTGACTCTCTAATCTGCTAATTCTAGCTCCTATTATTGAGAATTCCCTTTTTGCTATGACGTCAGACGTGTAGTTCCAAACGTGACCAACTCACATGGCTAAGCACATGTTTGTTCAAAACACACTTCTGCAAACAAAGAATTCCCAACTAACCTATTTTTTTAAATTCAGTTTTCATAAATGAACGAACAATTAAATTCTTTTTACAATACAAACAATATCTAAACTATTTCCAAAACAATAGCCAAATTCTAACATTCCAACTTCTGAATCTATTTCTAAACCTTGCTTACAAGGTTCGAGTCTCGGCTTATCCTAATCTCATTTTCCACTTATCTAATGTTTTTCTTATTTACATGGAAAGGGGACAACCTTTCCTTGTAACACCAATAATCCTCGTCACAGCCTCTTTGGTCTCCTCAATTGTAACATAACGACAGCCTCTAAGGTTTTTCCTGAGCTTAGGGAATAAGTAAAAGTTACATGGAGCAACCTCTGGACTAAATGAAGGGTGAAGAACTGTCTTTATGCTCATTTTAGTGAAATAGTCTCTGACAAAGATGGCGTTGTGGGCTTTACTCTTCGGACAAACTTCACGCAAATCTTCGATATTTTAAGTTCCTCGCGAATAATTGTGTGTACAGTTCCCACACTGACATCAAACTGTGCACTTATTGTCTCTATAGACACACGAAAGTCTTTATCCATGAAAATATTTATTTGGTTAATCAACTTTGGAGAAATCCTTCACGACTGAGACAATTTTTTATTTTTGTTCCTTTTCTCCACATTAAAAAAACGGTCCTGGTATCTAACTCTGCCCTCGTGTGGAGGCAAAGTAAATAAGAACTCTGGTGTGCTGACTTCCTTACATCTCTCACACTTCTCATCTTCCTTCACAGACTCCCTACCTTTCTTGAATCTCTTATGCTACTCAAACGCTGATGCTTGATTCATGCAAGATGGTCCAAACGCAGCCTAAAACATTCCCTGCGTTTCTTTGGCATTTTCTAAGTTTAAAACAGAATTCTATCGCATATCGTTCTTCTAAAGTGTCCTCGAGTTCAGATTACATGTTTGAAATTCACCATCTATAAGAATCAGGCTTTAGTAAGGTGTAGTTCAATTCCTGCTGAATCTGGAATCACAAAAATTTGTCAATTATCTCATAACATCTATAGCAATAACATATTTAATTTTCAACGGTCTACGACAATTTATCGCATGATATTTTCAAAGTTGCACCTAAATAACATTGACGACGCTCAAGATTTGATTCTGACTAAATACTTTTTATTTGTTATTAGCAGGGGAACGTTGCGCTGTCTGAGGTTGAATGAAGATCAACAAATGTTCCACTCTTTATTGTCTTCGAAATCGACCAGCTCGCTCATTTTTCAATCAAATCAATTAATTGCATGCTCTAGTGTAGGACCCATAGCCGTGCACCGGTAGGAAGCTTACTATACTTGCCCGCAATGACTTAGTCAACAATAGATTTTTGTCTACATTTGCACTGTAGAGAATATACTGTTATCTTCATATAATGGCTTGAATAATACTTAAAATGCAAAAGCCAACTATCATGGCTCAGTTGTGCTCACACATAAATATTCATTTTGAATGCACCTCTGCCTTATCAAATAATCTACTTTTGATTATATACGCCAAACCCTTATAATTGTACGGTGACAAAACTTCTCAAATGAACTTGTGACGTTAGGGTGTATAAAAGTTTGGTTAAAATCAGATTGCTCCTTGTTTTGGCTCTTATATAGGTAGAGAATTGCATCAGCCGTGAGATACCTACTAGATCAATAGAAAGATCCCACCATTTTTCCAGCGATATTAGCAACGGATTTGATGTACGTGCTCCATTTCATATCGGGAGTAATGGTCCAGCCCAGAAGCTTGTCAAAACATAAAATCTCCCCAAGACAAGAGCGATTCATTTCAATTGATGCTAGATAAGGACCAGAGCGTTGATGATGTAAAGATAGAAGCTTGGTTTTAGATGTATGAAAAGTAATAAGGTACCTCTTTTCCCATCCCCAAGTTGCCTCTGGGCCTTGATAATTAGTGCCCCCAAGTAATAAATTAATAAACGAATCACGAATTGTAATCAAGCATTGATGTTATTGTTTATATTTTACTGTACAAAACTCAGTAATATTCTGCGATTCTAAAACAAAGAAAACCACCAAACACTAGAAAACCAACAAACTTTAGAAAACTACCTCGAAAAGAATTGATATATGCTGTAAAACGAAGCTCAATTAAACAGTCCAACGTAAAAAAGTTCTTGATGAGCCGTTCCACTTAAGTTAACAAATTTACCGAATTTCCATTACTAACGATTATTATTGTCCAATTGACTACTGTACACTCTTAACCTTTATCCTCGAGTGGTCTCTCGCCTTTATAAGTTATTGTTATGGTTATGCTTATGTAAAAAAAAATTGAAAATATAAAGAACTTCAAGTATAAACCCCTTCAATGAATTCGTGGAATTCGGCATTAAATAATCCGCAAAATGCTTCATATACCGTTAAAGGAAACAACGAAACGAAACCAAATACCATGAATAATCATTTGAAAATATAAAATAATATAAACCGTAACCACGAGTGTATTTGGCATTAAATAATCCGAAAATGGTTGATATGCCGTAAAACAAAGCAACCAAAAACAATTGTGTGGTAGTTTCGCGGTTATATATAAATATTTCAGATACAAACAACTTAAAGCATAAATATTTGCCAAAATAACCGTATTTGGAATTGAATAACACGAAAAAGGTTGATATGTCGCAAAACAACACTACCAAACCAAACACCATGGAAAATATTTGCAGATATAAATAGCTATATGCATAAATATCACCGGATTTGGAATCAAATACCCGAAAAGTGTTGATATGTCGTAGAAGAAAACAGCCAAAACAAATGTGCATTAGTTGCCTGGTTGGGTATTTCTTCAATCATTTAATCAGATCACGTAGTTCAAGAATTCGCCGGTCGCGTTTCCTTTGACCGATTTGGCGCAGATAATTCTTTGTAATTCTTCTTCGCTGCGTTTGACATAATAAATCGTCTTAGTTATGTTTTCTGCATAATTGACCAACCAACAAACTATTAACTGTTTTCCTACCGACTCGAATAATTCAGATCGATTTTCTGATCGATACCAATCATCAGTTAGAACATTACGGGTACCCATTTTTTCCACATTCCTCAATTGCTCGGTGTTCAGCTTCCGGGTCTCTGACAAGGCTCTCAAACTGTCGAGTTCACAGTAGGCGACGTCTGGTTATTTTACGTTAAAAAGAGTACTTTGTATAAGTTTTAACAAAAACTAGACGTTTCATCGAGTCACGGATGGGAATTTGTACGTTAATGCATTACACTTGTGGGGATTCATAAACTCCCAACCGGCTGTCGCAGACAAAGTGTGTTAACGCGTTACTACGTATAGGTTCAACACACCCATCTGGTAAAAAAGAGAATAATAAAAAAAAATTATTAGCCAATGGGAGCGGGGCCCACTAAAAATAAATTTAACAACCAATGTGTCTGTGAGAGCCGGTTAAAAAAAGATAAAAGCCCAGCATTTTTGTAAACGAGAGAGAAGGGAAGCAAACACTGAGAGGATAACATACAGATGCAGTCAGGAAAGTAGCCAGCCCGCTTCCGATGTTGAAGCCAGCAAATACTCCGCTGTATGACCCCTACTAAAACAACAAAAAGGAATAAGTACACTTTACGAACATTATTTTTCTTTTTCTACATTTATTTAAACCTCGTACTATTTAAAAAAATTATTCAAACCTTAATTGTTTATTTTGTGCTATTCGATACTTTTCTTATGTTGTCATACACACAAGCAAAACTTATACACTCCTTAATCAGTTGAGAAAGAGAAGTCCAAGTAATTCACAGTCGTAATATGAGTATAGCGCACACTGCGAGTTAAACCAATAACCTTTAGAACAACCACTGTTTATCATATATATATATATATATATATATATATATATATATATATATATATATATATATATATATATATATATATATATACTCGGGTTTTTTATATTTAAAAGTAATGGACTAATGAATTCAACGAGGTTGTTAGATAGTGCTCAATAAAAAGAGCTGATAATACTTGTTTATTGTTATATAAACATGCTCACATCCCGCTGCTACAAATAGCCACTTGTTTCAATCAAACAACAGATATCATTAGGCAGCGACTTGACTATTCAAAAGTTCAATGAATAATTCATTGAACTATTCAAAAGTTCAATGAATTATTCATGACTTCCAGTCGGACCATAGAGACATCAGCTAAGACGTCACGTTTTTTTTTAACCTTTTTTTTCTCGTTCGCATTACGGGGTTCAGCCTGCCTGCCTAATACCACTTTTTTAAATACCTCTGCCTACTGTTGTTTTGACCCCCCAGCTGCTACCACTTTTTGAGGGGGTTCCTTACTATACCACCTACACACATCCGGCCACCTCCGCTACTGAAAAAATCCTAGTTTTACAACGTACACAAGAGGATTACATCTGCCTAAACGTTGTAAAAATAACACTCCAGATGAGAAAAGTAGTCAAAATAATAAAAAAAAATTCCGAATTAGCAATCTACATATAACACATTCAGAAAGCTACATGAATTGATCGACTTTTTATTTAACAAAAACTAGCGAGATTTAACGGATAATATCCGGGATATCATTCACAACAAATAAATAAATAAACGCACCGTTTCACACATTCAAATGCTAGTTCGGCTGAAAACTATATTTACGCCATTCAATCAAAACACTTGTTACCATGGTGACTGGCTACAGAAATTACCGTTTACGGATCGACTAACTACTTATGTTCTTTTATTTATTTATATTATCCAGTTGCGTACAGGGAAAATGAGTTGGAACAAATACATTGAGAATATTCTTAAAGCTGCTATAAAAATGGTGGGTTTTCCCTGTCGCGCTAGAAAATTGCTTATACCAGAGAGTATCATGTGTATCTACAAAGCAGCCATTTGCCAAAACAATTCAATAATTATTACCAAATCTGTGTTAGTGCATCTAGAGACAATCTCTCATTCATAGATACGGTGCAAAAAAGAGTCCCAAAGCTAATAGCTCTAGTTTTCTTGAGGTTAAAGTCCAATCTATACAATTTTCTAGAGGTCAAATGTTCAATCTCTTAATTCTTCCAGGGGTCAAAGTTTCTATCATTACAGTTTTTTAGAGGTGAAAGGTTCAATCTCTTAAGTCTTCCCTGGGTTAAAGTTTCTATCCTTACCGTTTTGTAGAGGTGAAAGGTTCACTCCTTATAGTCTACAAGAGGGATTAAGTTAAATCCCTACTGATCAGTCTAGAGGTTAAAGCTTTTACAATACAGTTTTCTAGACGATAAAGGTTCAATAATTACAGGTTTCTTAGGTTAAATGTTGAATTCCTAGAAGTTAAAAGTTATATTTTTACAATGTGATACAGGTCAAAAGTTATAATTCTTCCTTCTTCTAAAGATTAAAGTTTCAACGAATAATCTATATTATTCAAATTATCTATCCTCTTCTTAAAAATTCAGAAAAAAAAACGTATACTAGTTCAGTGTAACTTTTCAGATCGTACTAGCTACAGTAACTATTGCTTGTGGGGTTTCTATATTCAGATAAAAAAATCCTTAAATATTGTGTACAGAGTGACCCCTTCTTCTCAAATGTAATCCAAGAAATCGGTAATAGCATTCACAATCCTTTCTGAAATCCGTTACAAGAGTCGATGCCGGTGATCGTTTTAAAAAGGGCACTTGTAGACATATAAATACGAGGGACGTTCCGAAACTAATGTCTCTTATTTTTAACGAGCGGTGGTACCCAGCGTTGCCCGGGTGTGTCGAAGTGGTGTAGGAAGGACCCCCGAAAAAGAAGTGGTAAGTAGCGGGGGCGGGGAATCTAAACAACAGTCGGTAGCCGGAAGTCGAGAGCGTTGAAATTAAGCTTAGTCAATTCAAGAGAGGCGATAACTTGCGAAAATGTCGACGAAATAAACGACACCATTTTTGTAAAAAAAAAAAAAAAGGCTAGTTGAGGGTGAAGGAATGTGTGCTTGTTCCTACTTTGTCTGTACGTTACACTTTAAAAAGCCAAACCAAATTCTTGATGGACAAACTGCTTCAAACGGCAAAATTCGCAAATTTGTCTTTTAAAAAGCAAATTTGGTGAAGTATATTAGAGTGCGAGAAATTCTAAAGTGAAATTGTTCTTCACCGAAGAAAAGAGTCAGCAAAACTTTACGTAAAAATGAAAACATTCAACAACATTTTTTTAATGAAATAAATACGTATTAAATACGTTTGAAGCCAAAACAACGCATTATTACAAAATAAACAGATATTTATTTTGTTTGAAATTTATATTGAAATTATATATAAATTTATATTGAAATTATACATAAATTTACATATAAATTTATATTAGTTTAAAACAAAATAAATATCTGTTTATTTTGTAATAATGCGTTATTTTGGCTTCAAACGTATATAATATGTATTTATTTTATTCAAACTCAACCAGCGCTTCTATTCAAGGAACACAAACCCTAATGAGATTTTTTTTTTATTTTAAGCTAACAAAAAGAAAACCTGTTCACAAAATATGCCCGTCCAGTACCACTCTGTGACCTAGCATTCTAGACAAGATGCACTTTGAGAAAATAGAGATAGACAGACACACGCACATAAGTTTTATAACTTATATTATACAAGGGGCGTGACATAAGTAATGCCCCTGACCCATTTCCACTTGTCTGATCTAGCTGAAATTTTGCATGTGCAACGATTTATATCTCTACAGGTCATGTGGCAAATTACAGCTCTAAACTAATTGTGGTTTCTGTTTTACAGGGGTTTGAACTGAGTCAGGTGTGAAATGGAGCCTATTGAATGTCGAGCAGTGATCCGGTTTTTGTATTTGAAAGGATGCACACCACAGGAGACTTTTGATGAAATGAAAGAAACTTATGGTGATAATGCCTCATCATATAACCTTGTAAAACGTTGGCATCGTGAATTCAAACACGGCCCGAAGTCTGTGGAAACAGTCCCAGCCCTGGTCGCTCCCCCTTTCTGCCATTGATTAGGCATCTGTCCGTCAAGTTGAGGCAGCCATTTTGGAAGATCGGCGCATTACTATTCGCCAAATAGCCCAAGATGTCAAGATTAGTACAGAGTCTGTGGACATTACCATTCATGACCATTTGCATATGCATAAGGTGTCTGCCAGATGGATTCCCATGTTGCTAAAACAATTCCAGAAGCGAGAACGCGCCGAGTGCTCGAGGATGTATTTGGAGATGTGCCAAGAAGATGAGTCAAAGTTTTTCAAAAGGCTGATTACACAGGATGAAACCTGGGTCCATCACTATGATCCAGAGACCAAAGCTCAGTCAATACAGTGGAAGCACTTGGACTCACCACCTCCAAAGAAGCCAAGATGAAGATCACAGTCTTCTTGGACCAGGACGGAGTAGTGATGACAGATTTCCTGGCAAAGGGTACCATAATTACAGGAGTGTATTATGCTTCCCTTTTGAGGAAATTAAAGGAAGCTATCAAAATCAAGAAGAGGGGTAAGATCAGCAAAGAGACCATCCTCCTGCAGGACAATGCCACGGTCCACAACTCGCATGTCGCCAGATCAGAAGCACGGGCGAGTGGTTATGAAATCCTACCCTATCCTCTCTACTCTCCTGATCTTGCACCCTCTGAATTTCACCTCTTCCTAGCCATGAAGTTGTTTTTGAAAGGAAAGCGTTTCCCCAGATGATGCAGCCTTGATTTCTGATGTCACGTCGTGGTTGGAGGACCAACGCGGGGTGTTTTGCAAAAACGGTCTCCCGAGCTGTATCAAACGATGGGAGAAATGCATAACTCTGGGTGGTTCCTATGTAGAGAAAGACTAATAACTGTGCCAAGTTTTGTTGCTCTACTTCTATGGGAAGTGGGTCAGGGACATTACTTATTGCACGCCCATGGTAGCATATTGTATAAAAATAAAATCATACTAAAAAAAAGAAGCATTTCAACGTAAAATTTCAACGTAAAATTTCAATGTAAAATTTTAACGTAAAATTTCAATGTAAAATTTCAATGTAAAATATTAGTTATTTGTTTAAATTTTTTCACACAAATTACTTGGAACTTAGAATAAGTGCTACTATTTGGGACGATGTCAGCCAGTGGATTGTAAGGAGTTAAGTAGCAAGATATTTTTTCACATTACGTCTAAACTTTTGTATGTTAGTACAGTCAGGGAAGCAATATACAGAGAGAGTATTCCAAAGTCTAGCCATCTTAGAATTAACAATTAGAACAGTAATCTTCCAGCATCCAGGGACTTCAACAGTGAAGGGGTGGGATTTTGCTGCTTTTCGAGTAAGTCGGGGTTACACAAGTGCCATGTGCTCATCAGAACACATTCTATTAAAGTAATTGTAAAGCAGCACATAGGTGTAACATTGCGGTGAGGGGACATAGGTTAGAGCTTGGCCGATAGTAAGGGACCTATGAGATTTGGATATTTTTTGGATGCTTTCAAATTGTTAGGAATTTGTGATAGATGTACCAGCCTAAATGTGGCAAAAATACTATAGCATGTGCTAAGGGTGGGTTTATAGATATATAGGATGTTATTGTGCGTGATTAATTTTCTATCACGGTAAAGACATTCCACTTTGTTTGCAGCAGCCTTGCTAATGTCCTCGATGTATTTGCTCAAACTTCTAAGTCAAAATCAAACATAACCGATTTGAATTGAAAATCTATAGTATACATAGAGTGATGCGGAAAAGTCTCCCACATTTTTACAAGCGATCTTCTCAGTTGCCCGTATGCAGTTTGCAAGCAATCATTAATTCGTATGGATAGAAACTGCATATGAGTGGGTAGAATTCTTCTGGTTGTTCCATCAGATAATCCAAATAAGGCGAAAGCATGTTTGTGAGCTGAACCTGTATGAGACTGAGTAACGGAAAGTCTCCCCAGTCGAATACTGTCTGGCGTTTGAGCGCTTCGAGGCCTTGCAGGTGGCTTTCTTTTAAGTGCCGAACCTGCAGCTCTAAAACTTGCAACCCATAACCGTAATGGTTTTCTATCTGTAACAGCATCATGCCCTCCTAACTTGTAACGAGCTTGGAAAGCTCTCTGTGTTGCAGTTACAGATTCATTATTCTTTAAACACTTTTTTTTTATAGTAAAGGCACAATATGCATCCGTCCAAATCATACCGATTGATGAGTGTACCTGAAAATGGCAAGTTATTAGTTAAATGAAAACATCATTGGCACTTGCGTAAGTTCATTAGAAACATATAGTTGAAAGTTTAATAATTGGGAGGTATTTTTGCCCCATCCTGTAATTCGAAGTTTAAATTGCAAAGGTCACGGGCTGTGAATGGTTTAATGATTGGGTGCCCTCAATATACTCTTTTTATGGTCCAGGTGAGGGGACACGTGTTTGGTGTTGTTGATGCTGTTGACATCATGCATGTGTGCCGTCATTTCTCTCCATAACCACGCACTAGAAAAATATGGACGCAAGCAAATTCAACCGGACGCAACGACCTGATACAAAGACACCGAAAAAAAAAATGAAAGCGGTTTCTTTTGACAAGTTCTTCATCTGTGATGCCACTGTACAGACATTTTCACAGCAATTCTAACATTAAAACAACTCATGAAACTTGCTGCACACCATCTGTGATAGGAAGAAATTGTAGAACAAAAGACAATTGCCCATGAATAAATAATGACTATGTGTTTTTCCTGTTGCAATCCTTTGTATAGTTATTATTTATTTATTTTTTGCGGACTGTTATCCCCATATTCATAAGTGTTGTTTCACGACAGTTAACCACCTAACGAAGGCCAGAGGATTAGTTTGTGGAAACATCGGGAACCGACAACAATGAAGACGAGGATAACAGTCCGCAAATAAATAAATAAATAATCTAAAGAAATGATAAAAGAACGCGTGAAATACGCGTGTAGTATTATCGTCTATATATGTTATGATTCGCACTTTAATAAAATGCGTGCCATACAATATACACGCTGATGACAGTAGTTATTGTAATCAAACAATCACTTGTAAAATCTAGAAACTTTTTATTCATATTACAGTTATAATATGGCAAGCGAAAGCGTTCGTGTCACTATGGTACGGTATGTAGCGACGACGGCAGAAGTGTGTCAGTTCTTCCCTCAGACGGACTGACCTTGTTTTAACATATGTTTACATTAACATCAGCTCACATTCCTTTATCGGGTTCTAATTGTTCGTTTATTTTGGATTTCGATTTAAAATTTCGAACGTTTATTGCTCTGCCTTTTAACCATTTCAATGTAGTTAAAATAATTAAACTCACTGTTTTATGATCGTGATTCTTCGATTGAAATGCAAGGCGAAACAATCCATTTTACATCTGGTATTGTCCGGCTCCGATATTTTCCAGCGTTGTCCGTCGCCTATGCTACACACGGTTACGTGAGTACGTAATTTCTTCGGATTTCTTCTTTTATAATTAATACCAGTGACAGACACACACCTGGTGATGCATTGAAATTCAAATCATTCACAATCCCTAAACATTATGACAGCATATATGACGTTTTTGAATTTTTGAGATGAGGATTGGTTATTTGTATTATTATTCATCGGACTACTGTTCTCATCTTGATTGTGGTTTTCACAACGTTTCGGTCGATATCTTCAGGTGTATCTTGTCGAACTCAGGAATTTTTCTGTCGAACTCGTGAATTCGGACAGAATGAACCCTTTATTTACTTCACTGGGGTAGCGTGCTCTTGTTCCGTCAGACATGACTGGATAGAGGTCCTAAGTAATTCGCAAATGTATATTTCGGTCGCCCACACTGAGGATTGAACCTTCAAACTTCAGGAGAATATCACTTTTACAAATGATTTTTCCCAGGACTCTAACCACTGCGCCACGGGTCCTTGCGTACTGACGGCTAACGGAACAAGAGCACGCTACCCCCGTGAAGTAAATAAACGTTCCGCTCGAAATTCCGTCTAAATTCCCAAGTTCGACAGAAACATTCCTGAGTTCGACAAGATACACGTGAAGAAGGTCGGAGGTTATATCGACCGAAACGTTATGAAAATTACCCTCAAGATGAGAACAGTAGTCCGATGAAAAAAAAATTATCCCGCCTTTCCTCTTACTTTCCCTCTCTGTTCTGCTCTAACAAAGTATGCTGACCTGTTCCACAAATCCCAAAATCCTCAACATGAAATATCTCAGAAAAGAAAACACGAATATACCTAGAACCCCATCCTCTTTCTCCAACATAAGGGATCTACGTTCTAACCTTCCAGAGGTTGAAACCCAATTACAGGAGACGAAACCTGACATATTCTAATCAAGCGAAACTGGAATAGGGCCGACCACCTCCCTAGATGAGTTCATAATTGAAGGATACTCTAACTTAACATCTAAATCTGATCCCCAAGATCGCCACGGTCATGGAATATGTGACTACATTAAAGATGGCTTCCCGTGTGGCAGGGATATCTCCAGAGAATACCCTAATCTATCTTATATGTGCTTCCGGGTTGCACATGCTCACACCACCGCATTTATATTTGCCCTCTATCGCCCCCACAACAGCGGAGTTACTGTCTTTAAGAGTATATCAGAGAAAATTGACCACATCCTGTCTGCTCATCCCTCAGCTAACATTCACATTTGCGGTGACTTTAATGTCCATAATGTGGAATGCTGACCCACTCAACTAAGACTGATGATGAGGGGATGTTCTGTCATGATTTTGCCATTGCCTATGACCTCACTTAGATTGTTCGCGAGCCCACCCGTTTGCCCGATATTACCGGTCAGTACGCAAGCCTTCTAGAACTTTTTCTATCCACTTTCCCTGACCTATGCACATGTTCTGTTCTATCTCCTCTGGGATCCTCCGACCACTGCGTCTTATCAGTTAAGATAAAAATGAAATATAATAAATCTACAGACGTACATCTCCACCGTACTGTATACCGATACTCTATGGCGGACTGGGATAGCTTCTGTGCATTCATATCTGATCTACCTCTTCATTCCATGTTTAAAAAGGATGTGTCCTCTATAGTATCAGACCTAACCGAATGGTTACTTGTAGGCATAGACCGATTCATACCCTCCAAAAAATTCCAACAAAACCTAACAGCCAGCCATGGTTCTCCCCTTAATGTGCTGCTGCCATCACACACAGAAATCATTTTTTCCATAGCTACCAACGTAATAGATGCACTGAAACTAAAGCTGCTTTAAGGACCGCCAGCAACCACTGTAAAAGAGTAATAAAAAATGCAAGAGAATTATATGCACAGTCCGTTAAATCCAAAGTAGCTGAAGAGCGGCTTGGTTCCCACCAGTTCTGGCAAATAGCAAATAGAATCCTGACCAGAAACGTGCGTTCTATTCCAACTATTATCAATGGACCAGAGGTAATCTCGACAGCATCCGACAAGGCCAAACTATTTGCCAAGAACTTTGCGGCAAATTCTAACCTGTACGACGAAGTCCAACAACTCCCCATATTCCCTCCTATAACAGACAACACGCTATGCAACATACAAATATCTGTGCGTGAGGTCGCTAAGCTAATCAAGAACCTTGACTCCAGTAAAGCAACTAGTCCTGACGGTATTCCAATTATAGTGTTAAAAAACTACAACCAGAACTTGCTCCCATACTCACCAAACTGTTTAAGCGTTGCCTTAAGGAGAATTGCTTCCTAACAGCCTGGAAAGCCTCATCAGTATGCCCTGTATTTAAGAATTCAGGTGATAAGCCATATCTTACTCAGTACAGACCAATAAGTCTCCTGTGTGCCATGAGTAAGTTGCTGGAATCCACAATGAATAGAGAAGTAGTCAACCACATTAACAGAAATAATCTTCTTAGCGACACGCAGTAGGGTTTCCGTTCTGCTAGATCTACAGCAGATGTGTTAACGGTTATATCTCATAGGATTAGCGAATCCCTCGACAAAGGCTTAATTTCTAGGGCAATTGCTCTTGACATATCAAAGGCTTTCGATAAGGTTTGGCATAAAGGCCTACTACACAAGATTTCCAGCTACGGTATAACTGGAAATCTTTTCTTGATCATTAAATCATTTCTCTCTGATAGGCTCATAAGAGTAGTGGTTGATGGGCAAAAATCAGAGGCCCACAGTATTAATGCTGGAGTCCCTCAGGGTTCCATATTGGGCCCAACTCTCTTCCTGATCTATATCAATGATCTCCCAAAACACATGCTAAAATCATTCGTTGACATCTATGCTGATGACATGACTATCTATGGCAACACATCAAAGGCCGTAAATGATGATGCTCTCTCTGATTCTCTCTCTTCTGATCTTGAGCGCGTTGTACAATGGAGAAAGAGGTGGCTGGTTATCTTTAATGCATCTAAGACCAAGCTCCTATCTCTACATCATAAACTCTCTGATCCCCATCTGGCATCAATTGAAATGGATGGCTCTCGTCTAGAGGACGCCCCGTGTTTTGATAAGCTTCTAGGTTTGACCTTTACTCCTGATCTTAAATGGAACACATACATCAAGTCTGTGGCCAAGGTCGCTGGAAAAATGGTGAGATCCTTCTACCGCTCCAGAAGATATCTCACTAATGATGCAATTCTCTGTTTATATAAAAGCTAAGTACGACAAAGGATGGAGTACTGCTGCCACGTCTGGACAGGAGCTGCTAAAAACAGTCTATCCTGCCTTGACAGAGTACAAAATAGACTTCGTGACTTGGTGGTGGATGCCCTTTTCTCTTCCCTGAAACCTCTTTCCCACAAAAAGAGACTATCGAGCCTGTCTTTGTTCTATCGTTATTTCCATAACAAGTGCTCGTCTGAGCTCCATTCTCTGGTCCCCACTCGCCAATCTTTTTCAAAAAACACCCGACTAGCTGAAACCACCGTCAATAATTTTCCCCACTCCTTATCTGTGCCTAAATCAAAACTTAGATTCCATGAACAAATCTTCTTTCTTAGAACTGCACGCCTTGTGAACTCTGTTCCGCTTGCCTGTTTCCCTCCCGACTGCAACCTGGATGTCTTCAAGTCCAACACAAGCAAATTCCTGATGAACCGCCCCCTTAAGTAATGACACTTTATCAATTCTCCAATACTATTACTACACTATCCCATTGATTACTGTACACACAATAACCCTTATCCCCGAGTGGTCCTTAGGCCTTGATAAATGGTGAACTTCATGTTAAAAAAATACAAATACCAGTATATATGTATTACATTCTAAGCATAATGAACGTTAACGAAAGTAGTATTTGCATATAGGTTTTTTGAAGAATTTTGTGATTTGATGTGTTCTTTGCTTTGATCAATGTTCGGAATGGCTTAGCATTGCTAAATACCCAGGCTGTATGTACCAAGTAAAACAATCTGACAAGAAGAGATGAAATTAGCGACGATATGCAAGAAAAATTATAAAATAATTATCGAATATACTAAAGGGTCATTTGAATGAAAATAACATGCATAGGAAGAAACAATCCACATGGGCAATTGACAAAAAATAAGTTACATTTTAAGTATTATATAAAAGGAACTTTGTCTGTATGCCTGTGTGAGTTCGTTCCCTATGAACTCGAAAACGGATGGGCGGATTTTTCTGAAATTTCACATGAAAGTATTTATGTGCCTGGCAGTTTAAAAAACGTTTTGTATCGGAATGTCTTGAATAAGTATTGCTAATCGATAATCAAAATGAAAGAAGGAACAGACGATTTTGACAAAGTTTTACATCACATTTTCATTTGAAAAGTTTAATTACCACACAAGCATAAAAGCCTGACATATTAAATCAACAACAGGTCTTTGATATGAAAGGGCGCGTTTTAAATGAATGTTTCTGTAGTCTGCTTGAACAGTAAGATCTACAATTTGACAGAAATTATGACATCCCCAGTTCTTGACTGGATGCGTTTATCCGTTTATCCGTTTGTATGTCCATGTCCCTATAGGATTTTATGACTTTTATTTTCATATCCGATTGCCGGTTTGCGTGAGTATTCAAGATGCAGTATGCAAGGCGGGCAGAGATTGAAGCTTAAACGTAACTAAAATTCTCTTCCCACATTGATTACTGTGCATGCAATAACCCTTATTCCCGAGTGGTCTCCGGGCCTTGATAAGTGGTGACTTCCATGTAAAAAAAAAAAGATATTGCTATTCCTTTCGGTATTGCATTACTCTAGATGGGTTTTACATGTCGTTAAACACGCGAGTTTGATTGTATTTTGACGTGGACAGGTTTTTAATAGTTGTGATTTTCAATTAACGACCCGTCTGCATCAACAGGAGTTATCGGTTTGGATTTTTTATTGTGTTGGCGTACGAATTTACTGGATGGATTTTTATGATTAGTGCCTTCTCTCTTCCTTCTTACTCTTTCTCTTTCTTTCTTTCTTTCTTTCTCTCGCTCTTTCTCTCTTTCTGTCTCTGTCACTTGCTTTTTCACTCTTTATCCTCTCTCTCTTCCCCTGTGTCTCTCTGATTTTTTCATCAACGACGTGTAATTCTGTCACTCAATCATTTGGTGCCGTATTTTTATTCCATCTTTCATCTATTATTTCATTCTCTGTCTCATCTGTCCCGTCGACTGGAGACATAGTTAATTCGTGGGACCATAAACGATGAGGAGGATATCGGACGAGAGCGAGGAAAAGGCGGAATAGGGAATGAGGAAAGAGATAATAAGATAAGCGGAAGAAATTCTGACTACAAATGAAGCTCAAATAAGAATTCCATGTGCTCGATGTTTTTCATTTTTCGTTTCATATCGAAAGGCGGATCTTATTTTTTTCTTACATAGGCATCACCACATTATCAAGGCCAAGAGGCCACTCAAGGATAAGGGTTACAGAGTGTACAGTAGAAATTGGACAATATAGTAATCGTTAGTAATGGAAATTCAGTAAACTTACCAAGTGGGACGGCTCATCAAGAACTTGTTTACGTTAGACTTGAAAACAACCATATTGTAGTCAGCTGGAAAGCAGGAAAACGGAAGACAATTCCTCAGGCGTGCAGTTCTAAGAAAGAAGATTTGTTCATAGAATTTACGTTTAGGTTTAGGCACAGATAAAGAGTGGGGGAATTACTGATAGTGTTTTCAGCTAGACGAGTGTTTCTTGTGAAAGTTTGGCGAGGGGGTCCATAGACTGAAACTCAGTCGAGCACTTGCGATGAAAATAACGATACAGCAGAGACAAACTCGCAACATCTCTTCTGTGAGAGAAAAGGACATCTCCTACGAGGTTACGAAGTCTATTTGAACTCTATCAAGGCAGGATAAGTCCTTTCTAGCAGCTCCTGCCCAGATGTGGCAATAGTACTCCATCCTTGGACGTACCTGGCTTTTATATAGATAGAGAATTGCATCAGAAGTTAGATATCTACTGGATCGATAGAAGGATCCCACCATTTTTCCAGCGGACTTGGCAACAGATTTGATCTACGTGTTCCAGTTAAGATTCTGCTAATCAAAATCATTTACGATAATCAAATAACTGTTGGTTTCAATATTACCCACACTCTTTTATCATCTACGAAATGCCTCCGATAATTTTCCAGACATTTTTTGTGGTAAGTGCAGTTTTATTGATAGTACACATATGCAACAATAGTCCCCTTTCGAACTAATCTTCTCCGGCTGCAACGCACATGTTTTACCGTCCAAAAAAAACTCTGGAAGGTCCCAGAAAAGTTCTCTTGTATGAGCGTGTCGATGAACCTCGTCACAGTGCCTTTTATCTCCTCAATTTTCTCCAAACTACAGTTTCTAAGGTTTTCCTTGAGTTTAGGGAATAAGCGAACGCTACAGTGAACACAGGCTTGGCTATCGGGAGGATGTGGAACTCTTGATGCCAATCTCGTCAAATAGTCTGTAACAAGTATGGCGTTTTGGACAGCACCCTTGAAACAAGCTCCGCGCCTTCAATTCCTCGCAAGCAATTTTGTGTATACTTCCCACACTGATATTAAACTGTTCACTTATTTCTACACGGATGATTTAAAATGAAATCGACTTTAAAAGACCACATTATTATCCAGTGTAACTGGATTCTATGTTGATTTTGATTATTAACTTTATAAGTATGCTTAGTATTTTAATTCACCTTTTTTCTTTTTTTTTAATTAAAAACCCGCCTACAGAGTCAATTCATCGCGACAACTTACCAAAGCCATGCTGAAAATCACTCTCACCTAATTTCAGATGAAATAAATAACTTTTGCATAACTTATAGGATCTAAACGAATCCGGAAATGTAGCAAATACCGATAAATCTACGTAGTTAATCTACATCTTTTCCCCCTTATGTAAAGCTTCGCCCTTTATATCGATTCCCTACATTATTATTAGTCACGTTTTAATTATAACCTAAGGTCCCTTTTTATTACATTAATTTCCAATGTACTCAGCCACTAATATTAAGTCCTTTCCAATTCCGATTCCACACTCTATAGACACACGACGGTACTTATCCATTATTTTTTTTTTGCTTATAAACTCTGGTGTTCTGACTTCCTTACCCAATTCACACATCTCATCACCCCCCAGACTCCCTACTCTCCTTGAATCTCTTATGCCCCTCATAAATTAATATTTAATTCATGCAAGATGGTCTAAAACAGTCTGAAGAATCCCATATGTTTCTGTGGCATTTTTCCCAAGTTTAAAACAGAATATTCTTGCATATCGTCCTTCTAAAACGTTCTCACGCCAGGACTGCATATTTGAAATCAACCAGCTATGAAAATAAATCTTTAGTAGGGTATATTTCAGATTCCTTTTGTAGCTGTAAATTTGAATCTAAAGTTTTAAAAAAATTCAGTCATCTCATAAGATGTATAGCAACAACATAATGACTTTTCAAGCGTCTATGACAATTTTAAATGGCTGTACTAAAACTGTTTGGAAACTATAGCCCTCGCTACACTCTCTTTCATCTCCTCAATTGTCTCATAACGACAGATGTAAGGTTTTCCTTGAGCTTAGGAAAAAGCAAAATTTACAGTGAGCAAAGCGTATGGAACTGTCTTGATGCCCATCTTGGTCAAATAGTCTGTGACAAGGATGGGGGTTTGGACTGCACCCTTGAAAAAAATTCGCGCAAATCTTCCGCGTCTTCAGTTCCTCGCAAACAACTTTGTTGGTGGAGAAGGCAATTATTATATGTCTGAATCACGAAATCTTACATTCTTTAGCCAAGATATGTGCAAAATTTCTTCTGTATCTCAACTTCCTGTTCATAAATTTTTGATGAAAGTGACGTTCCAAAAGTAATATCTTCTATTTTTATTCCTCCCGAAGCGATCAGACCAAACTGCATCGTTATGATAACTGAACTTATTCATTTATGACCTGAAAGTTTATCTGGCATATATATATATATATATATATATATATATACGTACTCATATATATATACATATACACATATATATAATATATACACACATATATCTATACATACATGCTCATATATATATATATACACACACACGCGCGAACACACACACATTATATATATATATATATATATATATATATATATATATATATATATATATAGGCCTCCATTCAGTTATGCAGACTTGATACAAATTGTAATTGTAAGGGTGACTGTGCGTAAAACTTTTTTGGCAAGTATTGCTCAACTAGCCATACTGTTTTTAGTCAGCATTGTTAAATTCTAGTGGCAATTAGAAATTCAAGTGTCAAGGTGATTGTACTAATACATACATATATATATATATATAAATATATATATATATATATATATATATATATATATATATATATATATATATATATATGCACGAGCGGGAGAGGGAGAGCTCAGCTTAGCCCGGTCGTAAAATAATCTTAAATATGATATTTTAATTGGTCTATATTATCATAGAAGTTTGATTTAAAAAAAATGTATTGAGGTGCCATCAGCTCGAATTGAAACCGGTGACGTTACGACTATACCAAAGTTACACGCATATGAACTGATTAAAAATAAAAAATAAAAGAAAAACTAAGTATTATCTACAAAATGTATAACAGTTTTTTTTTTCAATTTGGACCCATTCTTAACCCCTTTTAAAAATAATTTTTAACCGGCTAAAGTACCATAAAAGAACAGTTCGTAAAAAATCAAGCGCCGCTTTGCGACTTTTAGTTTCGGAAGTGATAGAGTTTGAACATATGGGTCAGACAGACATACAGCCTTTTATATATTAGAAGGTGCAAGGCTCCTTCAGTCTTTAACAGACTATGGATTCACACGAAGAGGTGCATGAGCGTGAAATTTTTGTCGCAAGCGATGCGCAATCTCATACCACACATTTCCTAAGTCGACATTATTAAATATCAGTGGCAAGTGAAGTGTATGTACAAGATGACTGGAAACAAATGCCGAGATAAGCGGAGAGCACACACATCGCCTAGAATTCTCAAATGGTCACCCATCTGACATTAACTAGGCTCAACTTTGTTTAACTTCGGCATACGGCATAATCGCGTTTACACACCGGTTCTCGTCAGATCATATTTGAAGATATATATATATATATATATATATAATTAAATTGATCTTTGTTTCTTAGTATGTATTGTTGAATTTATTATACACACACATGTATATGCATACATATGTATTTTTTAGAATGTTAGAGATTGTATAATTATTTCCACAGCAAAACAACGTCGCAGAGCACAAGAACCATGACAGCTAGCAAACCAGACATCCAAGACTTGCCCTCATTTGGAACCTGAGCCTCTTTTATGCGAGGCAAGTATTCTGACACTTAAGCAAACGCGCCACACACAAGTAAGTCTATTAACTAACACAGTAAACCGCGGCAGAATCCGGCTATGGACCGACCTACTTCATCTCGAACAAGGCATGTGGTCATTCAACCATGCTGTAACCAAAGTCGACGTCTCACAAGTAGGAATCCTGAAAAGTTTATTACTAATTGCTTGCTAGGTTAGCTTGTTGGATGACATCGACCTGGCGAGTATAAAATGGGCACTAATTACAAAAAACACAACACGTTGCTTTAAAATCAAAATAAATCATTACGTGGTTAACTATTTTCAAGGAGAAAATCTGAGAAAAATATTTAGGAAGATCTACTTGTTTAAGCGTAAAGATAATCGTATATTTTCCTTTGCAAAATTATATGAAGAAATTACACGGACATTTCACAGTAATTTGTAATTCTTAAAAAAGCTAGGAATTTATTATTTAATATTTATAAATACAATATATATATATATATATAATCACTAGAGCTGTGACAACAGAATATTCTTTTCATTATTTTGACCCTCGGGTATATATCCGACAAAGTAAGACATACTTAATCAACCGAGAATTACATCCGTCTATATAAAAACCTATAAGATATTAACGGATATAAACTCAAGAGTCAAAACAATGAAAAGAACATGCTGTTGTCACAGCCCTAATAATCACCTGTCATCCCTTTTTTAAAAGATGAAATCGCCCGATAGTTGAAGAGAAGATGGAGCTGTTTTATAATTTTTCAATTTTTCGAATTGTCGTACTTATATTTCGGTCGAATCTGTGCAAGAAAATTCCATAGTTGTTTTCGTCCATGTGTTTTTTTTTTCTTTTGATTGTTTTTTGCAGTTACTTTCAACTGAGTTTTAACAGTCGTCTTAAGGCAGTCTTTGATTACCGTAAAAAATCAAAATAAAAAACTGCCTAAAGGCTACTGATGAAACTCAGCTAAAAGTACTTGCAAAAACAACCAAAGGAACAAACACATAAACAGAGAAGACTCTGGAACTTGCTTGCACAAATTCGATCCAGAAATAAGAACCACAATTCGAAAAATTGAAAAATAGTTGTCTAAATGAAAATATGTAGCGAAATATACAACACACACACACACACACACACACACACACACACACACACACACACACACACATATATATATGTATATATATATATATATATATATATATATATATATATATATATATATAGTAGCGTCCAAAATTAAAGGACAACATTTTAAGATCTAATATTTGTTAGACGTTCCTATTTTGAAAATAAATAAATAATTCTCTTTCTATCC
This sequence comes from Euprymna scolopes, assembly GCF_053919585.1. NCBI lineage: Eukaryota > Metazoa > Mollusca > Cephalopoda > Sepiida > Sepiolidae > Euprymna > Euprymna scolopes. The sequence goes on along the minus strand of NC_136516.1, from coordinate 41,335,733 downwards.
TTTGCAAATGATTCGAATTTTAGTATGTTATTATGGATGATAACGACTACCAGTTGTCAAAATTTCAGCTTTTCAAAGTCGTTATTGTTAACAAATATTTGGTTTTACAATTCTGTCCCTTAGTTTTTGGACGCTATTGTATATATATATATATATATATATATATATACATATATATATATATATATATATAATTATAAAACTCAAATGACCTTGTAACGAGTGAGGTAGCCCATTTACCGGTTTACGACATCCGGTTACGCCTACGCGCATAAACATTAACCCATAACAACGTAAACAAATAAACATAAATCGCTTCTTTTGCTAATTTTGACCTGTGCACTGAAATATTAACGTTATTATTTCGAAATTATTATTTAACATGGGAAGAGTGGGGATGTTTTGCAACTATTCTTTATTACAACTATACTGTCGCTATTTTCTTACAACTAAACAACTTTAACCAGTTGACAAACATAAGAACAATTGTAGTTAAGCCAAGACTACTATTACTACTACTACAACAACAACAACAACAACAACAACAACAACTACTACTACTACTACTACTACTACTACTACTACTACTACTACTACTACTACTCTCTATCCGTACCTTTTCCTTCCTTCCTTCGTTCGTTCTTTTTTATTTTTTGTTTACATTTCTAGATACAAAATAGTTGTGTGAGAACGGTGAATTTGTTGACACATTTACTAATCTGCTTCAGGTTATATTAATTATTATTTTTTTTTTTAGATTTTAAGTTTCTATAACTTGGTTGAAGGATTCCAATATGGGTGTTTCATTCTTATATTTCTCATCGGTAGGTTCATGTGCGTTTTTGCTGCTAAATGACTTTCGTCGGCGTTCGATTCGTAGGAAAATCATGTTTAATTTTCGATTTTTGAGCAATTATTCGTAAAAAATAGGTAACTTTACACGAATAGTGAGGATTTTTTTTCATGTTTGAGTGGTCCGTCCATGATTTTTCATTTTAATATACTTTCATAGAAATGTTTCTGTTATGTCAAAAAAAAAATTTTCTTTATGCCACAAGTGTCACGCTCATACATGAATTCCATGTCTAATATAACATACTGACCCAACGGATCACGTGTAGTCTTGTGTGTATATATATATATATATATATATATATATATATATATATATATATATATATATATATATATGAACCCTTTTCGGGGTCAACGACCAACTAGCACCATGTGTGTTTGTGTGTTGGGGTGGAGAGGGCTCCCATAAGCCGTGGTGACGGCAACCTTTCTAGGAGAAGCAAATCTCTGGTTTAAAAAACCATAAAGCGGGAGACCAGTACCCGCATTAAGCTGGTCTGCAGTTTAACTTGTTGCTGGCTATCTTGCTCTTGCTTGTTGCTGGATCACAATATTTTGAACCGAGAGTCGTACAAAGCTAAGACTCCCTCAGGCATTTCTATATAAAAATGGTCCTGTGGCGATGGAAAAGTTATGACGCATGGAAGCTTGAAATGCTGGAAACATGTAATAATTGATCTCAATGACCGTCTTCAGTGTCATGCCTGCGTGAGCATGTGAATTCACCAGTAGGACTAAGAAAAAAAAAGTCATTTCTGCGCTCATGGACATTAAGTGTCTGAGGGAGTGGCACTCGTCTGACAAGACGTTTGCAATCATCATATATATATATATATATATATATATATATATATATGAATGATAATATGGCCTGTATTTTATTATTTTTGCATTATTAATCTTGTACTAAAATACCTTATCTCAGTAAATCTATATTCAATTTAGGGTTATTTTCTGAAATATTATTCTATTCGTATTTTCTTAAATTAACAGTAGCTATATATCTATATTATCTTTATTTTTAGTCTTTAGTTTTTTATATTAATTTAGAGTTTCAAAATCTTATATATATAGTTAAGATTACAAAGTATTAAAAACATTTGCGTGCCTTCAGCTAAAATCGAAACGAAAACAAAAAGTTTGATAAAGGAAAACGTTAAAAAATTACGGCGCTCATTATAAAAGAAAGAAAAGAGGAAAAGAGAAAGGCAGAAAGAAAAGGGAAAAATAAATAGGAAGGGGAATAAAAGTAAGACATACGAATATACATATGAATTATATATAAAAGGGTATAATATATATATATATATATATATGTATATATATGTATATACATACACATACACACACACACACACACACACACATATATATATATATATATGTATATATATATATATATATATATGATTGCAATGTCTTGTCAGATGAGTTCCACACAGACACTAAAAGTCCATGAGACTATATGCTTTAGGGAGTATCTATACAAAGATGATGGTACAGAGTTTTAGCTTTGTACGATAGCTAAATCTCTCTCTCTCTGTCTCTGTCTCTCTCTCTCTCTCTCTCTCTCTCTCGGTTCAAAATGTTGAGATCCAACAACAAGCAAGAGCAAGATAGCCAACAACAAATTAAACTGCAGACCAGCTACATGCGGCTACTGGTCTCCCGCGTTATGGTTTTTTGCTTCTTCAAGAAAGGTTGCCTTCACCTCGGCTTACGGGAGCCCTCTCCACCCCAACACATATATACATACACACACACAAACACACATGATGCTAGTTGACCGTTGATCTCGAAGAAGAGTTCTTTCGCCCTTTGAAAGGTTTTTTTTTTAATCCTTCAGGGAGACTAGCCGCCCTCCTCACCAAACAAGTCTGGTGGGGGAACCAGTTTAGTCGCTGGTGACTCGACCATGAGGCAGGTAGTACTGGGTTACATGGTACCAGTAGCATATAACATGAGCTGACATGAATACACACACACACACACTCATATATATGAATATGATGTGGATGACTATATATATATATATATATATATATATATATATATATATATATATTTATATATATATATAGTCATCCACATAAGTACTGTTTCGCTGTTTCATAGCTCATCAGTGCGGCTAGACAGGAACTACCTCAAACCAGGATTGAAACCCGATCCTCTGTACGACAGTCAAGGCTCCTAACATCTACGCTCTCAACGTCTGCTGTGTGAGTCATGAGTTTAACGATGTTTTGACATCGTCCGAAATACCTAAGCTCGATTTTTTTAAACAAAGAGCATCGCTTATACGCTAATGGTAATTCGTGTATCACTTCTCAATATACTCAACTCAAGATGAGGGGCATTATAGTCATCCACATACAGTACTGTTTCGCTGTTTCACAGCTCATCAGTGCGGCTAGACAGGCAACTACATCAAACCAGGATTGAAACCCGACCGTCTGTACGAGAGTAAAAAATGGAAATAGTATTCCGACAAAATAAAGAAATAAGAAGGAACAAATCGAGTCATGTGTTCATCAACGTTTCGTCTTTATGTGTTTAACGTATTCACTCATCTATCCAGATAAAGTCTTGAAATAAAGACGAGACCTTGATGAGCACATAACTCTGTTTGTTCCTTCTTATTTCTCTCTCACTTCTCCTCTGTCTGTTTGTCTGTCCGTCTGTTTGTCCACCTCCCTCTCTCTCTCTCTCTCTCTCTCTCTCTCTCTCTCTCTATATATATATATATATATATATATATATATATATATATATATGTTTATATCTAATCTGAGGTAATTGTTTTCCAGAAGTTTAGTAACCAATGAAGTTTAACGAGGTTAATTCAAGAGTGCTCAATACAGAAGAAGAGCAGGGTATACACTTTATTTGTTTTTACGTATACAGTAATATCTTTCTACACATTTGAGCATGTTTCGGTCCGATAGGTACTAGTAATTAGAGACCTCCTCAGGCGATACATCTTATATAAAAGCAAAGTTGACTTTAGTATAAGCTGTATCGCCTTAAGAGGTTTCGAGTTACTAGTAACTATCGGACGGAAACACCCTCATGACTGTGTAACAGCATATTACTGCTCATGTAAAACTAAATACATTGTATATATATATATATATATAATGTATTAGATATAATTTGCTTACAGAAAGTTTTAGATGAGATAAATCATTGGTACCGTCGGGTTAAAACCCGACAATTAGGAAGCTTTTTCAGTCAATACTCATATATATATATATATGGGGGTATATATTTATATATAAGTAATGTTACAAAAGTTAGATTTCACATTCTTTGATCAGATAAACACCTATAATTGGTGTCCCCGACGTGATTCGAACAATTAGTCTTCTGATTAATATCTAGGGTATATATTTATATATGTGTGTAGGGGTGTTCTATAAAATTGTGCATTTACCTGTAAGGAAGCAAACCTCTCTATCAATTAAGTACGTGAATTTAAATAACGCGGCACCGTTCTCACATGGCTGTTGTCGCTAATATAAAGCCCACTATTCGAGAAAGTAAGAGTTTTAAAAAATTTCTAAATTTACCGAATCAGTAATTTTTTTTTAAATGATCACCCATATAAATACTGAAAAGAGGGACCGTTGCTTTATGTTCGGTGTTCCGACGGGAACCGGTGTTGCGTCTGTGGTAGGTTTGGAGTGGCCGCTTAAAACGATGTTCAATCACCGGAAAATGTGAAAGGCGTGAAAATGTGACTGGAATCATTAAATAATTAACGGTATAATGAGGTGATTGATAGACGAGGGAGAATCGTGAATGTAATTCAACCATCATAACAACACGGATACATATACAATATACAGCGTGTTTACAAAAATCGATAGCGTAGTTTGGAGATAAAGCTCTTCGATGTATACACCCTACCTCAAAATGGATGGAAAAAATAAATTATGCTTCGCTAGAAATGTTTATTGATATTAATCAGAAGACTACTTGCTCGAATCACGTCGGGGACACCAGTTATAGTCTTATCAAAGAATGTGAAATCCAACTTTTGTAACATTACTTATACGTTTTCTTTGCCTTTTGGCCAAGAACAAAGTGTAGTATCTGTTCCGGCAGATGCTACAAGCTATGACTAGCTATGACTAGCAAAGACCAGATGTGGGGGCAACCCCACATGCCTGACCTTTAATCAGCTCCCATTTCCCACCTCTCGGGAGCTGGTCCCCTTTTCCCTTCCCCCTCCCTTCACTCCTCACATTAAAAATCGGCCTTGTGCCTAATTTGCTCGGTGGGGGAGCAAATAAATACCATCTGTTCCGGCAGATTCTGCACTTAAGATAATTTGTACCAGTCAATGGAGGGGAAACCCTCTATACTGGGACAATTATTATTTTTGGTAACCAGAGTGCCCCCTTTTTGCCTACTTTTAGGGGAGCTGGTTTTTACCTCACATTAAAAACGGCCTTGTGCCTAATTTGCTCAGTTGGGGAGCAAATAAATACCATCTGTTCCGGCAGATGCTGCACTTAAGATAATATGTACCAGTCAATGGAGGGGAAACCCTCTATACTGGGACAATTATTATTTTTGGTAACCAGAGTGCCCCCTTTTTGCCTACTTTTAGGGGAGCTGGTTTTTACCTCACATTAAAAACGGCCTTGTGCCTAATTTGCTCAGTGGGGGAGCAAATAAATACCATCTGTTCCGGCAGATACTGCAAGCAAAGACCATATGTGGGGGCAACTCCACATATAAGACCTTGGTCAATGTAGGGGCAACCCTTCATACCAATTGTCACTATCCAGCTCCCCTACTCCCCGGGGAGTTGGTCCCCATTTCCCCTTCACTCCTCACTTTAAAAATCGGCCTTGTGCCTAATTTGCTCGGTGGGTGAGCAAATAAATACCATCTGTTCTTCAGATGCTCCACTTCAATTTCTTGTCCTGTGTCCGTGGAGGAGAAATCCTTCACAACTGAGACACTTTTTCTTTTTGTTCCTTTTCTCCACGTTAAAAAACGACCCTGGTGTCTAACTCTGTCCCGTGGGGAGGCATTGTAAATAGGAACATTACTTATACTTGTAAGAAATTATATATATATAAATATATATATATAAATGATTTATATATATATAAATGTATATATATATAAATCTGTGTATGTATAGATGTATATATATATAATAAATTCATATATATATTTAAATGTGTGCATATAAATATATAAATGTGTATTTATATATATATATATATATATGTATATATTAATGTATGTATATATATGTATGTATATATAAATGTATTTATATATAAATATATATATAAATTTATATATAGATTATCTATGTATATTCATGTATATACAGATGTATATATATATAAATGTGTATATATATATAAATGTTTATATGAATGTATATATATAAATATTTATATATATATATATATAAATGTATATATATATATAAATGTTTATTTATATATATGTAAATGTATATAAATATTGTGTCAATCGCTTTATTGCAGATTAGAAAAACTTTAATATTTCACTAAACGAAACGAAAATTATCTAATCAAACGACTCCTTTAAGGTTCGTTATTTTCAAAGATTTAATTGAAATTCATGCGCTAATTTTTACACTTTATTATTTATCCAAGAATTTCCACTTTTGATCGCTTTATTGCAAGTCTCCTAACATGTTTTAGAGCAAAACTACAATGTCTTATCTTGCTAACTTTACTTTTTATTATATTTTTCTGTCAAAGAATAATAAACAAAAACATATCCTAAGTATGGAGCTCATATAAATTAATTATTTATCGACATATCCACCATCTTTTTAAATAACTTAAATCAACCATTTGTCCCCCGAGGAAGTCAATGCTATGATCTTAAAAGGAGTTACGGCTCTAGCAACATCAACTATGTTTCTCCACAAGGCATCATTTGAAGTAAATTGCTCTCCTCCCTCATAAACTCCTCTTTTAAATATTCACCAGCGATATTCAATGGGGGAAAGCTTTGGATAACACGGTGGTCAGTTCATGAGAGTTTCTCCAAAGAATTCCATAGATTCAATGAAGGATGCAGTCGCCCCAAGCAGAATGGGGGGGGTACATTGTCATGTATAAAAATCATCTGAAAGCGACGTGACAATGGTAGTTCATCTAGCCATGTCGACAAATGATTATCCAAAAAGGCCGTGTACGCACTGCTGGTAAACATTACACCTTCTGGGGCCCGGAATGGTCCAACCAACTTATCCTCAATGATTCTCAGCCAAACATGACGCTTCCACTTCCTTGTTGGCGATGAACTCTGTAACGGGTCAGAGTTCCCTTCGGGTATCAAACTTTGGTCCATCTATCCAGACCGTCAAGGGTAGCATGGGCCTCATCCCTAAATACGACCTGTTGGCAATCCATTTTCATATAATTCGTTTTTCCCTATGTTGTTTGTTCAATGGAGGCATTGGGAAAGGTTTGATATTCCTTGCAATCTCATTCAACACATTGTATCGGGCATGTCTGGATCTTGGAGCGATTGCAGCTTTAGCAAAAACGAAAGCACTGGTGCTGTTAGTGTTTCGGTTGATTTCCCTACGAATTTTCCGAATATCACGATCTAAAAGATTTTTCTTCCTGATACTCTTATTTGCTGAATTTGGTGTTCGGGTTGTTCAAGAATGTAGCCAAGGTATTTGGATCCCATTCCAGCTCCGTGGTTAAATTTTTGATGGACAATCCTACTGCAACTCCAGCAACTATCCTTTGTTTTTCGATAACCTTTATTCGCCTGATTTTTTTGGCATCGTGAGAGATCTGCAATAAAGCGATAGACAGTAAAATTTCTTTGATAAAAAATAAAATGCCATAATTCCGTGAATAAAATTTTGGGAAATAACTAAACTTAAAGCAACCCTATGATGGTACAATTTTAATTTTTTGTGAATTATATTTAGGGAAATATTAGTGTTTTACTAATCTGCAATAAAGCGATTGACACTGTTTATAAAAACGCATATATATAAATGTGTTTATATATATATATATATATATATATATATATATATATATATATATATATATATATATATTGGAGGTATCAAAACCAAAACAAAATATGATGAAAGTAAAAATAAAATAGATAAACCCCATAATTTATTATACCATACCTGGACACACTGAAACACTTATCACAATATTCTGTGGATCTATATTAAAAAACCTTGTTAAATCTTGTGACATATTTCCATTCTATGGAGGTCAGGCGCGAACGAACACTCCATAATTTTATTATACCATATTTCTCCAAACTGAAACATAATTATCAAAGCATACTTACGCAGATATGAAAGTCTTTATCAAAGTGTGTGCTTATTTCCATTCTATCGAGTCCAGGCGTGAACGCAAATCCCACAATTTTATTATACTATCCCTATTTAAGTTAAAACATACTTATCAAAGTATTCTTATGTATATCTATATAAAAAACACTTGTAAACGGTTTTTTTTTATTTTTAACTTTTATATTTCCATACATTGTGGACCAGGCGCGAACACAGACCCCACAATTTTAATGAATCATCATTATGCCAGATCAAACATACCCATCCCTGTGTCTCGATACATCTTTTATCATTATATGGGATCAGTTTTTAAAAATAGTCAACCATATAGGAGCCTATTCGTGACCAGACACACGCACAGACACACAGACATTCAGCTTTATATATATATATATATATATATATATATATATATATATATATGTGTGTGTGTGTGTGTGTGTGTGTGCGTGTGTGTGCGTGCGCGCTCGCTCGCGCGTGTGTGTTGGTTGGTTGGTTGTTTTTGCTTTACAGGATATCAACCTTGTTCAGGTTATTTAATGCCGAATCTAGTTATTTTGAGGAACGATTTTTAATGGAGTATATATTTTTTTAAGTCAGATTCTATTTAACCCATAGTTGTGACCCTAACAGGTACTACCACTCCGGGTCAGAGTGGACCTGGGAGCAATGGCAATTAAAGGGTGGCTCCACACTCCCCAAGGCCCGCAAGGTGGGGCCTCACCATCTGATATAGTTTTAGGTCATATCCAGGACTGTGTGTGTGTGTGTGTGTGTGTGTGTGTGTGTGTGTGTGTGTGTGTGTGTGTGTGTGTGTACATTGATATCTTAGCAGACCGCCCGGCATTAACTGATCGTAAACTACGTTTAAATATTAATATTGATTAATGCAGATTTTGTATTTATTGTTATATTATATTGGACCCAATATATAGTAATGGTTTTAAAAGTTAAAATATATGACTCGTGTGCCACCACTGTGAATCGAAACCAAAAACGTTTTCCTTTGATGTTAATGTCTGAGATAAAGACATGTTCTCCGCAAGGCTAAAAATTAAAACATTACCCAGTAGCTATTACGTTACGCATGCATATTCGTAATGCCATCGTTTGACCTTCACCTGACAAATTGTTTCATTTTTTAATTTCCCCACTTTTGCACCGATTTCTCCCGGCTAAAACCCAAATATAAAGTCTCGCATGGGTTCGAATTCTATATACATTTAGTTTCATGTTTGTAAACTGAAAACTGACAGAGGAGTTGGGTAGACAAATTTTTAAAGAAAAATATATACGCATGTATAAAAATATTTATATAAAGAGATTTGTGCTTATTATAACCTTTTTACGCAAAGATTACACTATAAATAATGTAGAATATCTGCATGAATATAATTATACGTAAAATAGTTAACTAAAGAGGATCACCCCGTAAAAATAACAGTGAATTAATTAAAATGAATGTTTAAATGAATATGCAAATTAGCTAGATCTTTTGCAAGTGAATAGTTGTATTTTCTTTTTTAATAAATAGGAAAAGGGGTTTTCAAGGAGACTATCAATATGAAAAAACATTATTGAAGTAAAGATAATATTTTTAGACATTTTATTTGAAACTAGTTGTTACTCCTTTTTTTATTACATTTTCACCCAAACAAGGCACATTACTACTTTGTTGTAGGGGGCTACTATCAGGGGCATAAGCATTAGGGGTACTGTATAGGGAGTTGGGCAGCAAGATGCCGGTTCACGTTACACTTGAACTTCTGCATGTCAGTACAGTTGGGTAAGCAGGGTCCCGGAAGGGAATTCCAAATCTAGCGGTTCTAGGGAAGAAACTACTGGAGTAAAAGGCTCTATTACATCTAGGGATCTCTACTGTGAAGGGGTGGGATTTTGCTGCTTGTCGAGTTTGTCTGGGGGGTATTTACGTCCAGGGGGCACAAGTGCTTGCAGTTCGTCAGAGCATCGATCGTTAAAGTACTTGTAGAACAGGCAGAGGGATGCAACATTTCGTCGATGGGACAGAGGCTGAAGTTTAGATGACAGTTCAGGACCTATCAGATTGGCGACTCTCTTTTGAACCTTGTCTAGGAGCAAGAGACTAGTGGCAGATGCACCAGCCCAAATATGACAACAATACTTCATACATGGGCGAATGGTGGCCTTATAAGTTCAAAAGTAGCATTCCGAACCTACCTTTTTACCTTTGATTTAGATAAAACAATATCCGCGTAACTGATATTTATTTAAAATGATACTTTAAAACAATTATAAAGAATCATTGTTTGTTTGTTTTCAGTTTCACAAACTAAGGTTTCATTTTCCTTTCGGTTGTTATTGTAACTCGTTTACTGTCATATTATTGACAGGTAGATCTTGAGATAAACAGATTCTTGAGATAATTATTGGTAAACCAAATTTAAAGTTAAAGAAATAAATGGGTAATTATTACTATTACCGACATAAATTAATTATTCTAAGAGAATTTAGTTCGTTTTGCCTACTCCTTAGTGACCTATTTGCCTTAAAATTTCAGACGATACATTTTAAGGTTTCATTAGCTACTTGTTTAAGTTTAGGACATTTAATTAGCTGAAAAAAAATGGCTGCGTCTAAGAATAGTGTAGGAATTACATAATAGAAATAAAAAAAAAAACGATTATAAATCACTTCAATTTCTTTGTGATGTCATTGGGAAACGAGAAATTAACTGTTATTAATCTGTCTGTCGATCTGCCTCTATCTATCTATCTATCTATCTTTCTATCTATCTAACTGGCGAGGCAAACAAGAGTTGAGTTGTAAAGCTATGTTTTTATAAAAGTTGTCAAAACATATCGACATATAAAATGGACAAGTTGCATCGCAAGTTCTAAAAGGAGGACGTGTTTGTCACGTAATTAAGTTAGCTGGACAAAAAGTCGAAGTTGGATGTAAAGAAAAGTGGACGGGTTAACAGCTGCGCCCCCCCCCTCATTTGGAGAGAGATAACGCGTCTCCAAATTAACGATTAGAATTAAACACAAGCAAAGACTCTAACTTTTTATTCTTCTCCGTTCGACACCTGGAAAGAAAATAAAAAAAAACTATATATAAAACAAACCATCGTCTTGGAGTGAAATACCTTCGCTCAAACAGGTTTCCAGCTTCCCTCCCAGAACAGACGAATTCAAGATGGACTACATGACCAACGACGCAGTTGAAAAAGGTATGTCGAATACATGTTTCACACGCGCGCGCACACACACACACACACACACACACACACACACGCATGAGACATTTAGGCGATCACGAAACAAACTCAAAAAAGTCACAAAGATAACTTGGGTCACAGATAGTGAAGAGCCTCTAGATAAAGAATAGTGACACGTACAAGCTCTCAAACTCCATTATACGATACAGTAAATCTCCGGGATTGTTCAAACAAAAAGGAAATTCTCGCAATATTTCCAAGTGAAAATCTTTTAATGTCTCTTACAGATCTCATCCTTGTAAACGATATAAGGCAACCATTGAAAGAAACAGAATTATTTTTATTGTAAATGTTTTAATATCCCTATACGTAGATATTTCATCAGTGAAGCTATATATAGCGATCCCAGAGGCATCGCGATTCGAACCCGGACTAAAGTCACCTTAAGTAGGTGTCGATGGTTATTCACTTTTACTCCCTCGCGCTTTCTTCCACACGTCAATAACATTATTCCTCATTATACTGTTATTAATTTGGGAATATCAGTCATTTGCACGACGGAGACATTTTCCGGTGATTGGACACGGCGTTAGAGAAACACTCGAGGCATTCGGCACGCAAGTAATTTGAAGAGGGCGGCCTATTATTTACTCTGCTCACTCTCCTCCGTTAACCTCTGACCTCATCTCTCTTGATCGACCGTTACGCCTGGCTTCTAATTCGCGACATTTCAATCTTCAGCTTGCTTACGACGCGAGTCTCATCAGTAAAAACTTCGTCGAACATGAAATGTTATCTCTGCTTGTAAAAGTTGAAAAATGTACACCTTTATTTTTTTACAAAGACGTCGCCATTGATAAAGGCCCGTAAGTTACTCGAGGATAAGGTTTAATGAGCGTTAGGTAGGCAGTGAGACAACAGTTCAATCATCGTTTTTTTTTTTTTTTTTTTTTTTTTTAAAGGGAGGTCGGTAAAATTGAATTATTTAAGGAGCCGGCATACCAAGAACTTGTTTACATTGGACTTGAATACGACCATGGTCTAGTAATCTGGGAAGTAAGCCTGTGGAACTCTGATCTACATGCAGATACTTCTAGAAATAAAGCTTTGTTTATGGAATTTGCGTTTAGATTTAGGCACTGATAGATAGTAGAGGAAATTATTTGTAGTGGTTGTAGCCTGAGAAGTGCTTTTTGTGAAAGTTTGGAGGGGACACATATTGTACAGTGTGTCCTATAATTTAAGGAGTGTTTACATTATATTAAATGTAAACACCCCTTAAATTATCTCAACTTGCTACATGAATATGCTATACCACGTTCCCAAGAGATGTTTAACTATAAAGAATGGCACATCCAGAAACATGGAGTACTTCCTCACTATTATCATGACGTAAGAGCATATCTTGATAGTCACTTACGAAACAGATAGTTACGACGAAGAAGAAGTATCGAGTACTGTCCACGCTCACCGGATTTGACTCCCTCCCCATGGATTTTCTCTTTCTAGGGGTGAGTGGATGAGTGAGGGCCTGTTAAACATATGGTTCACGCCACAAAACGTGCTACAATGAATGAGTTGAAGGCAACCATTGAAAGAAGATGTATCAACATACGAATTGAACCGATTAGGAAGGTCTTCGATTCTATCAGTGAGCGTTGTTCATAGACCACAATTGCCAATATTTTTAACACGTTTGATAAGTAGCTGGTTTCTGTATTTGTTCATCGTATTTTGATGTACGAAACTTTTCTTTTCTTATAATAAATGTTGGTTTTGTGGTCATTTAAAGAGTGTATACATTTTATAGGGACACCATGCATATATAAGAGCAATCATAACAGGTGGTCTTGTGCCATTGATTTATTAAAACTATAGTTTGAGATCCTACATTGCGTCGCAGGAACGCCTACTATACAATACGACACAAGTGAGTCAGTAAATATTTCCATCATCATCATCATCATCATCATCATCATCATCATCATCATCATCACCAGTGGTGTGTTGGTCAGAAACAAATTCTCTCCACCTCTGCCTATACTGAGCCAGCCTAGGCAGTGAACCCCAAGAATGCTGCATAGCTTTCCTCTCCCTTTCCAGCGTTCTTCTCCATGTTTCTCTCGGCCATTCTCTCTTCTTTTTGCCATCTGGAGTCCAATGCAATTATGTTCTTGTGATTGATTGTAGGTCTTCCGGAGAACACGCCCAATCAACCTCTATCGCCGTTTCTGATGATTAGGTCCATATCTTCTTGATAGAATCTCCTTAGTAGGTCTTCATCGAAGATGTTCTCCGGCCAGAGTATCCTCAGTATTCGTCGAAGGCAGGTGGCGTGGAAGGATCGAAGCTTGATAAAATCTTGGTTTTAGTGGTGTTTAAGTCCTCCCTTATCCTGTTAGTAACGTCCTTTCACCTTGGCTACCAACATTCATACGAGTTTCACTTAACTCAGAAGACCCTCCCTACACGCTGAAGTGAGGGTTCTCTTTGCTGTTTACGAGATAGGTTTGTTAGCTCTATACTCAAACCCAAACCTGGAGGACTGGAATAACTCTTTGTCTGGTTTCTATCCGTCGACCTTTCTGGCAGCAGAGTTCTACGAATCATTGAAACGCTCTTGCTCCTTCGCCGCGACAAGGTGATAATCGAAGAAGGGGATTTCCACCTGTAAAAAAAAGTTGATTATCAAAAGTAGAAAGAAGTCCTGAGAACATATACCAGAAATAAAAGCTTGAAATAAATCATACATCATACGCTATGACTGTACAATTAATACAGCTACGTACCTAGCTAAGTTGGGCTAGTAAACCTGACATAGTGCTATGGGACAAGAAAGGAAAAAGAAGCAACCTTAGTAGAAATTAGTGTTCATAATGAGAAGATGAGAGGGAAAAGAAAGAAAAATAACGAAATACCAGAATCAAATGTACGACATAAAAAGAAACTGGAATCTAAGGAAGATCTTTATCATTCCAGTAATTATAGAACCAACAAGGCTCATGAGCTAAAAGTGAATTAAGTGTGCGAGTGATACATAAAATCGCACTAAAACGGACAGCTAGAACCATAAAAAAAGATCTCTCGGTTGGAATGTATACAATAGTGGGTCAATGTCTGACGTGCGGCAGGATGCCCCTATCCTCATCTCGAACAAAATAATGAGAACATTAAAACGAATAATTATAACTGAATAAGTGGTATTAACAGTAATCCACTTTTAGAAACACAGAGAAAATGAAATCCAAAACACAAGGTTAGAAAGAACGAGCATGTGCGATTTTTTTTTTAAATAAACGAATATTTATTTATTTAAAGTGTACATTTTCGACTTATAACAAAGCCCTCATCAGGATTTTTTAAAACTATACAATACATGTTCATTCTTTTTATTTCTTAATTGCCATGATGTCGTTTGGCATAGTCTATTTGTCGAAAATGGGGATAATGTATTGTCCAGTCAAACGGGTACGCCAGTTCTCGTGCAAATGTGTAGTATTAGTAGTAATCCACTTGGAAGCAGTAACAAAATGAAATTCAAAAGATGAAGTTAGAAAAACGACCACGTGTGACTTTTTATTTTTTAAATAAATAAGTATTAATTAATTTAAAGTTTATAACAAAGCTCTCATCAGGATAAAAAACAACAACAACAACAACAATACAATATATTGTCCAGTTCAGTAACTAAATAGATTGCTACTGTACATTTTTTCACAAGAGACAATGGCTATCCTCTGAAACAATACAAGTGTTATTAAAACAGTAAAGTGAAGCAGTAGTTGCGTATTCACTAACTGTACTTCAACCGATCTGTCCATTGGGAAAGAAATGTCTAAAAAGAATGGATTTAGGTCCAGAATTCTGTGGAACTTGTTTTATGTAAGTTAATACCGTATTAGATTGGTGAAGCGTGTGCCAAGACACTCAGTAGGATTACAAGGTTTTCCGGCTAATTTATCTATCTATCTATCTATCTATCTATCTATCTATCTATCTATAAATAAAACAGTAAATGTACGTGTGTATGTAACTATTTAACAGGTAAACCCGTAAACTACTGGTCACATAACACTGAAATTAATGAGAAATAGTAATCATACAATAAGGATTGTTTAAAACGAATAAAATCTTCGTTTGGATGAATAACGCGCACAATCATATATCAAAATGCGAAATGCTCATTTCAACTGGCCGACATCTTTTTACTTCTTTCTGTGCGGTCCTGGATATGACCTAAAACTATATCCGATGGTTAGGCCCCACCTTGCGGGCTTTTGGGAGTGTGGAGCCACCCTTTAATTGCCATTGCTCCCAGGTCCACTCTGACCCGGAGTGGTAGTACCTGTTAGCGCCCCAACTATGGGTTAAATAGACTCTGACGTAAAAAAAAATATACTCCATCAAAAATCGTTCCTCAAAATAACTAGATTCGGCATTAAATAACCTGAAAAAGGTTGATATGCCGTAAAACAAAAACAACCAACCAACCAATCTTTCTGCGCATGCTCACATAAAATTAATTTCTTCAAGTATGTTAATATTTTAGTATTGTCATGTTGCTCTCGATAACACATCGGTAGAGAACGTGACTGGTTTCGATTCTAGCTGATAGCACGTCATTTTTTTTTTAACTTTTGCCATCATGAATTTGATTTAATAATTGCGAATAACTGCATGATTTTAAATATATTTAAACGTATGTTACGACAGGTGGATTCCAAATATTATTTTACAAGCTGAGAAAATACAACTTTCTTTATAATTTCTTACAGATTTTTTTACTGTCTTTCAAGACGATAAATATTTATTGACAATTATTTTTACCGGAAGTCCCACACAAACGAAGGCAAAATTCAATGAAAAGATTTCTTAAGGAAATCTTCAACGACGGGGGACAAATTCTAAGTACAGCTTTGATCGAAAAGCTTACGTGGGCTAATGTCAGCTTCCTGCGTTTCTTTCCTTCTTTCTTTTCTTCCAAGTAATGCATTTGTATTGCTCGAGATTATGGAATTGGAAATATTTATATTCTGACTTAACTTTAGGATTTTTTTTCTTTACATTAAATTATTACTTCTGTTCCCTTTAGATAATTTTCTTTTCTTTAAATAGCATTTTCTTTTAATTGAAATAACTTTTTTTATTTTTTGTAAAGAATATATATATATATTTTTCTTTTTAATTCATTTATCGATTTGAATGCGTGTGTTCTGTTTATTAGAAAGCTTCCCCTACACATTTACTGAATTCAAATGTTTTAAAGAAAATTATAACAACGAAAAATAGAGGTTTATTTTAATACAAAATAGAAATTTTTGTAACTACTAAATATAAATAATCATTAGATTTTGATTATTAATTTCAATGACACTTTTTAAATAATTGGTTTTTGACTAAAACTTTTTTAAAAATCGGTATTTTTTTACATAAACTATAACTCACCGTTCATATTCGAAATGTCGACTTTTAAAAGTTTTCGGGTATGCTGACAACGAATATTGCAGTTAAATTTGGTGCTGATAAGTAGTTTAAAAAAAGCTAATGTAATCACTGGCAACCATTTTTTCACAAGTGAAGAATTAGTAACGGGCATGCGTAACATTACCATCTAAAGAACGGCTTTCGGAATAAACACCCCAACCTTCCTATTTTAAGATTAGTTTTCGGAATAAATACCCCATTTTCCCATTGAGAGGGGGGGTGAAAAATATTTGCTTTGTCGTCTGCTTCAGTTATACGGATGTACATTACTTAATACTCGGTTATGAAAAGAAAATGGCTTCCAGGGATTACATTAGTTTTTTACGTTGGATATCATATGTTTTCATATCTGCTAAACGTCTTATCAGTCCAAAGTTTTACTGTGATATTTGTTGTCATCATACCCCAAAACTTATAAAAGTCGACATTTACAACCTAAAAGCCTTCACGAGACTGAAATCAACCAAGGAAAGCTTGACACGAAAGCAATCATACAAACATAAACAGAAGATTTCTTACCCATTATTTTCTAACGAAAATTAATATATTTTGAATTTGCTCAAAAACATTAAATTTTATAATGTTTATGTTCATCCACCCCGGTAGAAGTACTAAGCGTCAGTTGCCAAGTCATTGCAACATTCTATCCTTTTAACATCATATTTCGAAATCATCTTACACCAGAACTTTACATTATTAATATTTAATTATGATATTAATATAAGTTACCCTTTGAATGGAAAAAATAGATATAGGTCCAACAAAATATTATCGTCTGCAGTAAATGGTTTATTTGTCAAACAAAATGCTGCTGTCCTTGGGCACCGAACGTTTGATTCGGTCCCGAATTCTTTCTTTTTATTTAAAATGTGATATGAAAATCCGGCACTTTTGCAATACTGCGTGGTAACCGTTTTGGTTGTCAGATTGGAGAATATTTTTCTGAGGACACATTTATTTGATGATCTCTGTGCAGCACTTTTTTCATTAGCAGTGGTTCAATAAAATGGAATACAGATATTCATTTGCATAAATTACTATGTGGCCATGCGGTATATTCAGTTGATAACCTGATGACTTAGCTTTTCCCAGATGGTGCTAAAAATTTCCACAATGTCGGATGGCTTCGTGAAAGAGCAATTTTAGTCCCTAGAAATGATGACGTCGATATGATCAATTATAATAATCTTCTGCAAGAGTTATCAATCCAATAATTGTGTTATTAATTAAGATCAGGCAGTAGAATTTCCTGTAGAATTCACTATAACCGCCCGAAATGCCATCTCATAACCTGATAGTGAAAGGAAGAGCTGTTATTATACTAGGAAGAAATCGTGACGAGCCTAACCTGTGTAATGACACACTGTTAGCAATAAAATCATAAAAAAATGTTTCGGAAGCCAGTATAATAACTGAAAATGTTGAAATTGAAACTGTGTTAATTGCTCGGATTTCCCTTATTTCTTCTGACATGCCATTTCAGTTCAGCTGTTTAAAATTCCCAATAAAAATGTTATATTTAAAAATAAAGCTCAATGACAAAGCTTAAACGTTCTAGGACTTCAGACTAGTTTCATAGTATGTTAGTTTTTACGCATTGGAAACCCTTAAAACCTTTACATTTACACACCTGTAAGAGGTCACACCCAAAATGTTGTTTATGTAGAGGTTTTTCCAAATTAATGCTACAGGTTCTACAGAAACATTTACCAGTGCTTGAAACTAAATTTTAATTATTTCATTAACAGAATAGATCTAATAATGCCATATTTATAAATATGGCACATAAAATAGTGAATGTGACTTAACCGTTTTAAGATATGCTCTTTGAAATAAAATAATAATTCATTTCACACATCCTATTTTAAAAGCAGGACTAGAAGATAAAAAATTAATCTAGATTAGAAGATTAGTGCTATCAAATAAAATCCTCTATTGCTGCTACCTCATGATGGACGTGGAAAAGGAAGTCATTATAAATTAATGTTTCGTTTAATCAATATATATATATATATATATATATATATATATATATATATATATATATATATATATACTATTTAATGTTATGGCGTTGTTGCAGATTTGCCCGCTTGCGAAATATTGTTATTAATTACGAGATTAGTCGTTTTCCGGAAACCTGGAAAATAAAATATTCAACTCTACAAAAAAGCCTTACATTTATGTTAGATACGTTGATGATGTATTTATACTTGCCGATAATATCAAAGAGATAGAGGATTTAAGACGTACATTTCAAACTAGCTCCGTCCTTAACTTTACTTATGAGCTCAACATAAATAACAAGATACCATTTTTAGACGCCTATATTGATTCCAACAATGATGAATTTATTACTTCAGTGTTTAAAAAACCCACATCTCTTAATTCATGTATCCTAAATTATAGAAGTGAATGCCCATTTCGTTATAAGGTAGCAATAATAAAAAACCTTATCCAACGGGCAAAAATGATTTCGTCTAGTAAAACAATCTTCTACAGTGAATTAAGAAACATAAAACAGGTACTGATAAATAATCATTTTCCAAACTTTCTAGTGGATAAAGAAATTAAATTGTTTATTAACAATTTAAGTCATGCTGCTGGTAGGGAAAGGGATAATAATCCGTCACCCATAAATATATTTTACTGTAACCAGTTACATAAAAACTATCACATAGACGAAAGGGCTTTAAAGACATAATTCGACGATACGTATCTCCCAGCAGCGGTAGAGGGTTGAAGTTCATTATCTATCATAAAAAACGGAAAACGACTAATCTCGTAATTAATAACAATATTTCGCAAGCGGGCAAAGTGTTGGAAAAGAACAATGTAATTTATCAATTTAATTGCCCAATAGGAGAGTGTATCTCTAACTGTTCCTCTTACATTGGCCATACTACCAACACGTTGTCCCGTAGACTAACGCTTCATCTTTCCGATACTAGCTCTATCGCGCAACATTAAAAAAACATGGCTGCCAGCATTCTCAATTTAGAAACATCATGGTAGAAAATACCAAAATTTTACAAACAGACTCTAACGTTAGGAGACTGAAGGTGTTGGAGGCATTGTATATAAAAGTGAGACAACCCAAAATAAACAATATAAATTATGAATCCAGCAAAAATATTTTAAAATGCCTTTGTTAATGTATATGTATAAAAAAAACTGTCCAATAAATTTGTATATAAATAGCCCACATAAGCCAAAAACGATCTTATAGTACGGTGTAATTTTAAAAAACGACCTTATCATTCAACGTAATTTTAAAACGACTTTTTATATAACCAGCCTGACGATGGCGGAAACGCCGAAAGCGCTCGCAGACTACGGAACACTTTTACACCATTTTACATATAACACAAGAAGGATTATTCGAAAACTGGAAAAAATAAAACGGAAAATTGTCAAACAAGAAAATGCTGTGCTGTTTAACAACATATGTATATATATATATTATGCGAGGTTTGTTTTTATATTTTTTGCATATCAAACATTTTTTTCACTTATTTTCTTGGCAATTTATAACTACAATGAATTGCGGCTTTACTTAATTCCATAACTAGCAAATTCTAGCATTGCTGCAAATATAATTTGATGATTTCTTTATGTCCTCTGACGAGAAGAATAACAGGAATAGCATTCTTTGAAACTGCGCGGAATAAGAACTTTGTAAATTGTTTTTTGGGGTAATCAGTCGAAGAATAAATTTTGATTATAAAGTTCAACTTACAGTTTTAATTTTCTTTCCCTGTGTGTATATATATATATATATATATATATATATATATATATATATATATATATATATATATATATATATATATGCAAGGTGCCTTAAATAAATTTCCAGATTTTTTTTCACTGCAGTCACTGAGCACTTTTATTGATAATACACAGATAGAATTTTAGTTCCCTTCAAGTAAGTTCCTATAGTTGCAATGCACTTGCTGTACTGTTCCAAAATCTTATGGAAGTCCCCATGGAAGTCCTCTTACATTTGCGTATCAATGACCTTCGTTGCAGCCTCTTTCATCTCTTTAATTGTCTTATAAATACAGCGTTTAAGGTTTTCCTTTAGCTTACTGAATAACCCAAAATCACATGGGCGCAAGGTCTGGACTATATCTATGAAATTCTATATTTGTCCAATCAACTCTGGTGTACTGACTTCCTTACTCTTCCCAGACCTCTCATCATCTCTCATAGACATCTTGCCTTCCTTGAAGCTCTTATGCTTCTCTAAAACTGATGCTCGATTCATGCAAGGTGGCCCAAAACCAGTCTGAAGCATTCCATACATTTCTGTGGTATTTTTTCCAAGTTTAAACCCAATCTTATTGCATATCGTTCTTTTAAAGTATCCTCACGTGCAGACTGCATTTTTGAAATTTACCAGCTGTGAAAATTAGGCTTTGGTAGGGTGCATTCTAATCCCTGCTGTAGCTGTTCATTTGAACCTTAAATCATAAAACTTGTTCAGTCATCTCATAATATGTTTAGCAATAACATACTGAATTTTCAAGAGTCAACTACAATTTAAATGCCAATAAAAAAACAGACTGGTAACTAATTGAAGGTAACTAATGTGTTTATAAAATAAGTTTAACTAGATATTTTTACTGAATATTTTAACATGTATTTTTATTTTGATGTGCTTTTTTACTAAAGGGACATCACCTCTTTTCAAAACCGGACGTGTACCTGAAGATAAAGGTACAGAGCTGAACAATCAAATTGAAAAGAAAAAAGACGGCATGATTCCATTTCCATTTGATGTAAACAGGGTTTCTCTTTTTGTTGCAGACCATCTACTAACTGGCCAGCTGTGTACAAATCTTAAGAGTGATAGGAGCTTTCTATCATGACACAATGTTTAACGAGCGAGATCGAAGATGCGTGCTGTACAACTCATGTTCTCTACCGATCAGAATTATGACAAAAGGACCGTTGCCAGCACTCTCAAAATGCATCATTTGATGGCCACGAATAACAGAGACTAGGGTGATGAAAACAAAATATCCGGCCATGGTTATGGTCTTTGGGGTGGTTTCAAGTCTTGGCCACATAATGCCACCTCACATCTTCGCCAGCTTGAAATCAACACTAAAGTGTACCTGGATGTGCTGAAGAGAGTGGTGACCCCCTGGTGCAATTAGGTGGCGGCTGGTAGACTCTGGGTATGGCAGAAGAACTCGGCGCCGGCCCACAAGTCCAAAGAGAACCAGACTTGGCTTCAGAAGAAGAGCTACGACATTGTACACTTCTCCTCTCCCCTAATCTCAGACCGCTGGACTACTTTGTTTGCTTATACGTCGAGAACATCACAAACATGACCTCTCACAACACCAAAGCAAGCCTGATCGCCGCCATCCGCCGAGTATTTGTCGATCTCCCGCCGACGCTTGTGGAAACTGTATGCTCCCAGTTCCGCACACGTATCGAAGCGGTGATTGAGGCTGAACGTGGCTACATTAAATTTTTAAAATAAAGCTAGTGTGTTGTTTCCTTTAGAGGCGACACTTTTATCGTTCCACCCGTGTTTCTTTGTTTATTAGAGATGGAGGCTCAACAGGAACTTGTTTGTATTAGATTTGAAAACGGATTTTATAGTCAGCCGGAAAGCAGTCCCGCGGTATTGTGTTCCACAAACAGGTAGTTCTGGGATAGAAACTTTGCTCATGGAATTTACGTCTAGTCTTGGGCACAGATAAATAATAATGGAAAATGTTGATATTTATTGTATTTTTAAACGTGCGTTTAGAAAAAAATAGTATACCAAAAAAATAGTATACCAAAAAATAGTATACCAAAAAATAGTATACCCAAAAAATAGTATACTAAAAAATAGTATACCCCAAAAATAGTATACCAAAAAATAGTATACCCAAAAATAGTATACCAAAAAATAGTATACCCCAAAATAGTATACCCAAAAAATAGTATACCAAAAAATAGTCTACCAAATACAAATTAAATTTTATAAAATTGTCGGCAGTTTTTATATCCAAAAGATGATTAATTTGTAATCACACTTTTAATAAAAGATGGTATACCTAATGCCAAAAAATTTATAAAATTGTAGATCCGTGTTCAATTGTTGCTTCAGCACATTTTTCATTCAAAAATATTAATTAATAAATTTCCTAACTAAATTTTTCTATTAGAACAGACTTGCAAAAAAAAAAAAATCGCACTTGTCGTCTGCCTTTTTTTCACTAAATCAGAAAATAAAAAATGCGTTTCAAATGTTGCGATAAAATCATTTATATTTCAATCTCTTTAATTTTTTTGTATGTTTTTCATTTTTCCAGACGTTTTCTGATTAAATCATTTTATTTTTATTTTTAAAACTTTTTTTTTGTATATCTGCCATTCTTACCAGCTGAGACTAAGAGATTAAAATAGTATTGTTTATCTTGATAGGGAATATATCTTTTGAAATATATAATAAGGCCGGCCTGTGCGTTGGTGTGTGATTTCACAAAGAAACTATTATGAACATATTTAAGCTTGATTATGAATTTTTAAAAGTGTGGAGTTAAATAAATAGAGAGAATTATATATATTAGCGGGGCTTGTGGAAATTCCACTGGGGAGACGGATTCATATGTAATATATTGATGTTGGCATTCTTTAGATATTCAGGGTAAATGGAGACGCTCTGATATTATTACACCTATTTTGTAAAAACTGCAAGCTAGCTAAAACCCCGGCGTAGCCCGGTCGTAAAATACGTTTAAATACGATATTTTAATTCTTGCAGATTGCGTACATATTATTATAGAGTTAAAGTTCTATATATTTTAAGATATTATGAAGTTGTGATTTAAAAAATAAAAAAAATATATCTATATGACTTGGGTTCATCAGCTTGAATCGAAACCGAATCCCAAACTTATATATATATAATATAAAACTGAACGTCTGTGCGTGTGTCTGGTCACAAATAGGCTCCTATATGGTTGACTATTATAGAAAACTGATCATATATAATGATAGAAGATCCATCGAGACATAGGAATGGGTATGCTTGATCTGGCATAATATTGATTCATTAAAATTGTGGTGTCTGCATACGCGTCTGGTCCAAAAAGTACGGAAATAAAAAATTTAAAAATAAAAAGAAAACCGTTTACCAGTGTTTTTGATATAGATGTACATAATAATACTTTGATAAGTATGTTTGATAGGTGTGTTTTAACTTAAATAGGGATGGTATAATAAAATTGTGGGGTCTGCGTTCTTTAATAAAGGCTTTTTATATCTATCTGCATAAGTATACTTTTATAATTATGTTTCAGTTTGAAGAAATATGGTATAATAAAATTATGGGTTGTTCGTTCGCGCCTGACCTCCATAGAATGGAAATATGTCACAAAGCTTAACAAGTTTTTTTTTAATATAGATCCACAGAATATTGTGATAAGTGTTTCAGTGTGAACAGGTATGATATAATAAATTATGAAGTGTATCTATTTTATTTTTACTTTCATCATATTTTGCTTTGGTTTTGATTCCCCCTAAATTCGAAGCTATCTCTTTACAACCCATCCTTTTCATAACCTATCATACTTTGATAAATCAGAGTCCATTTTCTGTAGGCTGTTTTTGAATCCAGCCAACGACGGGTACTTTTGCTAGTATATATATATATATATAACTGTAACCAAAATACCCGAAACCAGAGTTATGAAGAAGTATTAATAAAATTATTCATAAAAATGCATTACTTGAGTGTCATCATCTATAATCTAAACCGAAACCAAAACTTATGAAAAATTCTTGGTAAAATTATTTATTACAAGAAATGGAAGCACATAACAATTAAACTACCCGGATGTAAGCGTGGCACAGAAAATAACACACGTGCTATCGTATTAATGTATAGATGACGTGCCTTCAATAAGTTTCCTGATTCTTCTATTATAGGCACTTTTATAAATAGTTCGAGGTGCGTGCAATAAGTAATGCCCCTGGCCCACTTTCAGTTGTCTGATCTAGCTGAAATTGTGCATGTACAATGGTTTATATCTCTACGGGTTATGTGGCAATTACAGCTCTGAAATAATTGTGGTTTCTGTTTTACAGGTGGTTGAAATGAGTCAGGTGTGAAATGGAGCCTGTTGAATGTCGAGCAGTGATCCGGTTTTTGTATGTGAAAGGACGCACACCACAGGAGACTTTTGATGAAATGAAAGAAACTTATGGTGATAATGCCCCATCATATGACCTTGTAAAACGCTGCCATTGTGAATTCAAACATGGCCGGACGTCTATGGAAACGGCTCCCAGCCTTGGTCGCACCCCTTCTGCCATTGATGAGGCATCTATCCGTCAAGTTGAGTCTGTCATTTCGGAAGATCGGCGCATTACTATTCGTTAAATAGCCCAAGACGTCAAGATTAGTACAGAGTCTGTGGAATCTATCATGCATGAGCATTTGCATATGCATAAGGTGTCTGCCAGATGGATTCCCAGGTTGTTCACACCATTCCAGAAGTGAGAACGCGTCGAGTGCTCGAGGATGAATTTGGAGATGTGCCAGGAAGATGAGTCAAAGTTTTTCAAAAGACTGATTACACAGGATGAAACCTGGGTCCATCACTATGATCCAGAGACCAAAGCCCAGCCAATACAGTGGAAGCACTTGGACTCACCACTTCCAAAGAAGGCAAGGGTGAAGCCCTTCGCTGGCAATGTTATGCTCACAGTCTTCTGGGACCAGAACGGAGTAGTGATGACAGATTTCCTGGCAAAGTGTACCACAATTACAAGAGTCTATTATGCTTCACTTTTGAGGAAATTAAGAGAAGCTATCAAAATCAAGAGGCGGGGCAAGATCAGCAAAGGTACCCTCCTACAGGACAACGTTCCGGTCCACAACTCGCATGTCGCCAGATCAGAAGCATGGGCGTGTGATTATGAAATCCTCCCACATCCTCCCTACTCTCCTGACCTTGCACCTCTTCCCATCCTCCCTGCTCTCCTGACCTTTCACCTCTTCCCAGCCATGAAGGTGTTTTTGAAAGGAAAGCATTTCCCAGATGATGCAGCCTTGATTTCTGAAGTCACGTCATGGTTGGGGTGTTCTACAAAAACGGTCTTCAGAGCTGCATCAAACGATGGAAAAAATGCATAACTCTAGGTGGTTCCTATGTAGAGAAAGCCTAATAACTGTGCCAAGTTTCGTTGCTCTACTGCTATGGGAAGTGGGTCAGGGGCATTACTTATTGCACGCCCCTCGTAGACATATGAAACTCTAGTCCCCTTAAAAGTAATCTCTCCCGGCTACAATGCACTTGTGTGAGTGTGTCAATAAATCTTGTCAGTTTCTTTCGTCTCCTCAATGGTCTCATAATGAAAGCATCTAAGGTGTTCCTTAAGCTTAGGGAACAACCGAAAGTTACAGAAAGCAAGATCTGGACTATAAAGACGGTGAGGAACTCTCTTAGAACCCATTTTGATCAAATAGTGACAAGGATGGAATTTTGAGCTGGTGCATTCGCGCAAATCCTTAGCATCTTCAGTTCCCACACTGACGTCAAACTGTATAAATATTGTCTCTCTAAACATACGATGGTCCTTATCCATGAAATTCTATATTTGGCCAATAAACTCCGGCGTGCTGACTTCCTTAACCCTTCCACACCTTTTATCATCCCTCATAGACTCCCTTGTCATTCTTGAATCTCTTATGCCATTCAAAAATTGATGCGCGATTCATGCAAAAATAGCCGAAAAACAGCCTAAAGATGTTCATACATTTCTGTGTCATTTTTCAAGTTTAAAACAGAATTTTATTGCATATCATTCTTCTAAAGTGTCCTTACGTCCAGATTACATTTTTGAAATTCGCCAGCCGTGACAACCAGATTTAGTAGGGTGTATTCCAATTCATGGTATAATTGGTCATTTGAATCTGCAGCTATAGAACTTTATCAGTCATCTCCTAACGATACGAAACAGAAAAATGGAAATTGGAAACAAAAACAAAAACAAAACAAAACAAAACGACTTACCGTAACTTTGTGTTATTATTCTTGAGCAGGTTACTCGGATTTCCATGATATTAAAATACGCTTAAATATGATATTTAGATTAATGAAGATATAGTATTTATTATTACACAAGCCTGGGCGTTGCCTGGGTGTTTGGAGGTGTGTGTTGAGCAAAAAAAAAAAAAGAAAAGAAAATGTTAGCAGACAGGCAGGCTCGAACCCGTATCGTGAAGAAGGAAAAGAACGCGAAAAAAAAACGTGAGGTCTTTGCCGTTGCGTCCATCGCTAAACCGAAAGTGGCGAAGGTTTAAATCAAGGCTAGCCAACTGAAAAGAGGGGATGGCTTTCAATAATATTGACGAAAAAAGCGACCCCTCCTTGTAGAAAAGCATCCAGTTGAGAGTGAAGGAATTATGTTCTTTGCCAATTTTTCGATATTTGTCATCCGAAGGGTCGATCTTCAAAACAATACCAATGTCGTGAACATCCGTTGCTTCTGTCGAAAGATTTAGGCAGACATGCAAATATAGATAGATACAAACAAGCATACATACATTTAAACAGACAGGTGAGATTTATATAATAGATTATATTGGGCCCAATATATACTAATGATGTAAAAAAGTTTTTAAAATGATCCATGCACCACCACCGAGAATCGAAACCAAAACGTTTTTAGCTTACAATTTACATTTTTTTCTTTTGGTGTCAATGACTGAGCTATGAAGGCATGTTTGCTGCAAGGCTAAACCATTAAAACATGAACCAATAGCTATTACGTTACGCATGCATATTTGTAATGCAGTCGTTCGACCTTCATTGGGCAAATGCTATTTTTTTTCACTGCTTAAACCAAAATATAAAGTTTCGCATGTGTTGGAATACCCTATATATTAAGTTTCACGCTTGTAAACTAAAAACTGACAGAGGAGTTTCGTAGGCATTTTTTCACAAATATATATGCATACATAAATATATAGAAAGAGGCTTGTGTTTACTATAATCTTTTTATGCAAATATTACGCAAGTATAAATCATGTAGAATATCTGCATGAATATAATTACCCGTAATAGTAAACTAAAGATGATCATCCCATAAGAAAACCGAAAAGAATAATAGGGAATTAATTAAAATAAATATTTATAAGAATATGCAAATTAGCTAGATCTTTTGCAGATGAAAGCAATTTCACGAAACATATATAACAAAGTTGTATTTTCTTTTACATTAAATAGAGAAATGGCTTGCCTTTTTTTCTTTCTTGGCCTTCGGGCCAAAACCAAAGTGTAGTATCTGTTCTGATGCTAAACTTAAGATAATTTGTCTCGTAAATGGAGGGGAACCCCTCTATACTGAGACAATTATTATTTTTGGTCCCTACCAGAGTGTCCCTTTTGCCCTTCTTTTGGGGAGCAGGTTTTCCTCCACATTAAAAACGACCTTGTGTCACATTTTGCTTTCGTGGGGAAGCAAATAAATACCAATACTTCTACTCTTGAGAATGTATGAAGATATATTTTCTCTCCACAACAATGATTTAAATACTAGGGTAGACTGTACCCTCAAATTTTATTAGATTAGTATATTACATGAAACACTGTAAAAACGTAACCCCTATCCTTTGAGCATTAATAGAAAAAGGGTTTTAATATGAATATCAATACACACACAATATATATATATATATATATATATATATATATATATATATTTAATGATTCATGCTAAGTAGCATTTTATAAAGAAGGTTTACTATAATCGTTTATTGTATTGTTTTGTTCAAAGTTTTGATAGATAATGTTTAGCAAACAGTTATTTTTTTTTCAAAACAAATTACAAATTCATTTTATTTTAAAGATTTTTGTTCAAAATTATTGTTTCCGATGAAAATAATAAGAAAAGATTTTACGAAATTGTTATTATATTTTTAAGTTATTTTTTTTTTGTCAAAGAAAACTTTAAAATGTTTGTACACCTCCAGTAACATCCGTCAATTGCGAAGCCCCTCTTTGCAATGATTCATCTGACGCCACATGTAACGCAATTTTTTTCTTTTTTTTTTTTTTTGGCATTCGATTAATTAATTATTTTGAAACAAAAATTACTTCTTTGGGGTATCTGGGTTGTTTGTCTAACATCAATGAATTCATAGCGGTCCTGGATATGACCTTAAACTATATTCGATGGCGAGGCACCAGCTTGCGGGCTTTGGGGAGTGCGGATCTTTAATTGCCATTGCTCCCAGGTCCACTCTGACCCGGAGTGGTAGTACCTGTTAGGGTCCCAACTATAGGTTAAATAGAAACCGACTTAATATATATATATATATATATATATATATATATATATATATATATATATATATATATATATATATATACTCTATTAAAAAAATATTCTTCAAAATCACTGGATTTGGCATTAAATAACCTGAAAAAGGTTGATATGCCGTAAAATAAAAACAAACAAACAAACAAGTAGTTCATAGTGATGTTAGTTTTCATGATTTCCATGTATCATCTAGTTTTTGATTATTTTCTCTTTCAATATTTATCCGAAAGTCGGCTATTCGTTGTTCAGCGTCTTACGTCAGATGAAAGACAAACTCAAGCGGTTAACATCACGTTACGGACAAAACCGAGCGAACGCTTAGATATGTCCGGTTTAAAATCTGCAGAAGTATCGGAAAAAAAAAACAGAAAAAATAAAAAAAAACGAATAGAGCTATCTCGTTGGTCATGTACGACAATCTTCAAGTGATCGAATCTCAAAAAATGCCCGCGTCTAATTTGTCATAAATCTGCACGGAAGTAGTAAGACCTAGAAAACTGTCATGTCATCTATTGCACGCCCCTCGTAGACATATGAAACTCTAGTCCCCTTAAAAGTAATCTCCCCCGGCGACAATGCACTTGTGTGAGTGTGTCAATAAATCTTGTCAGTTTCTTTCATCTCCTCAATGGTCTCATAATGAAAGCATCTAAGGAGTTCCTTGAGCTTAGGGAACAACCAAAAGTCACAGAAAGCAAGATCTGGACTATAAAGACGGTGAGGAACTCTCTTAGAACCCATTTTGATAAAATAGTGACAAGGATGGAATTTCGAACTGGTGCATTCGCTCAAATCCTTAGCATCTTCAGTTCCCACACTGACGTCAAACTGTATAAATATTGTCTCTCTAAACACACGATGGTCCTTATCCATGAAATTCCATATTTGGCCAATAAACTCCGTTGTGCTGACTTAATGCGCAAGTATAGTAACTGTTTTTTTTAATATTTTTTTATTTTTATTATTTTCATTTTAATAGGGGAGTTCGTAACCGCTTTTCAAGCCCTAAAGACTGCCCGAAAGTAATGAGTGTTAGTTAGTCGGTGAAACAACAGCGTGATTATCGGAAGGAAAACTTGGAATTTACGGGTTTGTTTTACAATGCACATTGGTAAGAAAAAAGTGTCCCAAAACAAATATATAACAATAAAATGTTATCAAAGACAAAATAAGTCACTCTTCTACAGTCCAGCAAAATTGTAAATAGTTTTAATCGGTTTTGTTTTTACATAGGCATCACCACTTATCAAGGCCAAGAGGTCACTCGAGGATAAGGGTTAAAGAGTGTACAGTAGAAATTGGACAATATAATAATCGTTAGTAATGGAAATTCGGTAAATTTGTTTACAAGTGGAACGGCTCATCAAGAACTTGTTTCCGTTAGACTTGAAGACCGCTATATTGTAGTCAGCTGGAAAGCAGGAAAACGGAAGACAATTACATAGGCGAGCAGTTCTAAGAAAGAAGCTTTGTTCATGGAATCTACGTTTAGGTTTAGGCACAGATAAAGAGTGGGGGGAATTATTGATAGTGTTTTCAGCTAGACGAGTGTTTCTTGTAAAAGTTTGGCGAGGGGGGACCATAGACTGAAGCTCAGTCGAACACTTTCCATGAAAATAACGATACAGCAGAGACAAACGCGCAACATCTCTTCTGTGAAAACGATTATTCGGTTCGAAAAACAAATAATGTCGAGCGTTAAGTAAATACAAGAAAAATGGCCTCGAATTGACACTTAAACATTTGAAGTTTTTATAATGTCTGAAAATAAAAAAAATAGAACAAAATACTATTAGAAATCCACTCGATAAATGTTACCCTGACATTTATTTGATTTTTTTTTTTGCAGTATTTCGTTTTAATTTTATATTAATTTATTATCTCAAATATTTAGATGTCAATTTACGCCTATTTTTCTTGTTCTCGCCTAACGCTCGAAACTATTTGTTTTTCGGGCCGGATACACGTTTTAATGTATATAAAAACACTAAACACTTATTCAGATAACAGTAAGTTCTCTTACCTTTGATAACACTATGGTCACTCTCGCAAAAACCTTCACACAATCACTCGACTAGCTACAACCACTATGAATTTCTCCCACTTTTATATGTGCTCAAGTGTAAACGCACATTCCAAGAACAAATGTTGTTCCTAGAACTGCCAGCTGATAGAACACTGTTCGATTATCCTGCTTTCTGGCCAACTGTAGTATGGTAGCGTTCAAGTTTAATGTAAACAAGTTCTTGTTGAAATGTCCTCGTAAATAATCCAATTGTACCTAACTGACATCACTACTAATCACTACACTTACCTTACATTACATTATTTAACCTTTATCCTCGAGTGGCACTGTGACCTTGTTAAGTAGTGACTCTCTTGTAAAACAAGGGACGCCTACATGGTCCCCGGTGAATTCACATTGAACGAGGCATAAAGAAGTTACTAAGTGCAGCATATGCCCACCCACCCCCATTTAGCCCCAAAAGTCCCCAGGGGGCGTCAAATCCTGGTGAAAATGAACAAACGGTGCAGTTTTAGTGATATACAGATTTGAATTTTGAACCATGCAAAAAAAAATAATAAAATAACTAAGTCCATCATTTGTCTACCCCCCCCCATTTAGCCTCCAAAGTCCCCAAGGCCTTAACATATTTAAATTTTAGTTCAGCACCATGCAAAACTGCTAAATAGACATACACAGAAAATTTTGGAGAAATATGGTAAAATAGTCCCAAAAATGGAGTGTTTTTATTAGCCCTAAAAGAGCTCCTGGGGGACACCTAAGAGTTATCGTGAAGTATAGACAAACACAATTATATAGAAATCAGTTAGTTACAACTTTTCAGAAAGTTTTATAAAAATCTAAGGCATCAATTTTTTTAATAAGCACAAAAGTGTAAATTTTAGCCATTTTAACATGAAAGGCACCCCTAGGGGGCCAACCGGAGTTTTCCTAGAAAATCCGTTCTGTTGCTTTTTTACTCATATCATGTTTAATGTTTGTGCAAAATTTCAAAAAAATTCTAAGGATTGAGAAAAGTGCGGACAGATGACCGGACGAACAGACAAGGGTGAATTTACAGTTCCACCTTCCTTTTGTCGGGGGACCAACAACACTTATTTGTTTTTTTTGGGTTTTTTTTCACTACTTTTTCGTACCAATATGTATTGAAAAAACAAATGAATTTACGTTTAGTTTAGAGCACGGACAAGGAAAATGATCACCAGTGTTAACTAGAGATGTGTCTGTCACGAATATTCTGCAGGGTGCATAGATAGAATAGAAATTCAGGAGAGCATCTGCCATAAAATATATCGATGGAACAGAAATAGGCACACTACGTCTCTTCTATGAGAAAGAGGAAATGATGCGGAGTTTATATTTTTTTTTGCTTTTTTCTTTTATTTTGAAATGTTGTATTTCGTGTGCGTTTTAATATGAATAAGCGTCTGTTATACCATCATGAGTGCTCTGCCATTGAAAGTGTTGAGCACGTTTTGAATAGAATTTAGACATTCAGTTGTGCAGCATATTATTTCGTGGGCCAATAAAAGGGAATTAATTTTAATTCATACCATCGAAAACAGTGGCGTATTTTTGTAGCAGACATTGCGGATGGAACGTATTGCAGTCATGTCCGAATAATCCGACAACTTAGTGAAGTCGTGCGGACGTAATTAGAAGCAACGGTTTGTAAACGACTTATTAATTTGACATATATATAT
This sequence comes from Euprymna scolopes, assembly GCF_053919585.1. NCBI lineage: Eukaryota > Metazoa > Mollusca > Cephalopoda > Sepiida > Sepiolidae > Euprymna > Euprymna scolopes. The sequence goes on along the minus strand of NC_136516.1, from coordinate 41,302,788 downwards.
ATATATATATATGTGTGTGTGTGTGTGTGTGTGTGTGTGTGTGTGTGTAAGATTGTAAGATTGTCCGGAAACCAATCTGTTGTAGTTTTCAGTCGTAACGCAAAGAATAAAAAAGAATCTCAACTCACCTTTTCTTTATAACAACAAGATTTACTTCCTCGTTGTTACGGCCGTGACGTCACACGCTTAATCTTGAACGTTATCCATCCCTCTAACGGGACTCTTCTGCTTACAGCCGTTCTTTACCAGTGACGTTAGCTCGTACGAATTTTCATACGCTTGTTCCTCTTAATAGTGTTGAGCTTTTCTCATCTTGATAAGGTTTGCTTCCTTAAAGATTTACTCTTTGATAACACACACCCACACACACACACACACACACACACACACACACACACACACACACATATATATATGTATTAGTGATGGAAAGATTCCAATATTTTTCCCGATTCTGAAATAATTACCGTTTCTTTAATAAATTCACGATTCTGACACAATTACCGAACCCGATCCCGATTCTTTATAAATTTTTAAGTAGTTCACTATACATTTGTTATTTTTACCTATTAGCGTAAGAACTAATGTTAAATATGCATATGTTTCTTCAAACGTAAAAAAAACACTTGTGGGGAGGTGCTGATCTATAGATGCTAGTTTTATTTGTAGTTGAAAATCATTTTGTTCCGATTCCAATACCGATTCTGATACCCACAAAAGTTCCACTTTTTTCGAATCCCTATGTCGATTCTTTTTAATCGTTCTTAAACCAAAAGACGAATTTATTTTATGCAAGGAATTGAATTATTATGTTCTGTGTTACATGCATTTTTTGATTAGCGGAAGATCATTAAACAACTCTTCAGAGACAAATTCCTATTCCTCATATAAATATATATATATTTGTGTGTGTATGTGTGTGTGCGCGCGCGTCCTTCCGTACGTAGATTAAAAGCAAGATATGATGGATCAAATATAATACAAATCTGATGGATTTTAATTTTCAAATTTGTTTTTGTCCATATTTTGCTCCGTATATAGGTTTTACAGATTAAATTCTGGGGTTATAGCATGGTTTGTTTAGTTACAAATCTCTTTCCTCCTCCCATGTGTATCTGCATATAATTGTGTATTTGTTTGCGCGCACGTGTTTGTTTGTTTGTTTGTTTGGTTGGTTTTGTGTATGTATGTGCACAAACATTACAAATTACGCAGGGCGTAGGCCACAGTCGAGGATATTAAGTAAATAGACTAACAGCTAGCGTCTACAAACGTAACTTATTATAAAAATATAAATAGATTTTCAAAAGTAAAAAGTGAAAAACGTTTAAAAACAGAGACAACGAGGTTTACAAAAGTATCGCGATTTATATATTTATCCATCGTTGTTTAATTTATTGATGTTATCTATTAAAAACATATTCAAAAAATTGTATGTGTGTGTTAGAGACGGGGGAGAAAAAATATTAGATATACGTTTTTGTTTTCAAATTCAAAGATTAAAACAATTGAATAAATAAATAAATAAAAGATATTAAATATGAAAGAACATAAGACACACGAGCAAGGACGCCTCCAAACCTGACACAATTAAATTAAGTAAGAAAATGAATAGAAGAAAAAATAAATGAATTATTTAAAAAAAAGGAAAGGGAACATTAAGAGGAAGAAGAAGAAATTTTTTGTAGTTTGGTCTGATAAATTCGAATTATTATTAGTTATCGCCTGAAACAGATAGTAATGATGTACATTTGTAGATAACGTTATTATATACGGCATGATCACGTTGACATACCGGTACCTATCACACCACCGAAGTTAAGCAACGTCGAGCCTGGTCAATACTAAAATGGTTACTATTTTGAAAATTTGGGTGTTGTATTTGCGCACTGCTTATCTCGACATTGTTTGCAATCAGTCTTTGGCTCAAGCAGTGTCGATTCAGACGAGGTGTGGTTGGAGATTGCCAAATCCCTGGCTTCAAAATTACACGCGAAGCAACGCTTACAGGGGTGGTCCTTGTCTGTAGAGACTGAAAGGAGTCATCGCAACGTTCATTGTTCTATCTGATATAAAACCGCGCTTGCAACACTTCTATGCCGTAAGATTGCATAAAAACATTGCAAATTCCTCCCTTCTTTGAAAATTCAAATATTCAAAATGCATATTAAATGTGCTGTATGACCATTACAATTTACCTGAAGTAAACTTAAAAGTAGTTCAAACTCTACTGTCTTTTGAATTAATTTGCGCATGACGTAACAGATAATTGGTGTCTGGTCAGAAATCGGTACCGATCTTATTCAGATTTAATGATCAATCCTTATTTACTACAGGCGATAATACTATTAGAACTAACATATATACCTACTAAAGCTTATGTTTAGAATCCATATTTTACTAAATAAAGTACGTAATTTAGATTATAGAAAATGTAAAACAATTTAGGGGCTATTGAGAGAAGCTAAAATTCAGGGATGCAATTCTGTGCAGCATGTTTCGTAGGTGCACGTAGGTGGCAGACGTGCACTTGTTGAATGCTTGGCCAGATAAGCAAGCGGTCGCGAAGAACTGAAAATAGCTGTAGCTAGAGTCAGACCACCCAAGACATATTTAAAAAAATAAAATAACTACTTCATTTAATGGAAGTGGCACGCTGTGATAAGATTGTTAAGAATAACACTATCCGGAGACGAGTTTGGTTTTATTTTTAGTGAATTTCCTCGTTTAACGGTTCAACGATGATCCCCAACAAATACCAGAATCAGGCACGCGTGAAGAGACCCTGAACTAGTAGGAACAAGAGTGGGAGTGGAAGTTGAACGTTGGAGAGTAGGTACTTGGTTTTGGTGAAACCAAACGAACACTTCGGTCGTTGCGCTTCTCCAACAAGACTAAATCCCTTTTGGGCCCTAAGACAGGAGACTCTGTAGTTGAACTTTAGTGAGACAGTCTGGAAAAGCAAAGATCTCCAAGTTTGCTATTATACATTGGTGAATTGAGTGTCACTTGTTAATATAAATCCAACAGTAGATGTATGTATGTGCGTCTGTGTAAAAATGTTTAACCGATAAACTCTTAAACTATTGGTGACACAACAATGAAATTAACATGAAAAATAATCATACACATATGTGGGATGGTTTTATAACCTGTAAAATCTTTGTTTGGATGGTTGAATAACGCGTACCGAAATATGTCGGAATGTCGAATGTAGAATGTTTATTTCAATTTGCTGACGTAAATCTATAACACTTGGTCATGCGCGTAGCATGATGTAGAAAAATTTTAACATATTTCAATCTATCTCCCGATAGCTTAAAAGGATGGGAACGTGGCTTACCTCGGGAACGCTTATCATGCTTATCATGCAGTGATAATTGTCGAAATCGCCCTAAACTCTGGACTAAAAACTGGAGAGCCAGTGCTCAAAACAACGAGATATTATAAAAAGGCTGACTGGGAAACCATCAGAGATATTATCAGAGATGCCCCATGGGGAAATGTTTTTTTCTCTTCCTGCTGAACAGTGCACGAATGAGACCATGAATGGTTCAAAACAGCAATTGAAGCACATGTTCCCATGCGGAAATTTTATAGCAAGCCCCACTTTCCCCAATGGTTTACTTCTACTTGCGCAACTGCCATTGCTCAACGGCAGCATGAATACCGCAAATACAGCTAAATGTTTTCGTTTCAGTTTTAGCCGATGGCACCCATATAATTTCTTAAAAAAACTTTTGAAATCAATACAATATAATATTCAATAGAAAATTGAACCTGTAGTAACACATGGGAAATATGAATTAATTAAATATATTTAAGTGTATTTTACGACAAGGCATGGCTGCGCAGCCTACCCTCCCGCGAGTATGAAAAAATAAACATTGCTATTGGTTTATAAATTGGACTTGTATTTTTTGGCTTCAGCTGCAGATTCTTAATTACAGCATTTACCGGATGGATTAACAAGCAATTGTACCCAGGCACAACGACGTATAATATGTATTTCTAAACTTAAAAAAAATCGCAGGGATACTACTTTAAAGATTCACTATCAGTTCAGTCTGGATTTAGTCAGGCTTTATGTACTGTTCGTAACTTGCCCTACGTGTAAATGCACTTTATGTAAGATTTCAAATGTTTAGACCAAAATTTGTCTGAGTAATTTCATAAAGAACGCAGAGGTTTATTTTTTTAAAAATTTGACCCCAATTTTAACCCCTTAACATTTATTATTTTGGTCTCAAATCAAAATACACAATTTTACCTGTGACCGATTTACCTACATCTAAAATTTCAAGTCTTTAGCAGGAGTTTGGTAGAATCTGCAACGGTCAACCATTTCAACTTTGACCTTTTGGCAGCTCAATTTTCTCCCCCAAAGTGATTAAAATGCTTTCCGCATGTATTAATTTCGAATGCTTAGACCCAAAATTGGCACCGCAAAGATCAAATCTTTCGAACTTTGACCCTTTGAGGCTCAAATTTTCGACCCAAACTGATTAAAACGCTTGCCCTAGGTCTGAATACCCTTTATGTAACATTTCCAATGTTTAGACCAGAAATTGGCTGAGTAATTTGGTAGAGACCGCAGAGGTCAAATTTGAACAATTTGACTCCATTTTTCACCGCTTAAGATTTATTGTTTTGGGCTCAAATAAAATTAAAAGGTTTGATCCATGTCCATGTAACCTACATCTAAAATTTCAAGTGTTTAGACCCCAAACTGGCGGGGGAGTTTGGTAGAGATTTTAAAGGTCAAATCGTTGAAATTTGACCCTTTGACAGCCAAATTGCTAGCTGAAAACCGAATCTCAATACTACTTTTGCTAAATCTCGAGTCTCTAGCCCAAAAATTAACGGGGTTATTTTGTAGAGAAATATGCACACAGACTCACACATACGGACATTTTCACTTTTATAGATATAATAGATAAATTATATCGATGAAAATGAGTCTCTTTGCTGCTTTCGAAATTCCGACCAAGAACCCGTTCTTGACAATCAGCCCGACAATCACACTATGGTACGCTGCCTAGGAGATTCATCCTCCCAGGTCTTGCTATCCGGAAAGTTTATTGCTTGTGCCTGGGACCCCCTGCCAGCGAATGCCGATGAGGATCTCCAGACATTTATTTGCTTAGCAAGAGCGCTCCTTGTTTAGAAGCGCTGCCTGGACATTATAACTTTTCGACTTTGTTTCACATCTTTCTGAGGTGGCTAGCAAGTAAATATCTTCCCGTGTATAACTATTTATATGCTCAACACATATCCAAAAAAAAACAAAAAAAAACGGGAAAACCCTGGAACCCAGACTAGTTTTCATATAAATCAGAGTCCATTTTTGAAAGCTCTTTTTAAACTCAGTACTTTTCCTAGTGTATATATATATATATATATATATATGAACAAATGATTAATAAAACATGTTAAAAGACATCTTGAAATGAGTTAAAAACATATTTAATAAGGAAGCACAAGATAAGTGGATAGTCCTTAATCCGCGGAGTTTCGAAGAAATACTCTCCTTCTCATCAGAGGGCAGGAATTATCAAAATGCAGGATCGGATTTTGCATATAAAAGTATTTAATGAAACTACAAGTAAGTCACAGATCTTACTTGGTTAAAAAAAAGGCTGAGGTAAGGGGGATAGGGGGTAAAAGAAAAATGATAAAAAGATTTCACATGAATGGATAGTCCGGTGAAGGGTAAAAAAATCCAAGAATGGTAAAATCCAAAACGGTCGAATTACAAATTTCCAATCCAATGGGTAAATTCTAAATGGTCCAAAATGATCCAAAAGGCAGAGTTCCTTGGAAAAAATCGCAAATGGAATGAATTCCAAATCATTAAAAGAAGAAGCACTGGAGAGAATATTTAAAACACGTCTGTCAAGGCTGGAGGAATCAAGTAAAGTTAAAGTTAAAATTAAATATGTTTTAAACTCTTTTTCAAGATGTCTTTTAACATGTTTTATTAATCATTTGTTCATATTATAAGCTCTATTTCCTTTTCGGTTTTATTGAGCTTTTACATCTGGTTGAGATTACTTTACTTGTAAATATTAACTCTTTAATATTTATAATATATTTTAAGTTTACCATTTTGATTACCTTGGTAAACTTATTGTAATTTTTTATTTTTATTTATTTTATATATATATATATATATATATATATATATATATATATATATAAGCGAACGTGTTTGTGGGTCTGTCTGTGTGTCTGTGTACATTTACCTACGCAATAACTGTCAATTTTTAGTCTACGGACTCGAAATTTGATATATAGGGTACTGAGATTAGGAGAAATCTATGTGATCGGTTTTCGGCCAGAAACTTGGCTGTTAAGGGATCAGAATTCAACGATTTGACCTTTTAGAACTCTACTAAACTCCTCCCACAATTTGGGGTCTAAACACTTGAAATTTTAGATATAGGTTCCTCGGACATGGATCTAACTTAATAAATTGATCCGAATCAAAAACAATAAATGTTAAGGAGTCATAATAGGAGTCTAAGTTAAACATACACCTAAGTTAAGCATACACCTCCGAACACCCGGGCAACGCCGGGAACCCATGCTAGTATATATATATAAAAATGAACGTGTCTGTGTGTTTGTCTGTCTGTGTGTCTGTGTACATTTCCCTAAGCAATAACTCTGTCAATTTTTAGTCTACAGACTTGAAATTTGATATACCGGGTAATTTTGGTCTAAAAACTTGAAATTTTAGATATAGGTTCCTTTGACATGGATCCAACTTAATAACTCGATTTGAACCCAAAACAATGAATTTAAGGGGGTCATAATAGGGGTCTAATCTAAACAATTGATCGTTTTTTTCTTTTTTTTTTTCTTTTTTTTTCTCAGCATACACCTCCAAACATCCGGACAACGCCGGGCTGAAATGCTAGGATAACTATAAAAGTGAACGTGTCTGTGTGTCTGTGTACATTTTCCTTCGCAATAACTCTGTTAATTTTCAATCTACAGACTCGAAATTTGATATACAGGGTACTGAGATTTGGGCAAATCTGTGTAATTCCGTTTTCGGACAGAAATTTGGCTGTATTTCAACGATTTGATCTTTAAGAACTCTACCAAACTCCTCCCAGAATTTTGGGTCTAAACACTTGAAATTTTAGATATAGGTTCATTGGACATGGATCTAACTTAATAACTCGATTTGAGCTAAAAAAATAAATGTTAAGGGGTCATAATAGGGGTCAAAATTGACTGTTTTTGTTTTATTTTGCTCAGCATACACCGGGCAACACCGGGCAACACCGGGCACCCATGATAGTATATATATATATATATATATATATATATATATATATACATATATATATATATATATATATATATATATATATATATATATATATATATATAAGTGAAAGTGTCTGTTTGTGAGTCTGTGTACATTTCCCTACTCAATAACTCTGTCAATTTTAAGTCTACAGATTCGAAATTTGATATACAGGGTACTGAGATTTGGGAAAATCTTTGTGATCCTTTTTTGGCCAAAAATTTGGCTGTTAAGGAGTCAAAGATCAGCGATTGTACCTTTGAGAACTCTACCAAACTCCTCCGCAAATTTTGGGTATAAATAATTGATTTTTAGAGGTTCCTTGGACATGGATCTAACTTAACTTGATTTGAGCCACAAATAGTAAATATTAAGGGGGTCATAATAGGGGTCAAAGTTTTAAAAAATTCGACCTCTGCAGTCTCTACCAAATTACTCAGACATTTTCTGATAAAAAACATTAGAAATTTAACATAAAGGGTATTCAGAATTATAATATTAATACGTATTTTACAATCGGGCAATTCCGGGAGACCTGCTAATATATATATTTTAAAATAAGTATTAAAACTAGCGCGGGGGAGGGGGTAGTGCCCGGCTTTACCTGGGCGTAAAATACGCTTAAATATGATATTTTAATTTGTCCGGAGAACGTATATTTTAATATAGAGTCGTGATTTCAAAGGTAAAAAAATGTATTTAGGTGCCATCAGCTAAAATCGAAACAGTTAAAGCTGGTGACGTAACCACTGTACAAAGGTAACAGGCATATAAATCGATTAAGAATCCAAAATTAAAAATAAACTAATTAATGTACAAATTGTTTAACGATCTTTTAAAATTTTAACCTATTTTTGACCCCTTGAAAACAATTTTAACCGGCTAAAGACCCATAATAGAAGGTTCGTAAAAATGCAATCATAAGAGGTCCCTTACGCCGCTCTGCAACTTTAAGTTTCGGAGGACATAGAGTTTGAAAATATGGAGACAGACAGACAGATAGACAAACAGACAGACAGAACGACAGACCGACAGATAGACAAACATATAGCCGTTTATATATTATACTACTTTTTATTCTACAGACAATAGTCCGGCATTCTTACGCAATCAACAGTATTAGACGTGAGAATTACTACTGGTCGGAAGATTAGGACCCGGTCACAGAAACAATCTTTATTTCGTACTTAGGTTAGCATTCTATTTCAAGACAATCAGCAATTAACACAACAATTAAGTGGACATAAAATGTTTATAAATGTCAAGTAAGCAGGTAGTCAAAGTCAGCAGTTAGAGAGTATTCAACGACAGGAAGTTGGAATGTTTCATATACGTGGGGGTGAAATATCGGGTTTATCTTAGCGTACATCGTTCATTTGTAAATAAGATCTCTTCTCAGATAGCTAGTACTGAGCCGAATCGTTTTTTTTTTGTAGTTTTTTTTTTATAATAGCTGGAGATTATTTCCGGTTCAAATTACACTGTGCTACTAGTAATATGCTAGTTTAGTGTTTTTTATCCTGTACATGAAATAATACCAATCCTACCCATGCATAATGATATATATAGCCGCTTAGAACTGACACTTTATATCCACAAATGTTATTTGAACCTAATTTTATACAGAATAGAACGATAAAAGTGTCGCCCTAAGCAAAACAACACTGCAGATTTATTTTAAAACTTTTATTGGAAAAAACAATTCTGATAGCTTAAGTATGTACTAGAGCTGACATCTATTCATGTAGTCGCCTTCATCCTCAATCGCCGCCTGGATACTAGTCATAGCATACAACTGGGAGCATACCTTTTCCACAAGCGCTGACGAGAGCTCGGCGGATAGCGGCGATCAAGCTGGCTTTGGTATTGTAGGAGGTCATGTTGGTGATTTTCTCGACACATGGCCAAACGAAGTAGTCCAGCGGGTTCAGATGGGGGAAGGAGGGGACCAATAAAAGAGGGTCGTCCAATAGCCAGCTGGTTGCACCAAGGAATCACCACACTCTTCAGCACATCCAGGTACACTTTGGTGTCGACTTTTAAGCTGATTTCGAAGATGTGACGTGGCATGATGTGGCCCTCACTTGAAACCACGCCATAGACCATAACCGTGGCCGGAAACTTTGTTGTCATCACCTGGACACGTCCTTTTCGTGGCAACACAGCGATGCATTTTGAAAGTGTTGGCAATAGTCTGGTTGTCCTTATTTGGATAGGTAGAGAGCATGAGTTGTATAGAGGCGCATCTCCTATCTCGCATCTCCTATCTCGCTTGTTCAACATTGTGTCACTTTCAGATATTATAGAAGGCTCCAAATTATAGGAATATTCTGTTTGTTCGTTTATTATTTAGTCCGTACGTGTTTTTTAAATTCGCGGAATTCGGTTTTAAAAAGGATAATTTGATAACCCTGGACAAGAATATGAGTGGCCAACCCTTGAATAGCTCTAATTCCGAATATCATATAATGATATCATATCGTCGTTGCAATGGAATGAGAAATGAACAGTATATTTTCAACGAAATAAAAATGTCAGCGGAATTTTATGTAAAAAAGGGAACACTCGAAAGAAACATGGCAAAGCGAACAATATTATATTCCTAATCATGCGGAACTAAAAAGAATAAAATAATTATTGTCTCTTACAATGTGATTTTAATATTGGTATTGAACTATGTAGCACATTATTACTTTCTGGGTATTGATTAGGACTTATTAATTTATCTCATTCACGTCGGTTTTCTATTTCAAATACAATAGACACTACTTTCATTAAAGTGTTAATACACTTATATTTGCTATGTGTTATTGTTTTTATGTCCAAAGAAAAATATCAGCTTCGTGATAACATATTTGTTTATTAAATATAGTTCCCATCCGTGGAATTTCCCTGGGTCTCACGAGTATTTATTATTCTAGCATAACAGATGGGGCCAAATGAAGCTTTAACTTCTCACAACACGTTGTTTGAAAACAAAGGCTGTCAGGCGAGCGAGAAACATCTCAAGCAAATCATAGACAGTGTTCCGACTTTTATTCCCGGCTACTTGCCCACTTGGCAATTGCATGATTATAGATGCCAATTAAAATGTTCTAAATATATCTTGGCGTTTCTGTTTGAAAATAAACTTCTAAAGATTTTCTTTTGCACTAATTTTAAGACAAGCAAATAATAATGTAAGCCTTATTTGTAAGCGCGACGAAGATGTAGTTTTATTGAAATGACTCGAAACAAGACATGGAGCGACTTGGTTCAGGAGCTAACAGGAACGTTAGGCGATTATTAATAAAACATGTGATACTATTGATCTTAGTCTTGAAAAGATCAGGGTTTTAAGTAGGAAGAAAGGGGTAAGCATAAAAATAGATCTACTACATTGCAGTTTTATAAAGAAGCTACTGGAATAAAAAAAAGCTTTATTACAACTAGCGGGGCGGGGGGGGGGGGCTTTGCCCTGGCGTAAATACGCTTAAGTATGATATTTTAATTTTCCATATTTCATATATATTATTATAGAGTCGTGATTTCAAAAATGAAAACAAAAACTATTTGGATGTCATCGTCTAGAATGGAAATCGAAAGAAAAACTGTCGCCGTCAAAGCTGGTGACGTTGCCACTGTACCAACATATGAACTGATTAAGAATTAAAAAATTAAAAATAAATTAAGATGAATGCACAAAATGTATAACGATTTTTTTTCCATTTTTATCCATTTTCGACCCCTTAAAAACTATTTTTTTAAAACGAAAACATTCCTCCATTAAATACATTAATAAAATGCACAATGTTTTCTGAAAATAATCATAAAACTCAGCAATACCCAACTTTTCCATCGAGTTTCTGTCCTAACATGAATATTGACATTGCCATTTTCTTGTTCCTGGTTTATGCTCATACCACTTTTGATTGTGGTCTAAGTCATAGATCTTGCATATATTCTAGTACAGAACATTTTATATGGATGCTGAGCTAGCATAAGGCAGTCTAATATAATATACATTAATGTTCCTTCCCTTCGATTACGCAATTTGTACATCGATGATTCTGCAGTTTTGTCGATGTAATGTTTGATGGACCTAGTGCGTGTGGCTTGTTCTTAGGCCGCCATTAAAGTGGTCTTAGTCGATCTTTTAAAGCCACTTCTGATCAACCGATTACAGATGTCATTATCTCTAAATTCTGTATTCTTAAAGTTACACTTTGTAGTTTCTTCACAAATAATTGTCTCCATCTCTCACTTGCAAACCGTGACTCTTTTTGATCCAAACTTTTAGAATGTTTTCCCTTTTCATTTCATGGAGAAGAGTTTTATTTCTGAGGAATATATTTAGTTATATTTCCTTCGTGTATATTTACCACATCTTCAACACTAAGTAAATCTCGACCATCTTCTTTTCTATATAGTTACAATCAACCCATATCTTCTTTTTTTAGCAAACGACCCATAAATTATAAACATTTTGTGCGTTTCTTGCGTCCAAACATTTTAATTCATTTATATTCTAGTCAAGTATATCGACGGCATATTGAATGGTAGCTACTGCTCTGGTATTTGTTGGTTGGTTGTTTTTGTTTTACGGCATATCAACCCTTTTCGGGTTATTTAATGCCGAATCCAAAGATTTTGAAGAAAACATTTTTTTAATAGAATATATTCGTTGTTTTCACGTCGGTTTCTATTCAACCCATAGTTGGGACCCTAACAGGTACTACCACTCTGGGTCAGAGTGGACCTGGGAGCAATGGTAATTAAAGGGTGGCTCCAAACGCCCCCAAAGCCCACAAACTGGAGCCTCGCCACTGGATCTAGTTTAAGGTCATATCCAGGACCCCCATTGAGGGACTTTTACCCTCTGCAGGGCGGCAGTCGGCGTATTCTAATGCCACACCGATAGGGCTTCTGGCATTTGTGTCATATATTGTATTCTGACTATGGAGGTACGATTTAAGAATAACTTTTAATCTTCTGTTGTACTTGGTTTTCCATTTTCATGTTCTGAGTCTTATCGACTTCCTGTGTCGCCAAATATTTGTGGCCTATCTCGCTGTTAACATTCTTTATCAGATCTGCTCATGTAAGTGTTGGCTGTTGAAATCCATCTGAGTGGACGGGTGTGCCTCTTTTTATCGTGAACGTAACATGTGTTGATTTCAAATGCTATCCTCATGTTACGATGAAACAATGTGAACATATTAATTAGTGCCACAAGCATGTTCTTCTTCCTTTCAAGAACTTTCAGGCCAATTATGACTAGTAGATGGTTGACTGTATGAAGTCCTGCTCCAAGTTCATATCCTGCTTTCAGATTCCGTAAAAGAAATGTCAACGAGATCAAGCTGATGACAAAAACAAAGAGGAAAGACTTTGGCCCTGGAAAATCCCTCTCTTAATTTTCACTTTACCTAATGCCACATGTCCTGACCTAATATGGTTTCAACCCGTAAGTCATATCAATTCCAAACACCGCTAGACACTATTAGCTCCTTAAACACTGTTAGACACCACTAACCTCTCCAATAACGTTAGACACTAATAGCCTTTCAAACAACGCTAGATACTGCTAACCGTAACCCTAACCCTAACCCTAGCCTCTCAAACACTGCTAGACACAACTAGCCTCTCAAACACTGCTAGACATTACTAGAATCTCAAACAAAGAATTATCAGCCGAATCGTAATTCTTCATTATACGACGATGATTAGAAAACGTCTGACAATCATTTTTAGATGCTTTCAATCTTCAAAATTCGACGCGAATCGTTTACTAGTTCCATTTCTCGACGCTTTCAATCTTCAAAGTTTGACACGAATTGTTTAATCTTTTCCTTTTTCGACGCTTTTAAATTTCAAAAATCGCACTTTCGTCTCGGTCGCATCGACTTTATATTTCATGCCGAAATAGCTTGTAATAAAAAATGTATTGTTGAAATGGTAAATTCCAACCTGTTTAATTCGGTTCTCAGAACCTGATTCCCTGCACTCTTGACTTTAGTCTTTTATTACTTTTTTATAGGGACGAAACCTCATTGATATGCAAATCAATGAACATAAAACTACAATCTATTTTGGAGACGAAAGGTATTCTTCACTTCATAGCTTACTCCAGCCAGACAACTTTCTATTATGTAATAGAAAATCAAATTATTTATGTGGAAGAATCACTACACTTTAAACAGGTTAATTGTGTAATATTTGAATAAAATAAAATACGCATCAAGTGCGTTTGAAAGCCAAATTGCAACGTAATATTAGGAAAATAAACAGATATTTTACTTGTTTGAAATTTATTACAATATGAACCCTCATCCTTGAGATTAATATTATTGCTAGATCAATGACTTTTATATAATGCGTTTTCATATCCTCGTGGCTTCAAATCCTATCAAAACAATTTTTTGTTTGTTGTTACTATAGCGTTCTATTATTCCCTAGTCGATATTATTATAACCCTTAATAATTATCCATAAGAAAATAGAGGTGACAAATTGTTATTAGATTTAAAATCAATGTAGTTTCGACGATATACGTCTTCATCAGACATGCCACTAGGGTGTGATTTGTTTTTCTAATAAAATCATGTCATTAGGAAATACAAAAAAAAAAAGGAGAAAACGAACACAAACTGACTCCATGTCCGATGAAGTACGTATGGCTTAAATTATTAAATATTTTTGTTTAATCTGCGTTGTATTGGTTACTTCACTTAGAAATTCTAATTCAAATTCACAGAACGGTTACATTGAAAAAAAATATGAAATTCACTAGCGGGAGGGATGGCGTCCGCCTTTGTCCGGTCTTAAAATACGCTTAAATATGATATTTGAATTTGTCCAGATGTAGTATAATCGGGATTTCAAAAGTAAAAAACAATACATGTGGGTACCATCAGCTGGACTCGAAACCGAAAGCAAGACTATAGCATTCAAAGCTGGTGACGTTATCACGGTACTAACTTGACACGCATATAAACTGGTAAAAATTAAAAAGTAAAAACGAATAATAAAGATGAATGTACAAAATGTATAACGATTTTTTTTTTCAATTTTGATCCATTTTTGACCCCTTAAAAACATTTAAACCGGCTAAAGACCCATAAAATAATGGTCTGTTATAAAAAAAAATCCAATCATTTGACGACCCTAGCGCTGCTCTGTTACTTTTAGTTTCGAAAGAGATAGATTTTTAAAATATGGAGACAGGCAGACAAACATATAGCCTTTCATATATTGGATTTCATACGACCTTGTTGATAAGTACATTTGAAAAATCAGCATTTAAAACGACTTTTATTTTCTAATGCTAAAACGTAGGAAAACAAATAAACAGATTCCATGCCTGATGAAATCGTATATCGTAGAAAACAACGTTGATTAATAAATTTTAAAACAAATAAATGTTTATTATGGTCTAAAATGCTACCAAAGGCAAAATAAGTTACTCTTCTGTAATTAAGCACTTAAAACCTGGTACAAACCTGTTTATGTGCAGCATGTAAGATTCTGTGCAGACCAAAAGAATGAATAAAAAAGAAAGAAATTGACGCCTTTTCTCTTTATATATTTGCGATATTTCAATTACTATACAAATGAGATGTTTCCGGTTGGATATAAAAAAGCCTGGTAATTTAGAGTTTAGGTTGGTTTTGAATTTGAATGTCAGAGTAGAAATCGTGGTCATCAGTGCGCCGTATTCTAGAGTTATTTTTGACAGCAGTGTCGAGTTTGGGAGTTGAGTTTTGATTGGAGTGTCAATTTTGGAGTTGAGTATCGAGAAACATGGTATAGATAGGTACTTTAGCTAGTTTTTATGATCATTTCAAGTTTGCTTTTTCACAACGTAACTGAATGAATGATCACCATTTTAAATCTTGGCAGTCTCGCAATAAAGCGACTTTTATCAAAGTAGAATCATTATTTACTGGACATTAGAAAATTACTAAACAAGGTAGAATACTACGAATACGACGAAATATCATAATACATGCTTATAAAAAAAAGGGAACTAGAAATGTTAATATTCTGCGAAACAGTCTATTTGATCCTACTGTTATACAATTCATAACCTCTTTTAGACGAACATAATAACGATAGTTGTCTGTAATACATTGGACGACTTTACACCACGGAAACAAACATTTTCGGACGCTATCGTTTACTGATTGTCTGAATTATTTTGTTTTTATTTATAGAAAAATAGCCATTAACAGATTTTTCTTAAATTGTTAAGTTTTTAAGATATGTTCTTTTATTAAATGGTAAAGTATCTAGGATATGTTTTTATTAAATTGTTAAGTGGTTACGACATGTTTTTTTTATTAAATTGATATGCGTTTACAACATGTTTTTTTTATTAAATGGTAAAGTATCTATGATATGTTTTTATTAAATTGTTAAGTGTTTACGACATGTTTTTTCTTAAATTTTAAAGTGTTTACCATCTGGTTTTTATTAATTTTTTAAATGTTTACGATATGTTTTTTTAATGTATAAGTGTTTACCATATGTTTTATTAAATTGTAAAGTGTTTACAATATTTTTTTTTTATTAAATTGCTAAATTGTTAGCATATGGTTTTATTAAGTTGTTGGGTGAAAGTACATACTATTTTGCTGTTGCATATTATAAGACAGGGTGTTTAATAAACGGGCATCAACTACCATTTTTAATTCTGGTATGTTCTGACTGAGGGTTAAACCTGAGTCATCCAGCCCCTTAGCGAACACTTTTACGATTATGCCAAACTGGTCGGTGCTACAAATATTATTAAACATTGTATCCGCTAGCTGCACAATATGCACCAACGTGACTGAGTGTTTCTATAAGCCCTACGATCTTGCACAATGTGTTCGCTGAGTGTGCGTTCACGTTCGCCTACACACAAATGTTGTCCATCAATCCTTTCTTCTGTCTACCTTTCCACCGACTTTTCTTCTATTATGCGTTGAATGCATATAATGGATACCTCCCCTAATTTGGAATGCATAACGTGAGCAAACAATCTCAAACCTCTCGATTTGATTACAGAGAACATTGATAGGATGCCAATTCCGCGATCCTGACGTGATCAGATAGTTTATGGCCAGTAATAAAGCGCATGAGGTAGATTTGGAAAATGTATACAGTCTGGCATAGTTGTACGGTCCACCTGACACATTCCTGTGCGTATGAAATTACAGGAACGATATATACATTATAAATTTGTTACGTGTATAATATTCTTTTATTTATTTTGTTTACAAAGGAGCAATCACATATCGAGGCCCAAGGGTCACTCAAGAGAAAGGGTTAATGAGTGTACGGTAGTCATCGGAATAATAGCCTAGTAGTCGGTAGAATAAGTAATAGGAATATAATATAATTTGATTATTTAAGGGACATATAGTTTAAAAATATTGAAATTCATGAAATCTGGCTTAATTAATGTCTAATGATTATTGATCAAATTCAATAAAGTCTTAAAAATTCATGATTAATATTCTCTTTTAGCATTACGCATAAGGGTTGAAGTAAATCCACTGAAATACGGTTACCGTTACATTTTATGACGACGATGATGATGATGACGGTCGAGTCATCAATTTTGTCTAAGTCTGTTTAATTTTAAAAAATAACATTATTTTCGGGGTTATTTCTTCGACTTAGACACTCGTTGGTGAAATTATAAATCACACGCAGATGATGTTGGCCGAGTAGTCAAGTTTGTCCAAGTCTGTTTAATTTTAAAAAATAACATTATTTTCGGGGTTATTTCTTCGACTTAGACACTCGTTGGTGAAATTAGAAATCACACGCAGATGATGATGATGGCCGAGTCGTCAAGTTTGCCCAAGTCTGTTTAATTTAAAAAAATAACAATTGTTGTCATTTCTTCAAAATAGACTCTCGTCGGTGAAATTAGAAAAAATCACGCAGCTGTTTATAAAAGTATGTCGTTGTTTATTTCTGTACATAAAGGGTTTTAATGACAGATTGACAATGTGATATCTGCGTGTCGGGGATGGCGGTGTTGGTGCGTAGAAGACTGCGTTTGCTAGCACCTTTCTCCTCGTTGTGGTATCAACTCTCCTATCGCTATCCTCTTTTTTATTTGGCGTTGATGACGACGACATTGTTTGCCGTCACTTGACCACACGAAGATTCAGCACGTGACCCCTGGCTAGGTTTTCTGGCCAAATTTATTGTTTAACCTCCTCCACTTCTTATAAAAAATATGTCATATATTTTTCCCATTCTACACCCTTTTTACACACACAATCTCATTGCAACATTACAAAACAATACAAATGAATTTACAAAAATAGAAAGAAAAATGCATGGCTTTGTTGCACAAATGTTTACAATAGATAAAATAATGTCTTTTAGTTCCTGTGCATTCATGAATCATTTTACTTTCTCTCTGCTTTTCAGTTCTCGGAACATTTTTCTGTAAGTTTTTTTTCAAGAACACAAACACACACACAAAAACGGAAAGCAGCAAAGTTCAACAAAGAACAAATTCAATTTTTATTGTCCTCTTTTTTTTAAAGCATAAAACATGAAAGCTGAAAACTTCCACAAGGAACAAATGCAATTTCATAACAACATTCGGGATATTTTTTGCTTTTTTTTTACACAGTGATCACCACTTATCAAGGCCCGGAAGCCACTCAGGGATAAGGGTTATTGCAAGTACATTACGTTAGTGTGGAGATTTGACGAAGTGTTTACTTAAGGGGGCGGTTCATTAGGAATTTGTTAACGTTGGACTTGAACACATCCAAGTTGTAGTCCGGAGGGAAGCAGACAGACGGAACAGAGTTCCACAGGCGTGCAGTTCTAAGAAAGAAACTTTGTTCATGGAATCCGCGTTTTGATTTAGGCACAGATATAGAGTGGGGGAAATTTTTCACAGTGGATTCAGCTAGACGGGTGTTTTTCGTGAAAGATTGGCGAGGGGGGACCAGAGATTGGAGTTCAGACGAGCACCTGCCATGGAAATAACGATAAAACAAGGATAGGCTCGCAACGTCTCTTCTGTGGGAGAGAGGTTGCAGGGTAGAGAATTTTTAATGTAAACAAAAAGAGCATTCAAGTGTAAGAATTTTATTGACAGATTACCAAAGCAAACAGGAAAACAGTTGGCAAAAACAACAAAAAATTTGGCAAAAATTTTCATGATAACGATATATTTGCGCTGTATAACTTTAGAAAAATTTTTTTCTTTTTCTTTTCTATTGTTACTTTTCTTTCTTTTTTCACATTGTCTGTGTGGGTTAATACATCTTTCCTTTTCTTTTTCCAACTAGTTACAAGTGCGGCATATCGCCCTTTTCTTAGTTTTTTTTTTGGGGGGAAATCTCTTTTTTTTTGTTCGTGTGCGGAGTGTTTGTTTTTGTTTTTCTTTTTTTTCTTGAGACACCGCAATGCAAATTCATTAAACATCGATGATAACCGCGTTGTAATTATTAAACTGGCACAAGGTAAATGAGTCGTAAACGAAATTGGAATGAATATTTTTATTTTACTGTTTTTTTTTCAGTATGCTTGTTTTTTACATGCGTATGTTTATATTCTCGCACTTTTTACCTGTAACTATATCAAGGCCCTATGGCCACTGAAGGATGAGTATGTTTACGAGTGGGCGGTAATCATTAGGACAACAGCTAAGTAATCATTAGTAGTGGAACTTTGGTATCATTTTATTATTTAAAGAAACAATTCAACAAGAACCTATTTACATTTGACTTGAAAACAATAACATTGTAGTCAGCTGGAACACAGTTCCACAAGCGAGCAGTTCTAGACAAGAAGTTTTGTTCATGTAATCCATGTTCAGGTTTGGGCACAGACTGAGAGTGGAGAACTTATTGATAGTGGTTTTAGCTAGACTAGTGTTTCCTGTGAACGTTTGGCAAGCGGGGGACCAGAGATTGAAATTCAGATGAGCACTTGCGATGAAAATAGCGATAGAGCAGGCTCGTGTTCGCAAAGTCTCTTCTGTTGAAAAAAGGTTGCAGGGAAGAGAAAAAGTCATCAGCTATCAGGTTTCTAAATCGGTTATAAACACTGTCAAGGCTGGATAGCGTGCTTTGTAAAACTCTTGCCAATATATGGCAACCGTCCTTCATCCTAAGACGTACTTGGCTTTTATATAAGTAGATGATTGTATCGGCACCGGGATACCTACTGGAGCAGTGAAATAATCCAACCATTTTTCCAGCGACTTTGGCAACAGATTAGATATATGTGCTTTATTCCATATTAGAAGTGGAAGTCAGACCAAAAAGCTTGTCAAAACAAGACGAGAGCGATTAATTTAAATTGGGTTCAGATGTGGGTCAAAGCATTGATAATGAAAAGAGAAGCTTTGCTTTCGATGCATATGATATTAACCAACCACCTTTTTCTCCATTGCACCACGTGCTAAAAAAATCATTAGATTTTAAACAATATAGTATTAAACGTTTTCTCCGACTAGTTTTAGTATACGCACTAACATTGCTGTGTGCCCTCTAAGCCGTGCGATTTTTGGTCAAGGTGTTCTCTTGGTTTACGTCTGCGCTCGTCAATTTTGAAATGTAGTTTCTTCATCCTTTCTTTTGTCTACCTCTAGACCGGTTCACAATAGCAGACGATGCTATCTGCGAGCACCGAGTAAGCTTCTTGTCCTTGCGTAAACCATTCAACGTATATTGGAGCTTAACAGCGAATTTTACCGGATTCCAGTGTTCGATCGGGCGCAGATTTCTGTATTAAATCTCTGTCATCTATTCATTAGATTTTGAGGCAAATATACAAGTTAGACAATTAAGAGAGACTTCAATATCTCGTACTTATCAGATCCAGCTGAGATAGGAATTCCGAGTTGTTTCTGTGTGTGTCCATGTGTATTTGTAATTATTTCTATCTTGAAAATCAGTGGTTGCAGCTGTGTTCCTGTCAGTTCGGGAAATATCACCGAGAATATTCTAAATCCATCCGCCATTGTAATAAGATGCTAAAGTTATGATAACTCTAAAAAAAGATAATTGGGTTTGACACATGACCGGAATTCGCCATAAATTTTCTTTTCATAAAATGTATCAAAGTTGAGACCATATTTATCAAGACAGCAACAAACATAGAATAATAAAACTAGTAAAAGACCTGTCTTAGGATGGGTAACGCTAATTACGCGAACTAGCCCCCCCTAAGTTTTATGACTCTGTATGAAGAATAAAACTAGTGTATAATCTATATATATAAAAGCGAAAATGTATGTATGTATGTATGTATGTATGTATGTACGCTGTTCCTCGATGTCCACAAAAGGCTTCTTTCAGAGAAACGCTCGCTCGCACTTAACCACGGAGCTCGCCTGTCTATTTAATTTTATTGACTTTCAAACGTTAATTATTCCACATTTCCCGCATCGGCACGCGTTACATTCGGTTTTCGGTATAAACAAAAAGCGAAACTCGACTCTAATAACTGGCCGAAGGCCAGACTGGCCTGCGCGCCCTTCGGGGCCCCGGGCGACAAGATCAAAGTGTAGTATCTGTTCCGACAGATGCTGCAAGCTATGACTAGCAAAGACCAGATGTGGGGGCAACCCCACATGCCTGACCTTCAACCAGCTCCCATTTCCCAGCTCTCGGGAGCTGGTCCCCTTTTTTCCTTCCCCCTCCCTTCACTCCTCACATTAAAAATCGGCCTTGTGCCTAATTTGCTCGGTGGGGGAGCAAATAAATACCCACTGGCCGAAGGCCAGACTGGCCTGCGCGCCCTTCGGGGCCCGGGCGACAAGATCAAAGTGTAGTATCTGTTCCGACAGATGCTGCAAGCTATGACTAGCAAAGACCAGATGTGGGGGCAACCCCACATGCCTGACCTTTAACCAGCTCCCATTTCCCACCTCTCGGGAGCTGGTCCCCTTTTTCCCTTCCCCCTCCCTTCACTCCTCACATTAAAAATCGGCCTTGTGCCTAATTTGCTCGGTGGGGGAGCAAATAAATACCCACTGGCCGAAAGCCAGTGGTCTCTAGAGAGCGTCCACTTCGTCATATCAGACGGTAGCTTTCATTTCGAGACGAGATGCCCCCCCCCTAATAAACAGGGAGCGGGTTTTTAAAAACAAACAAACCGATTTATTTACCTCATTAAAAACTGTCCCGCACAAAATGCTAACTGCTGAATACCTATCGCCGTCACGTCAATCAACAACGCGCACCTGTTTTTTTTCACACTTTACTATTTTCCAACTGTGCGCCAAAACTTCGTTTTTTTCACGGGCACCTGCTTTTTTTCACATTTCGGGTTTTTTTTCACACACACCTACAAACACCCGGGCAACGCCGGGCACCCCTCGCTAGTTCTAGAAAAAATCTTATTCTAGAATCCTTATTCTAATTTGGATAAAAAAAATCAATTACACGATTTAAATTATAAAAAATGTATTAAATTTAAACCGTTAGAATTTGGGCTGAAATATTGAAATCTTGCTTAATTAGTGTCAAATAATTATTGATCAAATTCAATAAAATCCAAAAGTTCTAGTTTAAAACTCTCTTGTAGCATTATACGTAAGGGTTGGAAGAACTCCATTAAAATACTGTTACTTCCCGCAACACAAAGTTAGAAGGAGTGTGTGTTTGCTTGACCGTGTATCTTTATTTTGTACCTGTGTATATTTTTGTCATTTGTTTTGTACCTGTGTATATTTTTGTCATTTGTTTTGTACATGTGTATATTTTTGTCATTTGTTTTGTACCTGTGTATATTTTTCTTTCTTCTTTTGTTTATGTGTATATTTTTGCTCCTTGTTTTTGTCCACTTAATATTTGTGTTCCCTATTTTGTATCAATGTATATTTTTCCTTGTATTGTACAAGTGTATTTTTTATTCCTTGTTTTATCTATGTGCATATTTTTCTTGTTTTGTACATGCGAATATTTTTGTTTATTGTTTTTGTCCATGTGTATATTATTGTTCCTTGTTTTGTACCTGTGTATATTTTTGTTCTTTTTTCTCCATTCGTATATTTTTGTACTTTTTTGTACCATTGTATATTTTTATTCTTTTTTGTTTCAGTTTATATATATATTTTTGGTACCTGTGTATATTTTTATTATTTTTTACCAGTGTATATTTTTATTCTTTTTTGTACCAGTGTATATTTATTTTTGTTTTTGTACCAGTGTGTATTTTTGTTCCTTGTTCCTTGTCCATGTGTATATTATTGTTCCTTGTTTTGTACCTGTGTATGTTTTGGTTCTTTTTTCTCCATTCGTATATTTTTGTACTTTTTTGTACCATTGCATATTTTTATTCTTTTTTGTTTCAGTTTATATATATATATATTTGGTACCTGTGTATATTTTTATTATTTTTTTACCAGTGTATATTTTTATTCTTTTTTGTACCTGTGTATATTTTTGTTCCTTGTTTTTGTCCATGTGTGTGTATTTTTTCTACCAGTGTATATTTTTATTCTTTTTATGTAACAGTGTATATTTTTTAAATTTTTTTTTATACCAGTGTGTATTTTTGTCTTTTTTGTACCTGTGTATATTTTTTGTACCAGTGCATATTTTTGCTATTTTTACCAGTGTATATCTTTGCTTTTTTACTAATGTATATTTTTATTCTTTTTTGTACCTGTGTATATTTATGGTCCATTATTTTTGTCCATGTGTATATTTTTATTTCTTTTGTACCAGTGTATATTTTTGTGTTTTTTGTACCTGTTTATATTTTTGTACCAGTTTATATATTTTTGTACCAGTTTATATTTTGTTCTTTTTTGTACCAGTGTACGTTTGATTCCTTATTTTGGTCCATGTGTATATTTTTATTCTTTTTCTTCATGTGTATATTTTTGTTCTTCTTTGTACCAGTGTATATTTTTGTTCTTTTTTGAACCATTGTATATTTTTGTTCTTTTTTTGTACCAGTGTATATTTTTGTTCTGTTTTATACCAGTGTATATTTTTGTTCTTTTTTGTACCAGTGTATATTTTTGTTCTTTTTTGTACCAGTGTATATTTTTGTCCTTTTTTTTACCAGTGTATATTTTTGTTCTTTTTTGTACTAGTGTATATTTTGTTCTTTTTTGTACTGGTGTATATTTTTGTTCTTTTTTGTACCAGTGTATATTTTTGTTCTTTTTTGTACCAGTGTATATTTTTGTTCTTTTTTGTACCAGTGTATATTTTTGTTCTTTTTTGTACCAATGTATATTTTTGTTCTTTTTTTGTACCAGGTATATTTTTGTTCTTTTTTGAACCATTGTATATTTTTGTTCTTTTTTGTACCAGTGTATATTTTGTTCTCTTTTGTACCATTGTATATTTTTGTTCTTTTTTGTACCAGTGTATATTTTTGTTCTTTTTTGTACCAGTGTATATTTTTTTCTTTTTTGTACCAGTGTATATTTTTGTTCTTTTTTGTACCAGTGTATATTTTTGTTCGTTGTTATGTACCCGTTAATACTATGTATATTTTATTCCTTTTTTGTACGAATGTATAATGTTGTTTCTTGTTTCGAGCCTTTGTATATTTTTGTTCCTTGTCTTGTACTATTGTGTAATGGTGTCCCTTGTTTTGTACCTGTGTATTTTTTGTTTCTTGTTTTGTATCAGTGTATACTTATGTATCATTTTTTGTAACTTCGTTTATTTGCGTTTATCGTTTTATACCTGTGTATATTTGTGGTGATTTGTTGTGTAGCTGTAAATATTTGTGTTCCTTGCTAGGTTTCTGCGCATATTATCACTCGCTTTCATCCGTTGTCATAAAATCTTATATTATTCCCTAGGAGAATGACATTACGCAATGAGACATATTTACCGGCAATAGCACGGTTTTCACTCACGAAGTATTTTCTCGTCTTCCACCTCTCAACGAATATGAAAACTATTCTACATTGCTTACACTTTTAACAACAGCACCATACGTGTTCAGTTATTACAAACAGACGTTCAACGTAACTACTTTCGTCAAATACGCTTCAAATTATGATCAGCAAGTTTGGACTACATTCCATTTGCTGCAAGCATATGTTTAACAGATTTATAGAATAACGGAATAAGCGAATTTTGAGCGGATTATAAACAAAACAATCACGCAATAAACTAACTTTCATCGCTCGGCAACATAAGATCGGATCGTTTGATCCTTACACAAACGATTCTTGTCATCATGACAACTACACTTCGTGAACGATTTTTTTTCTGTTTTGTCGCCGTACATATGTGGGAAATGAAATATCCCAGCCAACGGACACACAGACACAAAACGGCACTCTTAAGCTAAACTCGATTGTCGCCCTTTACCTCTGGTAACTCATTCTTCGCCACAAGAAGGCAAGGCAGATATGTCATTTCCTGTTTTATAGATTTCTTTCTCTTTTTTTTTGCTGAACTATCAACTAATAAAGATGTGATGATAACGCGCTCCGGTTTGCATGACGAACCAACCAACTTCCGGACATTGCCCTTAGCCTCTCATCAAATACTAAACGCAAGTAACGTTACTCTCTTATCAATGAACTGTTACCATCTCTCTCTTTATTCTCTGTCTTATATTTTGATGTAAATACATCTACATTTATTTGTTATCGTATGTCGGTATGTTTCATCTCTTCATTATGTGGCCCATGCTTCTTAATTATCTATCTTTAACAACACACAAGGATTGGATCGTCAATTACATACATAGACCATTCTATCCCTAACACATACATATCCGGTTCCATTTCTTTACAAACTGTCGTTACGCTAACCCACATGCTTTCAATTTCACTTAGCGTTCTTTATATCTTTACTTTAATAGTACGATACACAATCATTGGCAACGTCACTAGCTAGCGCCGTGACATAATTGCGAGAAAAAGAACTGTGTAGGCTTTCAAAAATTTGTTGTTTTTAAATATTATTCTACTAGCATGGATGCCCGGCGTTGCTCAGGTGTTTGTAGGTGTGTGTTGAGCAAAACAAAAGTTGTTGTAGGCAGGCTCGAACCCGTACCGCGAAGAGGGAAAAGACAGTGAGAAAAAAAACGTAACGCGTTAGCTGTTGCGCCCATCGCCAAACTGGAAGTGCCGTAAGTTTAAATTATGGCTAGACAATCGAAAAGGGGCGATGACTTTCGAAAATATCGGCGAAAAAAGCGGACCCTCCCTGTAAAAAAGTGTCCAGTTTAGGGTGAAGGAATTTATGATTTTAGCCAATTTTTTGACATTTGTCGTCCGAATGGTCGCGTTTAAAAATGATGCCGACCTTGTGAAAATCCGTTGCCTCAGTCGAAAGTTTTTGCAATACATACATACATACATACATACATATAAACAGACAGAGTCAAAAGGAGTCCAATATGATCTGTACTTTTTAAATGTTTCGAAAACTTTACAATTATCCCGGGCTACCCCTGGTAACCATGCTGCTGCAATAGAAGTAATAGCAATAATAATATAGATTTTCTTTTACCAAATTCAATGATTTTATGAAAATAGAGAAAAAAATAAAACTAATCTTTATAGATACACGAATACATGAGTTTTTTTTTTGTTTTTGTTTTTTTAATTCTGAATAACCCTTGATACTTGAGGAATTTTTTGGAGTTAAACGGTATTGAGAAATATACATTTTTATCGCTTTAAATGTGTAAAACTTACCTACAATTATCCAATAAAATCAACATGAGCGAGTTTTGGGCTATATTTAATAACCTTGGCAAATGTTTGCATAATTTCAAGCGTGGGTTTCTCGATAAAAAAACCTGTATTTCTGAATATATTTTAACTCCAGAAGATTCGTCTATATTAGGTTGAGAAGAAAGTTCTTGTGTAATTTTTATTTTGATTTCAAATGATGTATTTTCAAATAAGTTTTCATAATAATACCTTTACTTTATATATTATTTTAAAGAGCGTTTTTCGCTCTATCTACTCGTTGAAATTACAATCGTTTTAACACAATTATGAGTTATTTTCAGGACGTTGAACACGAGATGGAAAAAAGGCAAATACGTACAATTTTCTTATTTCGATTACAGCTAGGCCGAAATCTGCTTAATCAGCTTGCGATATTAACGAAGCGTTTGGCCTGGGTACCAGTACTGAATGCACGGCACAATGGTGGTTTAAGAAATTTCGTGGGGGGTGACAAGAGTCTTAAAGATGATAAGTGTAGTGGTCGACAATCGGATGTTGACAACGATCAACTAAGAACCTTAATAGAAGCCAACCTGTCTGAGAACTTGCTTCTAAATTAGACGTAATGTATAGGACGATTTCCAACTACTTGATTTTAAAAAACAAAGAAAAAAACTTGATAAATGAGTGCATCGCGAATTGAACGACAACCAAAAAGAAACGTCGCTATAAAGTGTCATCTTTCCTTTTTTTATGCAACAGGAATGATCCATTTCTCGACCGGGTTGTAACTTTCGATGAAAAGCGGTTTTTTTGCAACCACCGGCGACGCTTAGCTCAGTAGTTAGACACCGACGAAGCTTTACAACACGCTCCAAACAGGAATTGCACTAAAAGAAGTTAATGCTGACTGTTATGTGGTCTGCGACCGGTCTCATCCATTACAGTCGTTTTTTTAAATGCAGGCGAAACCATGCTGACTGCGAAGTACTGTCAACAAATAGATTAAATGCATCAGAAACTTCGACAACAACACCCAGCATTAGTCAGCAGAAAAGGCCCAATTCTCCTCCACAACAATGCCCGACAGCACTTTGCTAAACCGACCCTGCAGAAGCTGGACAAATTAGGCTACGAAACCCTTCCTTAACCGCCATACTCTTCAGCCATCTCACCTACCTACTACACTTAAAGCATCTCAACAACTTTCTGCGTGAGAAATCCTTCAAAAACCTAAGCGATAAAACGCCTTCAGCGACTTCATCACCACCAGAACGTAGGATTTCTTATGTTATTGGCATGAATGCCCTTGGTTTGCCTTGGCCAAAAAAAAAAAAACGTGTTGATTTTGATTTTGATCAATAATTTTTTTACTCGAGCCGAGATATGTTTATCTGAATTTAAAAGTTAAAACCCGCAAGAACTTTCTTGTCAACCTTATACTTTCTTAACCTGCCTCAGCGGACACCTAAACTTAGCTGTGTCGATGTGCATTTGTTTCATCTAATAAACAATTTTTATTATAATTGTTTTAGTGCTTTTACGCCCCTTTTTAAAATATTCATTCGTATAATTACTCACGCAAACGCTTCTATTTACAAACTGCTTAATTTATTTCTGTTATGCATGCTATACTTTAGTATAGACATACTGATTTTCTTTTTACATTTAAAGACAACTCGAATTTTATGGTTCAACATATGTACAAGTAGTCAGTTTTTGTACTAAGTACAAACACAGCAAGTGCTTCTACAGAGTTTGAACCTAACTACATGTACTTTTGTCAAGCTGTCTCAAAGTGTCGATTGTCATTTGCTTAATCAAACAAGCAATTTTTATTCTCATTTTTCCACTTTTTCACCTCTTCAAATTAATAATTAGTCACGCATTTGCACAACTCGTAATTGAATCCCACTGTGAATTTTCATCTAAAACTTTTACAAAGCAATGCCAATCCATTTAGATTTAAAGCCATTAAGAATTCTCATGTTCGACTTTTGTACACGTCTTCCTTTTCGCTACAAAGAATGTATGTGCTTCTACAGATTTTGAACTTTTCCCCCACATCTCCATTGGTAATTAGCCCTTACTAGGGCTGTGACAACAGAGTGTTATTTTCATTGTTTTGACTCCTGAGTATACATCCGTTAATATCTTATAGGTTTTTATATAGACTGATGTGCTTCTCGGTTGATTGACTGTGCCTTACTGTAGCGGATATATACTTGAGAGTCAAAAGAATAAAAAGAATATGCTGTTGTCATAGCCCTAGTCATAACTTACACACTGACTGGTTTAATCCTTCGGTGTATAGTTTTATACATCGTTGTTTGCATTTAAAGTTATAAAAAATTAAAAAAAACAAAAAAAAACAAATTCACTCATCTAGTTGAAACCACTGTCAATAATTTTCCAAACTCTTTATCTGTACCTAAACCAAAACGTATATTCAATGAACAAAGCTTCTTTCTTAAACTGAACTCTCTTCCGTTTGCCTGTTTTTCAACTGACTAGGATTTGGTAGTCTTCAAGTCCTACGTAAACAAATTTTTGTTGAATAATTCCCTTAAGTAATCCAATTTTCCAAATTTCCACTCCTAATAATTACTACGATATTATCCCATTGATTACTGTACACTTATTAACCCTTATCCTCAAGTGGCCTTCGGGCCTTGATAAGTGGTGACTCCTATGTAAAAAAAAGTGAAATGGGCAGACAGATTAAAAGGTACATGATTTTTTTTACACAAGAATCACCATGGGAGCCACTCGAGGATAAGGGTTAATGGGTATGGTTGGTTGTTTTTGTTTTACGGCATATCAACCTTTTTCGGGTTATTTAAAACGTAGATTCCGTGAACAAAGCTTCTTTCTTAGAAATGCACGCCTGTAGAACTCTGTTCCGTTTTTCTGCTTTCCAACGACTACAATTTGGTCGTCTTCAAGTCCTACGTAAACAAATTTTTGTTGAAACATCCCCTCAAGTAATCCAATTTACCAAATTTTCACTACTAATGATTACGACGATAATATCCCATTGACTACTGCACACTCAATATCCCTTATCCTTGAGTGACCCCTGATCTTTTATAAGTGGTGACTCCTATGTAATTTTTTTTTTAATTCGAATTATATACACGTAGTCCGCCTCGGAAGAAATAAAAAGAGAGAAGTCCTTTTTACTGATTTTTAACCTACTAAAAGTGTTGATTTTGATTTATTTATCAGACAAACAATTTTTATCCTAAATTTCTTACTTCTAATTCAATTTCTTTTTGTTCTGTAGAGTTTAATGTAATAATCAACGAAGAAAGCACCCGCGTGTGTGTGTGTGTGTGTGTGTGTGTGTGTGTGTGTGTGTGTATCATGCGGTTATACAACTTACCTTCGGATGGGAGCTAAGAGAAAGAGAAATTAAAGATGGCAGCCATGGATTTATAAGGTGTAGTCTCGTGGAATCTCAGGAGATCTCATCTTCCACTGCACACGTATGCAAATGGAATGGGGTCAGTTATCTGATAAAACGCCTGTTGGCAGAGGTGGTTGGCAGAACACGTGCTGGAAGTTGAGAGAGAAAGTTGACAGTAACGAATTCTAGCTGAACTTTTGCTTTTTGTATTTATTTTATTTTGTTTTGTTGTTTACCAGTCCATTTAACTGCATGTTCACATTAAAATCTGTAAGTAATCATAGAAAAAACGTTTCGTTTACACACTACGTGATTTAATCCTACTCAGCATTCACATTAAAAAATTTTATACAACGATAACATTGGTTTAAATTTACAATCATAATGAACTTTTCGGTTCACATTGTGTACACACCAGTCATCGATTCGAAGCAACAACGCCTGACAGCGCACACCAGTGAATTGATGCCTCCGTTCAGTCTCGAAAGACAAAGGATACCCCCTATAGGGGCAGCTGCGCGTGTAATTGTGACGCAATGGTTGCGCAATCTCTAACCACACCTCTCCTGAATCGGCATTGTTTGGGTCCAGTGGCAAGGAGAAGTCCAGGACGACTGAAAACAATGCTGATATAAGTGAAGAGCACATTCAGCACCTGAAACTCCCAAATGGTTACCCACATCGTGCTGACCAGATTCACCGTTGCTTAACTTCGGTGATCCAGCGGGAACCGATGTGTCAACATGTTTATATCAGTGAATTATCCATGTCAAAACAGCAGTTTACGCTTAAATACTGCATTTAATGCCTAAAAACAGAAATAATCGACTCGAAACATGAGGGTGAACTAGTGCTTGCCACTACATGTCACTGCCCAATAGGACAGTAATCCCCTGAAAATCACTGTCAATCATCGTCATGACTGCTAGCGTCTAAAAGTGTCGGCCATTGTATGACAGTATCAGACAATGAATGACTGCACAAATATCTATAACAGTTCATTCATCTAAAATAATCAAATGGAGCTCGACACTGGTCATGATCGATAGTGACCGACATTAAGCAAACGCAAGTTACCGCCTAAAAACCTGTGCTTGCCACTAAAGACAGACAGATTCATTTTAGAGCACACTAATGGAGGCTGATGCTAACCGGTACTTACCAGTACCCGCCAGTAATCGCAAGTAATCTCCTAAACCAACACTACTCGCCAGTAACCTCCAATGCAGACAATGACATTCATTGTCTTCCAATAACTGCTAGTCAGACAATCTCCGACAGTGAAAGTCCGCTATGTTACAGGGCTGACAACCGTGGTTTTATTTGTTTTTAATGTTATAGGGTCCTTCATCGAATCTGACTTGGCTTTGTGTCATACTTCCATTGGGTGACGCCGGTACAGGGGTCCTGCTAGTATTGTATAAGGGTGTATTTTTTAAGAGCGGAAAACTCTGCTTTAGTGTTATTTTCTTGGCAAGTGCTCCTCTGAGCTACAATCTATGGTCCCCCTGGCATAATCTTCATGAAAACACTCGTCTATCTGAAACCACTAATAATCATTTTCCCCACTTTTTATCTGTGTCTAAACCTAAACGTAGATTCCATGAACAAAACTTCCCCCAACTCTGCTCCGTTTTTCTGCTTTCCAACTGACTACAATGTAGTCGTCTTTAACTGCAATGTAAACAAGTTCTTGATTAACCGTTCTTTTTAAGTAATCCAATTTACCAAATTTCCACTACTACCGATTACTACGATGTAGTACAGTGCTCTACCCAATTTACGACAGTGCTCTACCCAATTCGTAGTCATCGATATACAGTACTGTTTCGTTGTATCACAACTCCTCAGTGTCGCTAGACTAGCACCTCTCCGAAGCCTAGAACTGAACCTAGAACCATATATATATATATATATATATATATATATATATATATATATATATATATATATATATATATATACCACAAAAGTACATTCAACAATAAAAAACACCGTATGAAAACAACATTAGCGAATAAATACTGGGAACTCAAGGAAAGCGGACATTCGCCAGTAGTCGAATGGAAAATAATAAGACAAGCTACCATGTGTAGGGACCTAGACAACCCATGTAGATTATGCCTTCATGAAAAATTTGCTATTCTGTACTTTAAAGAACCCCAACATCTATTAAACTGTAGAAGAGTAATAGCAAACAACTGTGTTCACAAGATAAAATTTACTCTAGGATAGCGATACAAAATAGTTTTAAAACTAACAAAAACAATAGAAAATAAACAAATAAATAAATTAAATAAACATGAATATACATAAACGATCACACAAATATGTATATATATATATACATATATATGTGCATATATGTGTGTACACATATATATGTATTTATACATAAATTAACATTTATAAAAAAACACTAACCTAGATTTAAAACAGATCAAGAAACTAAATATCCAGGCTAAATAGAGCACACACAAAGGAACAGCTCAACCAGGTGCCAAATAGGCATTTATCCGATAAATGCATGCTCATTGGCTGATAGGAAGGGCGCGGTGGATACTAGAAAGCTGATTGGCTAACTAAAATCTCAATAGCAGATGCGCATATAAAAACGACAAACGACCACAGAATTCGCGCATAAGTCTAGAGCGGATGAAACGCGGAATATTCAGTGTAGCTTAATCGCCATATACATTTTTTGTAACTTACTATATATATATATATATATATATATATATCGATTTCGAGATTTTTCAGTGTAATATGCTCCCTGTGTAAGGGTTAGAGTTAGGGTCACGCACACGTTTACACACGGGGCTCAGACACTGTATCCAGTCTACGTCGCAAGGAACATAAAATCAGTAATAACCCGAGACACTTTTTTCAACAAAACATTTATGTCCGGGTACTTTCCCGAATGAAACGTGATTTCGAAAAAATTCGTTGATCATTATTCAATCCCGGTTAACGTTGTATCTCTCTGCTAATAAATTATAAATTTTAAAGGGGAAAATAGGTTGATGTTATGCTCATAAACTTATAAAACTAAAATTTGAGACATGCTTTTTAACAGATGTCAAATATCTATTATAAATTTTCCCACAAATCCAAAAAATTCATCTACGAAGGGCTTTCCCTTTATTTAATCTCTTTGCACAGAACTAAATGAACATACATATAATACTTGTACTTAGCAACTGTGTTCTATCACACATAATGATTGGTTAATTAGTTTAAGAGTGAATCTTTTGCATAAACTCTATTAACCTATACACTATCTTTAATGGGTGGAGGAACGTACCAAAAATACCATCTCCTAGTACATTTAACTTGAATTGATCAAATTGGAGCACAAATTGCTTTGTTATGATGATTGAATTTACACATTCATGACCTGAAAGTTTCATTACTCTGTTGAAGATATTGACGGTGTGAAACTCTCAGAAATCAACCTCTGTCATGGATGTGTGTCAGAAACATGAATTCGTTACTGAATTCCTACATGCAAGAAAATTGTAACTGATCAACTTTCACCGCCCGAATGAATACAAGAGGTTAGCATAAATAAGCTAAATTGTTAAAAAAATGCTAAAGTTAGCATAATAAGCTAAATTGAACCGATTAATATTAACTGGTGTATATTGATAGTTTACGAAGTCAATGCAGCTGATGTTAGCACGGTAAGGAGATTGATTCGTCGATTTTGGAGTGGCGAGAGGGACGTTAGTGACAAAGTATGCTCCGGACATTTATGACCGAGGTGAAAATAGGTTGGCGACAATGCATTGAGAATATCCAATGCCTATGTAGAAAAATAAATTCTGCAGCACTAAATGCCACTCGTTTTAATGGAACCACTCCCATCTTTGTAGCTTTTCAACGTTTTAATTTTTGAAGTAAAAATAAGAGGCCTTCATTTTTGAAGGAACCTCATATAGAGATACGTTTATACTTCTTTATTTTGTACTTAAAAAAAACAAAACTGTTCAACTTGTTTTTCTCATTTGTAATTTAAATATTTTGTCGCTTATTAAGAGGCAAACTTGAAATAAATATTTAAAAAAAAAACATTTTCCCTGAAAGCATCGAATTTAATTAAGATCCTGGCTTCAACTTGAGTAAAAAAAAAAAAAAAAAGAAATTCAAAAATAAAATGTCATTAAGGACACATTTATGTTTGAATGTTGACAGATAAGGAGGCTTATCATTATTTAAATATTTTTTCTTTTGACTATCTCTCGGCCGAAATAGCCTTCGGCCTCTTTTAGAAGTCTTGGTTCACGTATGAATATTTGAAAGTTTGTAATAAGTCAATTGAATATTCATGTTTTTTTTTTTGTTCGAATCATGGGAATTGGGGAGGGGCATCATCATCTTATATATAAATAACTCAAAATCCCCCCATTTCTTTGATCGATATAGCTCTGTGAACAAAAACTACATAGACTTCTGCTTGGTATACGTTTTAATTACTTATTAATGCGCGATTATATAAGAACATTTAGTCTGTCCGAATTCATCGATTCTTATATAAAACCGCACAGGTTTTTCCTTTTAAAAGTAAATAAATCATAAAGGAGTTAAGCCTGGATTGGTGTAACAGAGAACGAACGCGTGTATGGTGGTTATATGCAAATACCGAGCTTTGTGCGAAATGACGTCACGGCAAGGAAAAAAAGACAATAAAAGGGAGAGAAAGCATCTTAGAGAAGACGATTACGTTAAAGACACGTCACAGCCGTAACGAGAAGTAACATGTTGTGGAAGAATGTTGGAATAAATGTTGTTACAAAAAAAGAAAGGGAATCGAGTCATTACTTTTTTATATTCCTTGCAACGTACTCTGCTAGAACATGTTGGGTCTACGTGTGCGGTTACAGTAATATGGGCAAGGAAGTGAGTGTGATTACTCCTAATAATCTTCGACCTTATAACAGCATAAAAGAAGTGTGAAATGTTACTTATTTACCTATCTGTTTTCGTATTGCACCGTCTATGGTACGTTGTTGTGAGGAAGTTATGTCTTAGTTATGAAATAGTACGAAATTTGTAATGAAATACGCCAGGTCCTTAGATAAGCAGGTGAGCGAATATAAATTATAATTAATATAGTAATAAAATGACAATTAGAAGCGGTGTATAGGAAGACGTTGCAGTTGAAATACGACTGTGGTTATTTTGATAATTTAAATTTGGAAGGAACAAAAATATAATAATTTCAAAGATGTATAATATAGTTCGCTTGAAGCATTATCCAGTGTGCATATAAATGTATTTTAAAGAAGGCAAGAAAATGAAGAGATGTAACGGATCGACGAAAAAATGAAACAAAGTAAAGCATATAGCAGTGGAACGTGCTACGCAAATTCACTTTTTATTACTACAATATATATGTAATACAATAAATATCAATTAGTATGAACTTCCTACCGTTTACAACTGATCTATATGGCCGTTTAAACTAAAGTCGAACACTATTTGAAGAAGAGGAATTTTCACGAAATATCATAGGATCCAGAATATTCATCAGGCCATAGTGACGCAAATAAATACACAATGCAACGTTAAAAGTATGAACAAATACACATATTTTGCTTTGATGAACGGTGACTTTGCATAGATCATTCAAAATCCACAAAATATAAATAAAACTTGGTCTAGCTAATTTGCATATTCTTTTAAATATTCATTTTAAGCTTATAGAAAACACAAACCTCTTTCTATATATATTTGTGTATGCTGATATATATATATTTGCAAAAAATATTTGCCTACCAGACACCTCTGGCAGTTTTTGGTCTACAAATATGAAACTTATTATGTAGGGTATTCGAACCCATACAAAACTTTATAATTTGGTTTTAGACAAAGAAACTTAAAAAAAAAAATGGAATATACTTTAGTTACACTTCTGCATTGTATTACCTCCTATAAATTACATTTTTTATATTTTTTATAATTTTTGTAATTTTACACGTCAGCATCTTGTTTCACGTATAATTCGAAAGCGAAAATCTTATATTTTTGTAGCATCGCTGGCGTTAACGAACAAATCCGAACTGCCATTTCTTAAATGAGTTGTTATTCAATTTTCACCCCCAAACAAGGCACAGTGCCACTTTAAAGTAGAGGGCTGCTATCGGGAGCATAAGTTGCAGGTATATTATGAAGGGAGATGAGTAGCAAAATGTTTGTTCACATTACACTTGAACTTCAAGTACATTTGAGAAAGCAGAATCCTGGAAGAGAGTTCCAGAGTCTAGCAGTTCTGGGAAAGTAACTATTGGAGTAGAAGGTTTTCTTACACCTAGGGATCTCTACTTTGAAGGGGCGGGATTTAGCTGTTTGTCGGGGTTGTCGGGGGTATTCACGTCGAGGGAGTAAAAGTGCTTGGAGTTCGTCATTTTTTTAAATTCATTTTTTTAAATTTTGTAAATCATTGCTACATATTGGATCCAATATAATCTTCTTCTTCTTCTTCTTCTTCTTCTATAAAAGTACAATTGTCTGTGTGTGTACATTTCCCTACCAAACTACTCTGTCAATTTTCAGTCCACAAACTCGAGATTTGAAATAAGGAGTATTGAGATTAGGGAAAAAAATTTGATTGAGTTTTCGCCTTGAAATGTGGCTGTCAGGGGTCAAAGTTCAACTATTTGACCTTTGAAGACTCTACTAAACCGCTCCGTCAAATTTGAATAAAAACACTTGAAATTTTAAATGTAGATAAATTGGACATGGGTTAAACTTTTTAATTGGATTTGAGCCTAAAACAGTAAATGTGAAGAGGTCAAAATTGGGATCAAAGTTTTAAAAATTTGACCTTTGCGATCTCTACCAAATTACTCAGTTATTTTTTTGCCTAAACATTTGAAATTTTACATAAAGTGCATTCAGACATAGGACATGTTTTTTAATCGGTTTTTGGTCCATAAATTTGCTGTCAAGGGGTCAAAGTTCAAAAGATTTTACCTTTGCGGTGTCAAGCAAACTATTCAGCTAATTTTGGATCTAAACATTTGAAATTTTACAAAAAGGGCATTCAGACATAGGGCATGCTTTTTAATCGGTTTTTGTCCCATAAATTTGCTGTCAAGGGGCCAAAGTTCAAAAGATTTGACCTTTGCGGTCTCTAGCAAACTATTCAGCTAATTTTGGATCTAAAGATTTGAAATTTTACGTAAAGGGTATTCAGACATGCATCAAGCTTTTTAGTCGGTTTTGTTGGGCGGAAATTTGTCTGCTAAGAGGTCAAAGTTGAAAGAGTTGATCTTCCACCAATTGTGGGTCTAAACACTTAAAAGTTTGGAGGTTGCCTGGACATCAGTAAAATTTTTTAATATATGCACATAAAGTTATGAACAGTATATAGGGCCCGAACAAAGCCGGATATAACTGCTAGTATACCCATAAAGTTGAGATTTTCTCGCACTGGTATTGATATTTAAAGCCTACGTTTTTGATTTAATTTTTTAATTTTTTTTTTTTTAATTTATTGCTATGAACCCCTTATATTTTATGGAGCACTATTAAAATATTTTATAAAGAACGAGGGAGTTCTTGAAAACAATTAAGCTAAAAGGGTATTGGCGGGGAAATACGTTAAAATATTTGTCTAATCCCTACGTTATTCCTCATTCACTCTGTGGGCCTAAGCTATTTAAAATCTCCCCACATGAATGAATGTTTTTCTTAAATTTTATTTACCAAAACGTAATCAGAATCGGAACGAATATGTACGACAACCACAAGTAGAGTTCGTAAGGCAGACCATCGAGTCCTGAAGATTTGTTGTAGCCTACCCGCTTTTGCGCAGCAACTAACTCACACTCTGTAACCTGACCATCACAACTAGCCGCTCAAGCCGCCTCCAGGCGTGGCTAGCTCCCTAAATAGTAGCCAAACTCCTGGTCGTGAAGTTCGGACAGCTGAGTGAAGCGATCAACGAGAAGTTTCCAAAATATAGTTACCCAACCTGCCCTGCAGTAAAGATATACGTTCTAATGCGTCAACAGTTACGGTTTCGTTAGACAGTCTTTCTAACCTAATCCCAAACTACCTGACCCTCATACCGCTCGTTAGCTACGCGTTTCAGGTCCCCCTTAGCCAGTTCTATCGGTAGGGAATCTCCAGCTACGAAACCAATCGAACCGACCAAACAGGAAGGACCATGACGCGTGGCCCTCCAAGCGACATCCTTCGGGGTTTCCCCGACCGAACACACCAAGCAAGGAGAGGAACCACGGGTTTTTTTCTCTCTTGTAGGCGGATGTCCTGTGGGGCATCTGTAGTCCCAAGGGTCCACACTGACCCGCCGATTCCACCTGCCAGCTGCTTAAGCTTGAGTTGCTTGGACGCTGAAAGAGAAAGAAAAAAATGGAAGAACAGTTAGCGGCCTTAACAGGAGGCGAGAACACAATGGAAGATAAAAGAACGGATCGAAAGAGGATAGAAAAAAATAGGGAGAATAGCACCTCAGAAAGGGATTCTTAAACTTCATTAAGTAATTATTCATTTTTTCTATAAGAATACCTTAAACGGGCCTTATTATCGGGCTTGAAACCGACGGTACCAATGACCTGTCTCAACTAACAACTTTCTGTACACAAAATATAAGTACGCTCTTAAAATTTGGATTTTCCTTTTAATTGAGCACTCTGCTGGAATTCTTTTTCCAAAAAAACTAATCATATATATATATATATATATATATATATATATATATATAATATTTCCATGTACTAAACTGTTTTTAGCCTAAATTCTACGCAATCATGCAGAATGTACAAAATATGCATAATTTGAATTAAGTGTGATAATTTAATGAAACTAATCGAAACTTAATAGAAAACATAAAAAATAAAGGGTATTGGCGGGGAAATACGTTAAAATATTTGTCTAATCCCTACGTTATTCCTCATTCACTCTGTGGGCCTAAGCTATTTAAAATCTCCCCACATGAATGAATGTTTTTCTTAAATTTTATTTACCAAAACGTAATCAGAATCGGAACGAATATGTACGACAACCACAAGTAGAGTTCGTAAGGCAGACCATCGAGTCCTGAAGATTTGTTGTAGCCTACCCGCTTTTGCGCAGCAACTAACTCACACTCTGTAACCTGACCATCACAACTAGCCGCTCAAGCCGCCTCCAGGCGTGGCTAGCTCCCTAAATAGTAGCCAAACTCCTGGTCGTGAAGTTCGGACAGCTGAGTGAAGCGATCAACGAGAAGTTTCCAAAATATAGTTATCCAACCTGCCCTGCAGTAAAGATATACGTTCTAATGCGATATATTCGAAAATTCAAGATGGCGTCTCACACCCTCTTTAACACGGTAAGTTTGGGAAAAGGTGTTATAAATAAAAAACCATAAAAAATACTATTAAAAACCCGCCGAATATATGTCAACCTATGTCATGGTAACATATATTGAGCGAGTTTTTACAGTATTTTATCCAGTTTTTTTTATTTATAACACCTTTTTCCAAACTTACCGTGTTAAAGAGAGAATCAGACCTCATCTTGAATGTTCCAATACATCGGTAAACACTGTATGGTTTTCAAGCTGGTTAAACAAACCCGGAAATGTTATCTATCTATCTATCTATCTCTCTGTATATATATATATATATATATATATATATATATATATATATATATATATATATATATATATATATATATATATATATATAAATTACTTTTAGTAGATGGAAATGTTATCTATCTATATAAACACTGTATGGTTTTCGAGCTGAATAATGCAAACCCGGAAATGTTATCTATCTATCTATCTATCTATCTATCTATCACTCTCTCTCTGTATATATATATATATATATATATATATATATATATATATATATATATATATATATATATATATATATATTCTCTGGTAAATCTTTCTTTATAAGGCTAGTCCCTGTTTCTCAGTATTACCTTACGTATTAGTTGAAATGTGCCTTGTTTTTTTTTTTATATAAACTTAAAATATAATTATAAACAAATAAATATTATTAAAACAATCAATGTTTCTCTAGGTGTGCAACTTGCGTACGAATTTATACAAACAGAAAGGACAATGAACACACTTTAAAAACTAAACAAAATTATATCGGAGGCCAAAAACAGATACAATTTTTTTATTTGTCGTCACGTGTCGCTGCGGACTTTTCCCCGTAACGTTATATCATGATAAATAGCTTTAATATTTTTTTTTAATTACTGTTTTTCATCACGAACAAGTCGTATTTGCGCTGCAGCATAAATAAACTACTGTAATTAGGGTCGGGATTTATAAGTACATTCTTAATGGGGAATTGTGAATGAAGATTTTTTTTCACGTTACATTTAATTTTCTGTATAGTCGTGAAAACAGGAAGCAGCGAATAGGCATGCAATGACAAGTTGTTCTAGAAATAAACTATCGGATTAGGATGTTTTCAGACATCTGCAGGCCTCTACAGTGGAGTGGCGTGATTTTACGGACTATCGTGTTAGTCGCTTAATTACGTTGAAGAATGTGGGGGGGGGATCACAAGTGCAGCAAGTTAAATGGTAGGATTTTACTGTCAGGTGTTGCCAGGTCTTACAATAAAAATGATATTCTAATTTATGCAGATTTCGTATGTATTATTATAGAATCAATCCTCTATTGATAATTATATATTAAGAGAAATAATTGGCCAGATAGACTAATTCGCAAAATACATAAATAATAATGATAATGTCGTCCATCAAATTCCGTTTGTATTTGTTTAGAATATCAAGTCAGCTGATATTTGGAGTTGGCTATGAAGGCTCTGGAAAAACACTTCTGATCAATATTTAGTTTTAACATATGCAAACAAAGAAATGATTTGTGGCGATTTTTAATGCCACATCTTCGTTCCTCGTAAAATGTACTCAGTAAGAAAAAACTAAATGGTGAGGTACACCCGGAGTTAAACAGGGGGGGGGGTCATTCGATCAGTAGTCGAATGCTCTACCACTGAGCTAAATCTCCAGATGACTATATATCTGTCCTTTATTTTCAAAAAGAAATGATTTGCTGAGATTTTATCTCCTTTGCCGGTGTAACGTAAAATACTCTGCTGTAAAAATTCTTTTCATGTATAAGAGAAGAAGGATTATCTTTAAGATCGGATTTTTTCGACTTTCGATACCTATCGGATGAATTTCTGCACGAAACCTATCTAAGAACACTGCCCGACAAATAAATTACCTTTGTGTGAAATTTATAAAAGATATGCCCTTCCTATGAGGAAGGAACTCTCTCACACACACAAAGTGACTGTAATATAAGAATGGAGATACCATAAAAATTGTCGATAAAGCGATATAAATCGACAGATTAAATGGACGCATCTTGGGGTTGGTTCTGCTTGCTGCTAATTGTTTTTCATTTATTCTGATTTTTCGCAAAAATGGCGAAACTGAGAAATCCCAAAATAAAAACTGCAGATTGGTGTTTACCCTGAAAGCTTCAAATTTAATTAATGTCCTTCATTGTCTTATCAAATCCAAAGGGACGGGGAAAAAAAAAAGAATAATGTAAAAATAATTTTCGCGGCCATCTTTATTTTATTGTTTTCTATAAAAAAAAATTAAACGATCATTATTTTTATTTAAAATGATGAACATAAAAAGTATATGAAATCTGCAGGAATTTTCTCTTTAAAAAAAAATCGAAGAAATTAAATTGACCTTTTAGCGATTTATCTTATCTATTCAGACCCTTTGCTTTAATTTAATCTTTTCTTCATTTAATTTTATCGTAAGTTCCCAAAGGGCGCAATTACTCTCTAAAGGACGAGATAAATAAAACCGAAACCTTGTTTTGAGTGCTTTAGACAGACGAGTAGACATATAAAAAAAAATTCAATCAACGCCGCATTTGTTATTTAAGAGTATTGGCTTCATGCCAAGCTTGTGGCTAACGCACATTTATGTTAGAAAATTGATTTAGAGATACGTACATCCTCCTGACCAACCCGACACGCAGCAAAATCTCACTCCTTCAGTGTTGATATTTCTATACACCTAAAAGCTTTTTATTCTAATAGTTTCTCCTATCGAACTGCTAGACTTTGGAGTTCCTTTCCTGTTACTTGCTCCTCTGACTATATTTACATGCATGGGTTTAAATGTGATGTTAACAAACATCTCGCTGCTCAACTCCCAATAAGTGTCTGCTGTAGATTTCATTCAAATTAGTAGACCCTCATGGTCATGTAGCGATACGCCTTGTTTGGAGTGAAAAAGGAGTAAGGTAAATATATAAAGTGGGGTTTTAACCATCGGCGAAACTGGATAAAAGAAGATGAAGAAACTGTCGAATGAACGTGTCAAATGCAATATAAACAAAACTCTTGCTAACCCTAACCCTAACCTTAATTGCCATCCAATAAATCTGGACTTTATCACATTAACACATTACAATTTAGCATGAAAGACAGAGAAACTCCACGATCACATCTACTATTATTATTTCTACTACTACAATTTAGGCTCCTTCAGTCTTTGACAGACTATGGATACCCACGTAGGGGTGCTTGCGCGTGAAATTTTTGTGGCAGGAGGTGCGCAATCTCCAACCACACCTCTCCTGAGCCGACATTGTTAAATACCAGTAGCAAGTGAAGTGTATGTACAGGACGACTGAAAACAGATGCCGGGATAAGCGGAGAGCATATACAGCGCCTAGAATTCCCACTTAGCGTTATACTTAAATAGTCGCTTTTCGTGAATTGCTTGCTTTCGGAATTCACTGCCTGCCCCCTGCTTTCCCGACAGGACGAATATGAAGAATTTTAAATGTAAGTGAAAAATTTTCCCGCTGCACAATTCTACTACTACTACTACTACTACTACTACTACTACTACTACTACTACTATTGATATTACTGCCACTATTGATGTTACTATTACTACTGCCATAACTTAGACTTAGATGCTGTACGTATACTGATGTACATTGCACAGTTAAAGTAGGTGTTCGTCCCAGACGGGCATACATCATCCTCGACAGTCCGTCTGACAATGACTTTGTTGCTACAGACATGATGTACAGGTTATAGCTTCTTTTGGAGAAAAAGGTATTTTATCGCAGATCGCGTTCTTTGTCCCTACCATTGAATGCAAACTGGGCTGCTCAGACATTTTTTAAAGTAAGAGTGCAATTATCATAGTGCGCTGGCTACTAGAGCTTGTGTCTAACCTGCTGGACCGACGGTAAATAAAACACCAAGCCGCACATCTTAATGCGATTATATGGCATTTGGTGTTGGACTTTTATGTGAAAGTTTGTCGCAAAATGTAGATCCATGTGGAGCAAAATGTAACGTTTTACTCTATAATTCGTACGCGAACGCAGACCCCCATGATATCATTGCGTCATCTTTTGACAGAACAGATACTACACTTTACATATTAGTTAGAAAGCCAAGAAAGTGTATTCCAATTATAAGATTTTACACCCGGTATATCTCGCAAGGAGAATAGCATTGACATTCGGTATGTCAGGAAACAAGGCTAAAATTCCTCATCCGATATATCATGAAAAGAGATACGAGGTGCCTGCACTAGGTTTCTAGACTATTTTTCGGATGAGCACTTTTATTAATAGTACACTGTTGCGGATTTGTTCCTAGTCTAGGGGCAACGGAACACCGCAAACATATCAATGAAAAATAATAGTAGAAGATAAGATAATTTAAAAAGAAAAACAAATTTTTATTAACAAAGAAAAAGAGAAACAAAATAAAAAATAGTAAAGAAAAACGAACGTCTAATAAGTTGTTTATAATCGATAGTGTAAGGGAGATAATTCTGTTTTCTAGTTATTTTTGTTTTATTAGGAGTAAATGTTTTTATAGTAATGTTTGTTTTCATCTTTAGACATAAATGCTTTTTGGTCAAATGTAATTCAGAAAAATCTATATTTACCAGTTTGTTCATGAAAGATTTTTCTCTGTATCTTGCTTGGTTCATCTGTTAGTTTAACGACTCGGGTTTTCTCGTGTTTTCCTTCGGTCAGAGATATAATAGGTGGTCGCCTCTCATTGCGTCCCAACGTCGTGTTATAACTGAGTTCTAACACGACGAATTGTCGTTCTTATTTCGATTTGTCGTTCTTAGTTCTCGTTCGCTATTTATAGCGATCACTAGAGAAGGTTCGGGGAAAAAAACAATTTAAATGTGTTTTTGTTCCATATTTTGAAAATCTCCAGAGACGCTAATTTGAACGTTTTATATTCAAATTCTTAAGTAATACTTTTTATATTATTTTAGATATAATCTTTTTATTGTTATTTCCTTTTAATTAAGTAATTTATCATTTTTATTATTATTATATAATATATTAAGTATTTTACTTTGTTATAATATTTATAATATTTATAATAATATTTATAATTTTTTTTATTATATTTGATTTTTAATAGTTATAATATTATAATATTTATAATATCTATAATAATTTAATGGTTATAATATTATAATATTTATAATATTTATAATAATATTTATAATTTTTTTATTATATTTTTTATTATATGTTGTTGTTATTATTATTATTATTATTATTATTATTATTATTATTATTATTATTATTATATGTTATTATATGTTATATTATTTGGATTATTAATCAATCCTTAATTGTATGATAACGAAAGCCTCTAAGGTTTTCATTGAGCTTAAAGAATAACCAAAAGTCACAGGAAGAAAGGTCCGAAATATAGGAAGGGTAAAGAAACTGTCTTGATGGTCATCATCTTTGACACAAAGAGGAGTTATGGACTGGTGCATTCACACAAATCTTCCGCATCTTCAGTTCCCCGCTTATAATTATGTTTACAGTTCCCACACTGACATCACTGTGCCTTTATTGTCTCTCTAGTCTCACAACGGTCCTT
Source organism: Euprymna scolopes (assembly GCF_053919585.1). Taxonomy (NCBI): domain Eukaryota; kingdom Metazoa; phylum Mollusca; class Cephalopoda; order Sepiida; family Sepiolidae; genus Euprymna; species Euprymna scolopes. Next base: position 41,258,516 of record NC_136516.1, on the reverse strand, counting down.
ATTCATGAAATTCCTTATTTGGCTAATCAACTCTGGTGTTCTGACTTCCTTAATCCTCCCACAGCTCTCGTTATCCCTCACAGACTCCCAGCCTTCTTTGAATCTCTTATGCCACTCAAAACAATTCCATATGTTTCTGTGGTATTTTTGTCAGGTTTAAAAAAGAATTTCATTGCATATCTTTTATCTAAATTGTTTTCACCTTCAGATTGCATTTTTGAAACTCAACAGCTGTAGCAACCAGTCTTTAGTGTGGTGTATTCCAATTCATAGTTTAGCTGTTTATTTTAAGCTGAACTCATATTAGTCAGTCATCTCATAAGATGTATAGCAATAACATATTGAATTTTCAAGAGTCTACGACAATTTTAAGGGCGTGTACAAAAAAAGTTCTTGAAACTTATTTTAGCCTTTATGAAATATAAAAGATGAACTCCGTATTTAATTCTACATAGCTTTCTCCGGTATGTCAATTAAAATCCAGTTTGTCATAGAAATATGTAGTAGACATCCGGTTTGTCAAAAGAAAATGATAAAAAAAATGATATCCGGTATGTTGTGAATACTAAGACAAGAATCTCACAGTAGTAAATATCGTTAGTCATTTTTGCTATGCTGTAATTTCCATAATAGGCAGTGAACTGAGCTCAAATCTCGAATTTTCCTTTGCCAAACGTTAATAGCAAGAACTATAAAAGTAACTACGTCGGTTGTAAATCAGGTTTATAAACCATTATATAAAAATGATCATCGTCTGAACCTAGGTTCGATCACTGTTACATGTATTTTATACGAATAGACGCGATTAATTTTAAATCTGATTTTTTTAATCAGAAAGGCTATCTCGGTACACATAGCTATACTGTGCACAACTGCTCTCACATAATTCTAATTAAATAAAATAAAAATTGTCGACTCCAATTGTAACTTAATCATTTCCCTAACCTTACGACGCACATCTCAAAATCCGACTTAAATCGTGTGTTGATTGCTCTATTTCACGACGTCGATACTTTTCGTAAATCTAACCCGAATCATGTTTTAATCTCTTTATTTCATGACGACGGCACTTTTTATAAAGTCCGAGTCGAATCGTATTTTAATCTCTCCATTTTACAACGACGACGTTTTCATAAAGTTCGCCCCGAATTTAATTTTAATATCTCCATTTAACGGCGACAATTTTTTTTCCAAAGTTCAACCTGACGTTCGAATTGCATCAACAACTCTTTGAAACACGTCGACGCCAACTGTAAAAAAAAAAACGACTCTCGTGTCGTAATTTGAACTCTTGTGAAACAATATAGTTTCCAGTATGCGTACGACTTTTACGTTGGTCACCTTTTCTTCGCTCAACATCTGACCTCTCGGCTTCAATCTTTTCATAACGTCTTTTTAACGCAGCTAATTCATTGATATGCAAACTAATGTGAATATAACTATACACAACACTGGGATTGTTTATAGAACAGCTACGTTACGCATAAGTTTGCGCCATTTGTTAATTAAAAAAGAACTAAAATGTCTTCTCACCGGAACTGATTTCATAAACTCTCGTATTTGAAATAACCTTAAACACCTAAGTGTCCTTCAAACTTTTTATGTTCAAGTTTACAACGTCGGTTATGAAATATAAAGAATGTTGAGTTTTAAATGTTACTGTAACAACCGAACGAACAGATTAGGCTGGTATATCTCACTAATACATACCAGTTTATATTCATAAATTAAAACTTTCTACTAAACGGCCATTGAAACGAATGAATTGACTCGGTTGCATTGCTCGATATCACAGGCGCTGACTTGCAAGAACTGATTTAATCTTCCACTGGACTCGACTTAATGAATAAATAAAACAGTCTGCAGAGAAATTCCTGAAATCTTTTGTTGAATATTAACACTTATCGACAATTTCTTTGTTTCTGATGATTTTGCCGCAGATTAGAAAGTGATTTCGATTCAAGATAGCAAAGAAAAAAAAAGTTTTCTTTTTATTTCCGAGAACATCGATAACATTATCTAAAGCACATCAGTAATTATGCCAGAACTAATTTTTTATCGGCGCACACTTACCACACACCGGATTACTTGTTATTTACAAGAAGTGCATTATAAGAAATTTAGTCCAAATTAAAGCCTCTTATTTGTAAACTCCAAATGTTAAAGATCTACGAAGGCGGCAGTGGTACTCTTATAACAAGCGACTTTTTTTTTTTGCTCCAGAATTTGTTTTTGGACATAGTTATCATATTTCTCAATGTTAGGATTTCAATGGCGCATATCTAATTCTGACGCACGTCCATGGCGGGAGATTATTTCTTAGCGTCACACACCGTCAATATCTGCAGTGAGAAGATCAAACTTTTAGCTCAAGAATGCCCAAGTTAAGTCACCATAACAATGTGATATGCAATTCTCTTGGATCCATTAGGACGGAATAAAAAATTTGAACGCCATTCGTATTTTGAAATTAAATTGTATATTGCATTCGCCTTATGAAAGGGAAGAATCAGTCCAAATTAATATTTATTTTATTATTTATTTATTTTGGCCAATGCACACACACACACACACACACACACACACACACACACACACACCACACACCCGAATCCCCCCACACGCACGCACCCCCTCCCACCCACACATGCACGCGCGCACACACACACACACACACACACACACACACATATATATTGTGTATTTAGGCAGCATGTTTTCATTCAAACAAGTATTGTTGAATAGCACGGAGTGTTCTTGTTTCATGAGATTTTTGTTGTTGTAATTTTTCAAGTTTTCGAATTATCGTTCTTATTTCTCGGTTGAATCTGTGCAAGAAAGTTCATTAATCATCTTGTTCCATCTGTTTTTTCTTTGTTTTTTTTCAAGTACTTTTGACTGAGTTTCGACAGTCGTCTTCAAGCAGTTTTGATTATTGTTCGTTTAAAATCTGAAGCTAATAAAAGCATCCAGATTTGCAACGAACAATAATCAAAACAGCCTGAATACGACTGTTGAAACTCAGTCGAAAGTACTTACGAAAAATGAAAAAAAATTACAAAAAGCTCACTTCTGTAACTGTGTTTGAATATATATATATATATATATATATATATATATAATAAAATACGTATTATATACGTTTGAAGCCAACACAACGCATTATTACAAAATAAACAGACATTTAATTTGTTTGAAATTTAGATTGAAATTCATAAATATATTTCGAAGGGAACCTTCATCTTAAGTATCCTTTTTTTTTTTGTTTTTTTTGGCATGCTGCTGTTGGAGCACAGAATCAGAAAGTAGAAGTCCGTTTGTTGTTTTACGGTAGTTTTTTAAAATCTCGGAACGGTGCGTTTGGTCACGCGGGATTCACGTTAAAATTTTTGTTCCAAACATGGCAATAAAAAGAAAGAAAGACATACTGAAGATGAAGTTTTACTTCGAAAAATATTTATAAATTTCAATCTAAATTTCAAACAAAATAAATGCCTGTTTATTTTGTAATAATGCGTTGTGTTGGCTTCAAACGTATATAATACGTATTTTATTATATATATATATATATATATATATATATATATATATATATATATATATATTCGTTGTTTTGGCTTCAAACGAATATAATACGTATTTTATTTTATTCAAACTCTACCAGCGCTTCTAAGAAACAAAAGATCTTAACACACACACACACACACACACACACACACACACACACACACACACATATATATATATATATATATATATATATAAATTACAAGTAAATTTACCAAAATGATCCAAGATGGTAAAACTAAAGTATATTATAAATACTAAAGAATTAATATTTATAAAGTAATATCACACGGATGTAAAAGCTCGATAAAACCAAGTAAAATAACATGTTTTATTGATTATTTGCTCAATGAAGACAACATGTTGATGAACACATAACTTGGTTTGCTCCTCTTTTTATTTCTCTATCTTATCGGAATAATACTCCATGTATTTATATCAGGGCCCCAGAATCATACAGTACAGAGGGGCATGCATAAGTGCATATGGAACATTTAACCGAAAATTGGCAGAGTAATTTGGTAGGGAAATGTACACACAAACACACAGACGATTTCACTTTCAAAGATATATATATATATATATATATATTTACTTACTTAACCAAGCAAACGTAGCTTACACAAACCATGAATGCCACAAACTGGAGTGCCTATATTAGGCTTTTGCACTTCTTTGGGCCAATCAGTTCGAAATGGTTCGAAACTCAAGTCATTCTCATATAATTACGTGTTTGGGCTAACGAAGAACAATCAACGAAGATCAACCGTGGAAGGTACATACTTCTTAACAAGGTTGGTTGGTTGGTTGGTTGGTTGGCTGGTTTTGTTTTACGCCATATCAACCCTTTTCGGGTTATTTAACGCCGAATCCAAAGATTTTGAAGAAAAAATTTTTTAAATAGAATATATTTGTTGTTTTCATGTCGGTTTCTATTTAACCCATAGTTGGGACCCTAACAGGTACTACCACTCCGGGTCAGAGTGGACCTAGGAGCAATGGTAATTAAAGGGTGGCTCCACACTCCCCAAAGCCCACAAGCTGGGGTCTCACCACTGGATATAGTTTAAGGTCATATCCAGGACCCCCATTGAAGGACTTTTACCCTCTGCAGGGCGGCAGTCGGCGTATTCTAATGCCCCACCGACAGAGCCTTCTTAACAAGGAATGGAATAATAAAATTATTAAGAACCAATGTTTCATGAGTCGGATTTTACACAAGCTAGAACAGTGTTTCTCAACCTAGCGAAATAATAATGGAATATCGGATTTCATTGATACTATGAAAATATTTTCGGGATTAGGAGGAGTCGGAAGTTAACTACGGTATATAGCGTCAATACATATATTAATATTCTGCAAGAGTGAGACACAAGTAAAAAAAAAATAGAAATATCAACGGAACACATACATTCATTAGAGTAATTACAGTTGTTCATAAAATCAGCAAATGTGAAATAATTTTTAATGCAAAAAGAACTTTAAAGTCTCAAAACACATTACCAAATAGTTGTGAGCTATTTGGATTACTTGTGTTGATAAGACCCTATCATTGATTATATAATTCTCATGAGTTTTAGATGACTGGACCGAACTCATCTCTTCTTTTTACGGATCTTAAAGCAACGTGGGCGTGGAAGGGAAGATAGGAAGACCAGTGGAAACATGCGGCGAACTCGATTCCGTGAAGCTATTGTACCACAATAGAAGCGAGAACATAGAATAGGTCTGGCCGGGTGTTATTAAAAACGTTCTTAATATCTTATCGGTGGAGTCATCCCAACTTGAATTAATCTTTGTCATAGGTTGGGTCTTACTGAGTGTCTCAACACACATGCCCGCCCCCTGCATTACAAAAAAATTATATATTTTTTAAGATTGTTTATTTACTTAGTCTAAAATTATAAACCAAAGTGAAACTTTTGCTGAAAATGGTAGTTATTGTTGACTACGGCTTCGTCTTGGACACAGCAAGACGAACAGTGTTCCTAACATAATGACAGTTTCTGGACTTCATTGTAAGAGTCGCGAGGTCAGAAAATTCACATTCACAAATATTCCAACAACACAGTTTTTTCTTTTTTTAACAAAGCCTTCCAACAACGCATTTTTTCTAAATACTTAAAAAGTTAATTTCTCCTATTCCGGTCGCGTGTGACTTTTCGTCTCTCTGTGACGCCACCCACGCGTCTCGAAAAGGTCTCGACTCTCACTTCTCGTCTCATGTCTCGGGCATGTCTTTTTCCGCTCTGTCGTGTCTGGAACGTATCCTTTCCAACTCTTTCGTGTCTTAACCACGTTCTTTTTAAACGCCTTCGTGTCTCGAACACGTCTCGAATGCCAGTTTCTCTGAAAACGCGTGTCCTTTTTATCTTTGCTATACATCTCGTAGCCGGCTTGGTCATTTGTATATTGCTGCTTCTGCTGTTAAATCAGTGCCAGGGGCTCTGTTACACGTTCCGCGGACTGTTAGACTTTGGAATTCCCTTCCTGGGCCCTGCTTCCCAGACTGTACTGACATGTAGATGTTCAAATGCATTGTAAACCTGTTGTATAGGGGTACATATTGGGAGGATTGTGGACACATTAACGGGACATTTATAAGGGGGACTCAGAACAGATAACGATGATAATGAGGAAGACATTTATATCTGTCTGGGATAATTCTTGGTAACACATATTAGAAGAGAGGATACATTACTTGTGATGGAGGAGGCGCATTACTTGTAAGGGGTGTACAATGTTCGTTACAAAATCATGATAACAACACATTTACCTTTTCTGTTGTAAGGAATGACGACACGAGAAAACAGTTACAAACATAATTGGGTTCTTTATTCTTCAACCGACCGATCGATGACGTCAGGAATTCAAACTTTGATTTACATGGTCTATTTTTCCTACCTTCGCTTCTAAAGGGGCTCTCCTCTACAACTGACTCGCTCTCATCAACGCTCTTACTTTGAACCCTTACATTCCTATATTAAGAAATATCCTTTGTTTATGACGTCCGAAGTGTCGTTTTCAAACGTGACTAATTTTCACGTGGCTTTACATATATTTGTCCAAACACACTTTTTGCAAACAAAAGAATCCTCAATTCTGGTTCTAATCTATTTTAAACAATATATTTTAACTTGCATTGTGCATTCATTTCACAGAAATATTTAATATCCAAATTTCTAAAAAAAAAAATGGACAATCGACTCTTTTTCCGACATAAACAATATTTAACTATTTCTAATAGAATTAACAATATTTAACTATTTCTAATAGAATTAACAATATTTAACTATTTCTAATAGAATTAACAATGGACTGAATTTGTAACATTCCATTTCCCGTTATTATCTTTAACACTTGCTTACAGGGTTCGATTCTAGCCTTATCCTAATATCATTTTCAATTATCTAGCATGTCTTCTTACTTACATGAGTAGGGATAGCCCTTTCATGTAACATACCGACTTATCGCTTATTTTTCCTAAACATAATCCCAAATCGTAGGCCCTTGCGCCCATGTAGCAATATATCTTGTTTGGGGTGAACACGAGTGGGGGAAAAATCAGAATCTATTGCAGAAGAGCACTTTTCATAAAACTTTCACCTAGCGCAATACACATAGAAAATGCATTGTCCGTTTTCCCTCGGGGTTGGAAGGAAGTTAACCAGATTAAAGTTCAGTCGACCATGTACATATGAAATAACAATAAAGTAGAGTCTAGCAATGCCCTTCAAGTAAGAGTGTCCGTAGTGAAAAAAGAAGCAATTCGATTCCGAAGTTAATTTTATACACTGTCAAGGTAGAAAAGAATGAAGTGCGCCGAACATACCCATATGTGACAGGAGTGACGATTTCTTCGTATTATATGGCTCGTATACAGGTAAAAAAATACATCTAGGTAAACGTTGTTTGATGGAACCTATATATTTCTATTATTCGGTCTGTTCATTCGTTTCACTTTTTATCGGAAACTACTGAACTGATCTCGCTAAAATTATGCATGTATCGTTATTTTGATAAGGTGCAGGAAACGAAGTAGTATGGTATCTGTTAAATCTACGAGTTATAAACTTTTCCCGTTTTTAAGATCTAGTTATTTATATGACTTTTAATTAGGTCAGGTCTCCCAAAACACTGAAAAAAAATCCTAAGCAAGAAAGTATTCGTTATTCATTTTTATATTAATTTACTTGTTCGTACGTCCAGTGTGGCAAACAGCATCGTCATCGCAAACATTATTTAACGAGAAACGAATAACCTCCCTTAATAGTCGCTCTTCATCAGGTAAAAATCATTAAAACAATTTCCTCTTTAAACATTTTAAAATAGAAAAACATGGCTGCCTGTTAACGCTTTCAAATTGGCTATGTACTTATAATTAAAAAGATCATGTTGAGAGAAGAGTGTAAGTTATTGCTACCAAAATCACCGTTTAAAATGTTTTTAAAAATGTGCAGGTGAATTGACATCTATTCTTTTATAATTTATACCAGCGAGGCCTTTGGAAATTCCACAGAGTACTCAATCATATGTAATATATTGATATTGGCATTCTGTAGATGTTCAGTGTAAATGGTGACGCTCTGATATTATTGTAGCTCTTTTGTTAAAACTGCAAAAGTATTTATATATACTAGCTCGAACGTGCGGCAAAGCCCGGTCGTAAAGTACACTTAAATATGATATTTAAATTCTTGCCGATTTCGTATATATTATGATAGAGTTAATGTTCTCTCGATTTTTATATATATTATAGTTGCGATTTAATATATGTATATATATATATATATATATATATATATATATATATATATGGGTACATCAGCTTGAATCGAAACCGAAATAAAAAATTATATATATATATATATATATATATATATATATATATATATATAAATGTAAAGTTGGTTCGTTCTAAACAAATAAAACCATGTTTATACGTTACCAATTCATTTGAAATTTTCAGACAACCCATTTTTAGAGTCGAGGTATGTTTTTATGTTATTAAAATAAATTTACCTAATTAAAATTAAAATATTAAATAAAATAAATATATTTATTTAATCGTTTCTGCGTATCTGTTCTGTTGATAAAACTGAACGTCCGGTTCGATTCATTTCACAGCCACGAATTGACGAAAGGTTTAATTTTCTGTTAACTCGATAAGTAAAAAAAAAAAAAACATATTTCATTTGTTTATCTTCCAAATTTTTTAATTTACACATCTTTTCTTTATTATCTAAGGCCAAAAAAAAAAAAAGTTTGTTGCTTGCTTTTGAGTTTTTTTTTTCTATATAAGATTACTCATGCAGAGAGTGATCCGTGCTGAAATAATGTTATTATTTAAAAAGTCATTCTTAACATGGGGAGGTAAGGATGTTTTGTACCTATTCTGTACTTTAACCTTACAATTGAATAAATAAATTAAAAAAACATATCGTAAAACTTTATTTAAACGTGGAAATATGATTTAAAAAATAGCGCGGCTCTCTGCATTAGCACCATTTTTATTTATTGTTGTTGTTTTACGAATTTTCGGCCAACTATTCCTCTGGCCTTCATGAAAAGAAGTCCTTTTATAAATGTTCAGTAACTTTTTCCTTTTATTATTCTTGAGTAAAACTTTTCTTATTCATGAAAGGAGTTAAGCCTACGTAAATAAATAAACGTTTGTACACGTGACAAATTATCAATAAATGTTTTAGTTACTTTTTTTAAAAAATGTTTGTAAAAGTGCGAAAGGCGACGTTGTTGTATACTCCCATGCTTAATTTCTATACTTATAGGTTTTTGGAATTTTTTTTCACTGGATTATTATTGATTGGACACTAATTAAACAGATTATTAAAAAAAAAATGTAAAAAAGAAATCATTATTTCGACATTTGAAAGTGGTGCTCACTTTTTAGTTACAACGTTCTGATAAATCAGTCACCCATTTTGTAAGCAATAAAAACGCGGTATATCAAAACCATAGAAAGTAAAAATAATGAGTCTCTACCGCATTTGTAAGTCAGAAATATATTTGTTTCTCAAAGAAAAAAAATAGAGAGAACAGGACTTTTTTTATTGTTTTCATGAAAATAAAGTTTCGAGATTTTTAATTATTTTTTTTTTTTACTTATTTAGTCAGTTTGTGGTTTGTTTTTTTTAAATTGTTTTTGTGAAAGGTGAGTTTTTTTTTCAAAACTTTTGTTTTGTTTCTTTTTAATTTTTTTAAAGTATTATAATTTTCACTAACATGCTGGAGAAATGTTTAATAATTTGGTATTTTTTAGATTAGGTCCACCTCCACAATTTTCCTTTCAATGACGACATTTATAGGTTTCCGAGTATGCTGAACACGCAAATTGCATTGCAATTTTGCGGAAATAAATAGTTGTATTATGCATTGTATTCTTCGGCGGCCATCTTTTTTACGTGCACACGCGCCATAAACAAATACACACACGTAAAAAAGATGGCCGCCAAAGATTACAATGCATAATACAACTTTTTATATCTTGATAACTACTTATTTCTGCAAAATTTCGATGCGATTTTCGTATTCAGCATAGTCGAAACCATTTCAAGTCGTCATTTAAAAGAAAATTGAGGAGGTGGACATAATCTAAAAATTTACCAATAATTTTTAATCCCGTACGCCTCCCGATACATTGCTTCGTCAACATGCGACCATTTTATATCTCCCGAAGACACTTCCGTATTTAGAAAATAAATAAATAAATAAATAAAAAGTGACCGATTTACCAGAACGTGGTAACTAAAAAGTGAGTATCCCTTTCAAATGTTGAAATGATTTTTTTTTCCAATTTTTTTTCATAATCTGGTTAGTGTTCAATCAATAATAATCCAGTGAAAAAATTTCAAAAAACCTATCAGTATAGAAACTCCACCACGTAAGTAAATAAATAAAAAATGTTACGTGCGCATGCGTTAGCCTTGACTAGGGGGGTACTAAGGGAACGACCATTAAATAATTCTGCGGGTCGCCATGGAACTCAACGCCCAAGGAGTATCAAAATAGTTTTCATGATCTGAAGAAATTTTTTTTTCCGAAAAGTGGGTGATCACTTTTCCATCTAAATTTAACTTAAAATGAGCACCCACTTTCTGGCCACCTGAAGAAGGGGCATTTATTTTCGTGTTTATTGGCTTAAAGGTTTTTTTGACAAGGCAGTTTGGTACGCGAATGCATATTTAACAGTTTTCGTTTATGCTCACGCATAGCATAAACAAAGGCTACGTCTGTGAAATGGAAAATAGTCCCATAGTTCAGGGGTTAATACCATGCAAAAGAAATCAAACAAAAAGACTTTTTAGCCAAGAAACACACAGAAAGAAAAAAAATAGCATCCATTTTTTTTCTATCGAATTCATTTGCTGTTTTTATTGAAAACTATTTTCCCCCGGATTTTTTATATAATTTTCGATTAAGGGCTGTGCGTCTCACGTTCGTAAATAACAAAAATTTTTTTGTAGATTTTGGTGTGCTAAAAACGAATCTGCAAACCGTTTCCGTCACAAAAAATAGTTTTTATGATATGAAGAAATTACTTTTTCGAAAAAGTGGCGATAACTTTTCCATGTAAATTTAACTTAAAACTTTCTAGCCACCTGAGAGAGGGGGGATTTTCCCATGTTTATTGGCTAAACAGCTTTCGTTTATGCTTACGCATAGCGTAAACGAAGGCTACGGCTGTTAAATGGAAAATAGTCCCAGAGTTCAGGGGTTATTACCATGCAAAAGAAATCAAACAAAAAACTTTTTAGCCAAGAAACAGAAAAATGCCCCTCTCTCAGGTGGCCAGAAAGTGGGTGCTCATTCTAAGTTAAATTTACATTGAAAAGTGATCACCCACTTTTCGAAAAAGTAATTTCAGGAATGTCATGAAAACTTTTTTTTTGCTACGTAAACGGTTTGCAGATTCGTTTTTAGCACACCGAAATCTACAATAAAATATTTCGTTATATATGAACGTGAAACGGGCCTTAAAGTAAAATAATACCGGATTTTTTTGAGCAGATTTGCCGTTTAGTTGTACAAATATCCTCAAACCAGGTAATCACTGTATCGAGCAAAAGTTTAAAACCACCGATTATATGCCAGCCTACATCATGGTAACATATATTGAGTGTGTTCCTAACAGTATTTTTAGTTTAAACTCATTTTCCCAAAATTTCCCCAAACTTAACGTGTTCGATACAGTCTGCCGCCATTTGTATTTTTCAGATATACCGATAAACATTGAATGTTTTTGAACCGATTATACATTACATAAAAAACACTAAAATCTTATCCAGTTAGGTAGAACACTTACTTTTCTTGCCTTTGATAACATTTATTTGTTATATATTTATTTTTGACAACTTCTTTGTATCTGTGTTTTGTAATATAAACCCTTTTCATTTAATGTAACGTTTAGTCGGCTCGAAAAACAGTGTTTATTGGTGTATTTGAAAGCTACAAATGGCGGTGGACACTGTTGATTACTTTAAGGTAGAGAAAGTGAGTTAAAACTAAAAAACTATACAAAATACTGTCAGAAACCTATCCATTATGCTAGCCTATGTCATGGTAACATATGTTCGGTGAGTTTCAGACACTGTTTTGTATAGTTTTTAGTTTTCAACTTACTTTCCCAAACTTAACGTATTCAACAGAATTCGCGACCATTTCTGTTTTTTGAGCCAATTAAACATTTTACATTACATAAAAACACTAAACAATTATCCAATTAGGTAGAAACGTAAATTACCTTACCTTTGCTTTCATTTATTTGTTTTTGGACGACTTTTTCGAATCTGTGTATAGTAACCCCCCTCCCCCCACCATCAACCAAATATTAATTACTAAATCACATTTTTTAAAACAACAACAAAAAAAGCATTTAGCGTTTCAACACTTTTGCTACATTCGGCTTCATCCACTGATTGTTGGTCAAGTCCAAAACATGAATGATTGACAGAAACTCTCGAGGATCCAGATCAAATTCTGCAAGAGCACCATTTTTTTTCAGTTTCGCCTTCTTTTTCACTTTTTGCAGTGGATTGCTGTACTAATATAAGAAACATGCATTTTCTCTTTTATTAAATTTTTCCATTACACCAAATTGAGCCACTGCAACGCGTGGCAGGGTACAGCTAGTATATATATATATATATATATATATATATATATATATATATATATATATATATATATATATAAACTTGAGTTCCTTCAACCATAATGGAAACTGAAAATCAAAACTTTTAAAGAATTCTTGATAAAATTATTTATAAAAAAATAGATGATTAAAGTGTTATCAGGTATAACCGAAACCAACACTTATGAAGAATTCTTCGTAAATTATTTATGACAAGAAATGGAAGTACATAACAATTAAACGACCCGGATGTAAGCGTGGTGCAGAAAATAACAGGCACGACATCGTATTAGTATATAGCAGACGGTTTTTTATTTATTTTTTTTTAATATACAATAAACCGAAAATAAACACTAGCTAACCGAAAACAGTAATTAAAAAAAAAAAAAACTTCCAGCAGATTTGCATGACGACAACGCCCATTTAATCGGTTTAAATTTTAGGAGGAACCTCGTCATACCGACGTCATTTTTTTTTTTTTTCATCCGTCAATTTATCACCAAGTTGCTGATTTCAATGAATATGTATGACTTCTATGAATACAAAAACAGTGACGACTCTTAAATATTCGGAATATCTCAACCGGTTTTCATTGTCCTCATAATTTCTGAACGGCTTAAAGGGCAACATTGCGCGAAAAGCCGGCGAAATGGATCAGTGGATTTGTTGCACGGTTTTAATGATCTTATTCGAAAGCGCAATCTAGGGTATTACAACCGCCCACTGTCTGGCGAAAGAAATCAAATGAAAAACCAGTAGAATAGGTTAAGATCACACATTGCTTAAATATGGGAATTGTGATATAAAGATGGATTACAAATTAAATGCTATAGCTATTATAGCCATACACATTGTATTTCTGTTTCAGTATAAATATCGGCTAACGAGACCTGTGGAAATTCCACAGTAGACTTATTTGTATTTATTATATTGATGTTGGCATTGTGTAGATGTTAAGCGTAAATGGAGACGCTCTGATATTATTGTACCTATTTACTATGCCTCCTCACGGGACAGAGTTAGACACCAGGGTCGTTTTTTAACGTGGAGAAAAGGTACAAAAATAAAAAAATTGTCTCAGTCGTGAAGGATTTCTCCTCCACCGAAAGAGAACAAGAAATAGAAGTGCAGCATCTGAAGAACAGATACTACACTTTGATCTTGTCCCGTAGCTGTCTTGTTAATACTGCAAAAGTATTTATCTAAGTTAGCAGAGACGTCTGGTCGTAAAGTACGCTTAAATATGATATTTAAATTTTTGCAAATTTCACACACACACACACATATATATATATATATATATATAATTGAGTTAATGTTTTATCGATTTTTATATATTATAAAGTTGCGTGTTAAAAGTAATATATATATATATATATATATATATATATATTGTTTAATTTCAGTCTTAGTTTATATGTAATAATAATGCACGGCACTTGTCTGCTTTCAATAAAGTACCCCCCCCAAATTATCTCCCTTTCATGCTTTAAATTCTGTCTGTTTCACGAGTTTCTTCTTTTCTCGCAACAGTTGCTATGGAAACCAGTCATAAAAAGCGTCGCTCATTGCCTTACATCTTTTTAGGATTTTTTTTTTTTTAGGAATTTGAATACCAGAAAATTCATCATAACTTTTGTTTTACTGAACAAAAATTGAATCTTTTTCACAATATAGCTGAGAAAGTGATCTATAAACTGTAATAATTGTTTGAAATTTGGTTGAAAAATGAGTGAGCGATGAGGATTTAAAACGGTTCTAAATAATCAAAACTGGCACTTAACCATATATTCAAATGCTGCCGTGTTTGGATGATATATATATATATATATATATATATATATATATATATATATATATATATATATATATATATATACAGTAATCATCAGTTCAGGAAATGACAATTCCTATTGTCAGGAGATTTAAACCTAGCTACAAAGTCACTCTTTTTCCCGAGACGTTAAGTCCGGGCCAGCATCAATTGCTACGAGAATTAAAGTAAATCTAACATCTATAAATGGCAAATGTGGGCACAACGGTGATGAAATAAAGAATGTTCTTACGAACCGCAGTTGCGAACATTACATAATGCTCATCCATTGGTTTTGTGCAACCTTAAGGGCAAATCTAACTTAGCCTACTACACCATTCAGGTCATTACCTTTCCAACGAGACTTCATTTGCTAAATTCTGATCAATATTTGCTAATCTATAAAACTTATAAAATTGCCAAAAAGGTGGTATATCCATATCTATCGGTCTATCTATCTATCAATCCATCTCTCTCCTCTCTCTCTCCCCCCTCTCTCTCTCTCTCTCTCTCTCTATATATATATATATATATATATATATATGAGAACAAGTAGTTAATAAATCACGTTAAAAACACTTGAAAAGAAGTTAAAAACATATTTAATTTTAAAAAGGAAACACTAAATAAATGGACAGTCCTTAATCCACGGAGTTTCGAAGAAATACTTTTCTTCTCACCAGAGGGTAAGATTTAGCAAAATGCGGAATCGGATTTTGCTTGCAAAAGTATTAAATGAAACTGAAAGTAAGCCATAGATCTTACTTGATAACAAAAAGTGAAGCAGAGGGAATAGGGTGAATAAAAAAGTGATTTGACGTGAATGGATACTCTGGTGAAGGGTAAAATTTACAATGACGGTAAAATCCAAAGATGCAGAATCCAAGAAATTAGATAATTTCCATTCGCACAAATAAAATCCAAAGGAACCACGTAATTGGAAGATGATCCAAAGTAATCCAAAAGGCAGAAATCCGTAGAATAATTCACAAATAGGTACAAGGAAAAGGGAAAGAATTCCAATATATTATTAAAAGAAAGATAAAATGTGCGTAAAAAAGAAATTGAACAAATATACAGCTCGACTGTTGAGGCAAGATTGAATTAAGGAAAAAAAAGATTTTTTCCTTTTCGTTTTTACGCACATTTTATCTTTCTTTTAATAATATATTTGAATTCTTCCCCATTTCCTTGTACCTAATTGTGAATTGTTCCACGGATTTCTGCATTTTGGATTACTTTTATTTAGTGTTCCCTTTTTAAAATTAAATATGTTTTTAACTCTTTTTTAAAGTGTTTTAACATGTTTTATTAACTACTTGTTCCTATTATAAGCTCTATCTCCTATTTGGTTTTATCGAGCTTTTACATCTGGTTGAGATTACTTTATAAATATTAATTCTTTAATATTTATAATTTACTTTAGTTTTGCCATCTTGGATCATTCTAGTAAACTTAACTGTAATTCTTATATATATATAGAGAGAGAGGTCACTCTTCCACTCTTTCATCCCAAAATAGTGAACATTTCTGTAAAAGTCTGAGGGCGCTACAGACGACCAAAAAAGAATGGCCGTGTAGCCGAAACAATAATGTAACTTGACAGAAAGATACGGTAATAAAAAATAAATCGCATATTTGCTCTACAACAGTACTGAACACTTTCTTAAGTTTTTATTAATTACCATCTCCATTATATATATATATATATATATATATATATATATATATATATATATATATATATATATATATATATATATACTTGTAGCCAAATTAAATATTGAAATGCTTATATTTGGTTCTATGGGACGAAACTACATAAAAATGTTATGCCAATTGGTAAAAAATTACCTATATTTTCAAACCAATAATATATGCTCAAATTTACCAATATGTGTATATATAGTGTCCTGGCAATCTAGCTTTAGTTTTGCTGCTTTGGGATGAATTTTGTTTAGGTTTTTATTTTTTTGCTTGCTCCTGTTGCCTTGCGAGGCAAATAATATATATGAATATATGTCTATTCGTAGCCAACTTGAATATTGAAATGCTAATATCTTCGGTTCTATATACTACATGGAAATTTGCAGGCATTTTTACATTATGATGCTATTCTATGGTTTAAATGTTATAGCAATTGATAGAAAAAATCCCTATATTTTCAAACCTATAAAATATGACCAAATTTTCCTAAATTTGTATATAAAGTGTCCTGGCAGAGGAAATTCAGTTGTGCTTCATTTGTCTCCCCAATAGCATTCTCAGGTTACTAATATATATATATATATATATATATATATATATATATATATATATATATTAGTGATGGGACGATTCCAGTATTTTTCCCGATTCCGATATAATTACTGATTCCGATACCGATTCTCAATAAATTTCTATATATCTAACTATAGAGATGTCATTTTTCCAGGTTACGGTCAAAATGCCTGTTACATATGCCGATATTTGCTCAAACAGAAAATAAAATCTTGTTTGGGTTGATCTAAAGATTTTAGTTTTACTGTAAAAAAATAACTATAAATATTTATTATCTTATCCTTAGTACTAGCCAGGGAAGATTTTATTTTAAACAAAATCGAATAAAAAGATCATTTAAAGTATCATTTTTGGCATCGGAAAATATGCACAATGTTTTCCGATTCTGATGAGCCAAAAGTTTCGATTTTCCGAACCTCCGATTCGGATTAATTGTCTCAACACTAGTATATATATATATATATATATATATATATATATATATATATATATATATATATATATATTAGTGCAAACTTTGGGTGAAAATTCAAAGACTCACGCTTTCTTTTTTATAACCTTCGTTTATTTCCTGGATTTTTCCATTACAGCCGTTTCATTAATGAGTTGGCAATTTTACGATTTATGTTTCCGTAAAAATATCCTGTCCCCACCATATTATCAGATGTTTATCCATTTAATTTTTACAACAAATGGTATATTTTTAACATGCTGGACATCGTATTGGAGTAAAAAGATTTCCACACCCATGCTTCCTCACTTCCTCCATCTTTTGGTGTTATGTAAATGAGTAAACGACCACAGATTACACGTTATTGAACACTCTCTTTCACCTCAAAATCTATTTTCTTTAATATTTCCTAACAGCAATATATAAATAGTAGTATGCCGGCTGCCGTTGCCAGGTCGTAAGATACGCTGTAATATGATAGTATAATTCCGTCAGTACACACCATGTTACAGCAGTGACAGGTTCGTTGGATAGGTCATATATGCCGCATGCTTGATTCAAAGTTCCCAAAGCAGATCCTTTACGGTGAACTGTCCAAAGGAAAAAGACTCTCAGGAGGACAGCGGAAACAATCCAAAGGTAATCTGAAGGTCTACCTCAAACAGTTTGGCTTGTATTCTAACTTATGGGAATAAAAAAAATTCTCAAGATATATGCTGTTAGCCTTCTGCAACTCACAAACGTTCAGTCATTGCTGAATCCGCACACAATAAAAAACGCAAGAGAAGACGCGGCATTAGAAAAAACAACAGAGCAGTCAGCACTTCTGATACAAATGTCCAACATGCCGGAAATAGTTCAGGGCTCGAATGAATTTAACTAGCCACCTTTGAACCTACAGAACAATTTCATGATCGCGGTCATCTTCGCAAACGATAACAAACATACTCATCTCTGCAAAATCTAAGTCAAGTAAAAAAGTATTTTTCGGTTCAGTGATTATGTAAAATGCATTTTGATTGGTCGGTTATATTTTTAAAAATAATTATACTCAAACTAGAGAATATCTTAATAAACTCCGAGCCAAGATTAAAACGTTAACCATTCTTAAATGTCTGAAAATGCTACAAAATATGTCTTTAAAGTTATACGATCACTATATGACACCAAAATATCCACAGATGGCCGAGAAAGAAAATCATAAAACCCTAAATAGAAAATGTTTTATATAACAAGTTGTTATCCGAGAAATAAAATCGTTTTTGTGCATAAAAATCAGCCAATGCATTCGCATTTATTATCTAATGTAAAAAAAAAAAAAAAAATGGAGACTGCTTGGCCACCTCTTGTATTGAAGAACACGCACAGAAACCATAATCCCCAAATTCTACTAAAAGCGATTTACATCTCTGCTTTCTTTAACCTGACTCAATGAATTCTTAACGTAAATGACCGTCCCACCTGGAAAGTAACAATACCGTTTTTTTTTATCGCTTTCATTGTTACTGTATGTAAGCGAAACGTTGAACGAGACAATAAATGCATACATTTAAAAACTTATTAGTCAGATCAATGGGGGGAAAATAAGCCAGTCTAAAGATGAGATTATTTGGACAAGTATTCACGTCTTGTTTTTTATTTGTACAATATTATCCAGGAACTTTTTAGTCGCATCATATCGTACTGCGCAAATCTTTATGTCTAACTTGGAAACAGTTGTTAAGTGGTTTGTGAGAAGATTAAGACACAGAATGTGAAGAAATAAATGGATGAAAACGATTCTGTAGATATTACAAATATTAAATGATTTATAATCAATTAAACTGGAAAGTTTTATAATGTAACGAGGAGTTTTAGCTTGTTAAAACGTGCAAACGTTAATTAACTTAGAATGAGTGTTTGTTTTTTTTGTCAAATTGATGGTTGAATATCGTTAAATTAATGATCATTTTTGCATTTATTAGTACCACTCTTGTCTTTATGGCTATTCAACTTTTTGAGTTAAAAATAGGAAGCTTTACATTTATCACGACTTTAGTATGACAAAGCGCGCTCCGTACATCCATGCACAGCCGTCGTTAACCGTAATTAATCCCTTATTAAGTCTAACTATGCGTCGAACGGACACCAGCCTGGACTGGAAATTAGCAACAACATTTAAACGGCAATCTTGTTCAACTGTGCTTAATTTTGCATTGAATACTAATCCCTATTAATCTTTTTATGATTCACAATCACGTTGCCGTACCGGTTGACAATCACATTGCCACACCGGTTCACAATCCTGTTGACAAACCGGTTTCACCAGATCACTGAAGTTAAGCAACGTTGATCCTGGTCAGTACCAGATGGGTGACCATTTGGGAAGGCGAGTCGCTGTATGTACCGTGAGGTAAAATATCAGGTTGAGAAACTGGCGCGGTCTATCCTTCTCTCGAGGGTAGATGAGATTTTCTTAAGCCGTGGTAGGCACCCCGTCTAGTGATGGCGTCACGAATACCCTTGATAGCCCTGGCGAAGCATCAAGTATTCAGCTACTGGCAAGATTTGAATTATGCTACAAACTCGTGTAGTGTTGTTTGTTTCGACTGGATATGTAACAAAGTAAAAGTCGTTTACTCGACGAGGTTAACCTTTGTCAAAAAACGTCCTGAGAACAGTAACTAATTTATGTTTGCTAGCAGGGAGTTAGCTTAACATATATATATTGCATGGAAGTCACCACTTATCAAAGCCCGGAAGCCACTCGGGGTTAAGCGTTATAGCGTGTACAGTGATCAATGGGATAATATCGTAGTAATCGTTAGTAATGGAGATTCGGTAAAGTGTCTTACTTAAGGGGGCGGTTCATCAGGAATTTGTTTATGTTGGACTTGAAGACATCCAAGTAGTAGTCAGTGGGAAGCAGGCAAATGGAAAAGAGTTCCACAGGCGTGTACTTCTAAGAAAGAAGCTTTGTTCATGGAATCTACGTTTTGATTTAGTCACAGAAAAAGAGTGGGGAAAATTATTGACAGTGGTTTTAGCTAGACGGGTGTTTTTCGTGAAAGATTGACGAGGGGGGACCAGAGAATAGGAACTCAAACGAGCACTTTCAATGTAAATGACGATAAAATAAAAACAGGCTCCCAACGTCTCTTCTGAGGGAGAAAGGTTGCAGGGAAGAGAAAAGACCATCCCCACTAAGATCCGACGTCTATTTTGTACTCTGTCAAGGCAGGATATACTGTGTTTAGCAGCTCCTGCCCAGATGTGGTAGCAGTATTGCATTCCTGGACGTACTTGGGTTTTATATAGATAGAGAATTGCATCAGCAGTGAAATATTTACTGGAGCGGTAGAAGGATCCCACGACTTTTCCAGCGACCTTGGCAACAGATTTGATGTACGTGTTCACTTTCAGATCAAGAGTAAAGATCAAACCCAAAAGATTGTCACACATAGAGTTTCCCCAAGACGAGAGCCATCCATTTCAATTGATGACAGATGGGGATCAGAGCGTTGATAATGTAAAGATAGAAGCTTGGTTTTAGATGCATCAAAAGTAATCAGCCGCATTTTATCCCATTGTACCACGTGTTCAAGATCAGAGGAAAGAGTATCAGTCATATTTGATGTGTTGCCATAGATGGTCGTGCCATCAGCATAAATGGCAACACATGATTTTAGCGTGTTTATTGGGATATAATTGATGTAGACCAGGAAGAGAGTTGGGCCCAGGATATATCCCTGAGGGACACCAGCATTAATACTGTGAGCTTCTGATTTATGCCCATCAACCACTACTCTTATGAGTCTATCAGAGAGGAATTATTTAATAATCGAGAAAACATTTCCAGCTATACTGTAGCTGGGAATCTTGTGAGGTAGGCCTTTATGCCATACCTTATCGAAGACCTTTGATATGTCAAGAGCAATTGCCCTAGAAAAGAAAGCCTTTTCGAGAGATTCACTAATCCTATGAGATATAACCGTTCACGCATCTGATGTAGATCTAGCAGAACGAAAACCATATTGCATATCACTAACAAGGTTATTTCTGCTGACGTGGTTGACTACTTCTTTATTAAATATGGATTCCAACAACTTACTCATGACACACAAGAGTCTTATTGGTTTGTACTGAGAAGGAGATGACTTATCCCCCGAATTCTTAAATACAGGGCATACTGATGAGGTTTTCCAGGGTGTTGGGAAGCACTTCTCCTTAAGGTAACGCTTAAACAGTTTCGTAAGTATGGGGGCAAGTTCTGATTGAAGCTTTTTCAACACAATAATTAGAATGCCGTCATGGAAGTTGCTTTACTGAAATCAAGGTTCTTGTTTAGTTTGGCAATCTCACGCAGAGATATTTGTATGTTGCATAGCGTGATGTCTGTTATCGATGGCCTTGGTCGCTTAGCTGCAAAGT
Organism: Euprymna scolopes; assembly: GCF_053919585.1. Lineage (NCBI taxonomy): Eukaryota > Metazoa > Mollusca > Cephalopoda > Sepiida > Sepiolidae > Euprymna > Euprymna scolopes. The sequence goes on along the minus strand of NC_136516.1, from coordinate 41,236,844 downwards.
TCTTAGCAAATAGTTTCGCTTTGTCTGATGCTGACGAGATGACCTCAGGTCCATTGATGATGGTTGAGGGACGCTTCTGTTCAGGGTCCTGTTAGATATTTCCCAAACCTGGTGGAAACTAAGCCGCTGTTCAGCTACTTTGGATTAAACGGACTGAGCATATAGCTCTCCTGCATTTTTTATTACTCTTTTACAGTGGTTGCTGGCGGTCCTGAAAGCAGCTTTAGTCTCAGTATATCTAATACGTTCGTAGCTATGGGAAAAATGATGTCTGTGCGCGATGGCAGCTGCACATTCGTGGCTGGCTGTGAAATGCAGAGGTAGATCAGATATAAATGTCCGGAAACTATCCCAGTCAGACATAGACTATTGAAGATTTACTACATTTCATTTTTATCTTAACTGCTACAACTGAGTTGTCGGAAGATCCCAGAGGAGATAGAACGGAACATGAACATAGCTCAGGGGCGGTTGTGAAAAAAAGGTCTAGAAGGCTTGCATACTGACCGGTAGTATCGAGAACACGGGTTTGTTCGTGAACAATCTGAGTGAGGTCATAGGCTATGGAGAAATCATGACAAAACCTCGCCTCATCATCCGTCTTGTTTGAGTGGGTCAGCCATTCCACATTGTGGACATTGAAGTCACCACAGATGTGAATGTTAGCCGAAGGATGAGCAGAGAGGATGTGGTCAATTTTCTCAGATATACTCTTAAAGATAGTAACTCCGCTGTTGTGGGGCGATAGTGGGCAAATAGAAATGCAGTGATGTAAGCTAGTTCAACACGAAAGCAAATATAAGGTAAATTCGTGTCTTCTCTGGAGATATCCCTACCACACGGAAAGCCATCTTTAATGTAGACACATATTCCATGCCAATGACGATCTGGGGAGTCAGATTTAGATGTTAAGTTAGAGTATTTAATTATGAACTCATCTACGTAAGTGTTCGGCCCTATTCCAGTTTCGCTTAGGAAGAATATGCCCGGTTTCGTCTCCTGCAATCGGGACATATATATATATATATATATATATATATACATATATAATTATTTTTTTACTATAATAATTAAATACCTACAGACACTAGTGTTTCATCCTTTCGGGATTCATCAGTGCAGGGTGTCACGATTACTACCAGTCGAAGATTCGAACCCCGCGACACGAGACATCTCTGGCTCGATTAGCGGAGGCCGTATCCATTCGGCTACTATTAACCGTGTGAAATAGCGTTGAATTTTAAACATTTTTAATTTTAAATGTTCATTACGTCAGACAGACAGTGATCAAATCGTTATACGATGATATACGCATAAGAGCTAAATTGAC
>NC_136516.1:41215514-41233014 GCF_053919585.1 Euprymna scolopes | reverse complement strand
TATATATATACTAGCAGTTCAACCCAGCTTTGCTCGGACCCTAAGTACTGTTCATAACTTTATGTGCATATTTATATGTATATATATTAAAAAGTCTGACTCGTGTCCAGGTAACCTACATCTAAAATTTCAAGTTAGCGGAGGAGTTTGGTAGAGTCTGCAAATGGCAACTCTTTTAACTTTGACCTCTTTGCAGCAAAAATTACGACAAAAGACCTAGTAAAAAGCTTGCCTTATGTCTGAATACACTTTATGTAAAATTTCAAATGTTTAGACCAAAAATTGGCTGAGTAATTTGGTAGAGACTGCAGAGGTCATTTTTTTTTAATTTAACCCCAATTTTGACCTTTTGGCCAAGATCAAAGTTTAGAATCTGTCCTTCTGATGCTGCACTTCCATTTCTTGTTCTCTTTCCGTGGAAGTTGTCCTTCTCGACTGAGACAATTGTTTATTTTTGTACCTTTTCTCCACGTTAAAAAACGACCCTGGTGTCTAACTCTGTCCCGTGGGGAGGCATTGTAAATAGGTACAATCAAATTAGAAAGTGTGATTTATGTCCAAGTCGCCTACATCTAAAATTTCAAGTGATTGGACCCAGATATATACATAGCAGGCAGCACGGCGTTGCCCTGTCGTAAATACGTATAAATATATTATTTTAATTCATGCAGGTTTATTAATTCTTATTATAAAGTCAATGTTCTATTCATAATTATCCAATGAATAGAACATTTTTTTTTAAATATGACATGGGCACTATACGCTAGAATCGAAACCAGAATGTTTACCGCTGCAGGATTAGTTGATAGTTATCTCTTATACAAGCATTGTAACGAAAGATGTATACGGAAAGTTACTAATAACCGACTATGCGCTACGAATGTTGAATTTTGAGCAGGCGCAAAACAAACAGCAAACGTAACGTATTGTTCGACTTACTCTGAACTGTTTTGTTTTCAATTTGTGCCGGCTAAACACCTAATCAAAAGTGTGCTACAGGTATAAATACACTATATATCAAATGTCAACTCTGTAGACAAACAATTGAGAGGGCAGTTTTGTAGAGACTTTTCGGACACACTCCGACAATATCACTTATATATATATATATATATATATATATATATATATATATATATGTATATATATATATATATATATAATTTTGTGAATTATTTCACGGAATTCTGCCTTTTGGATGATATCGAAATATGTTCCTGTAACACGTTTCCTTTGGAATTTTACTGCTGGATACCGAACTTTAACTAACCAACTTTTCTTGGATTTTACCGTCATTGGATATTTTACCGATCATCCATTCACGTGAAATCTTTTTTCTTTCCCCCCCCCATTCCCTCTGCTATACTATTTTTTAAACTTTTATCAAGTAAGATCTATGGCTTACTTGTGGTTTCATTAAATACTTTGCAAGCAAAATCCGATTCTCCATGTTGCTAATTCCTACCCTCTGATCAGAAGAAAAGTGTTTCTTTCAAAACTCCGCTTGATTTGTGCTTCCTTTTTTTAAAATTAAATGTTTTTAACTCTTCTTAAAGTGTTTTAAACATGTTTTATTAATTCTACGTCTATATATATACACACGCACACACATATATATATATATATATATATATATGCGTGTGCGTGTGTTTGTGTGTGTGTGTGTGTAACAAAAACTGCATCTGATTTTTGAAGACTATTTTGCTTTGGTTTGATAAGCAATTCTTTTAATTAATTATTTTTATTTTCATTTATTTTAATTTTATTTAATTTGCCTGTATTTTATCTTTTAGCTTTTATTCACAAATTAATTGAAAACTTGAAATGAATTTTGAAACTGATACACGGAAAATTTTTTTACCGGATTGATATAATCAAAGATTTGCCGTATATCGAATCAAACTAAAGAAAAACTGTGGATATATGTATATATTGGATTGTTACCAGCTTCCTTGGAGTTATTACAATACGTGTTGGATCTTTTTACCTGCCGAATACCAAGAACTTCCATTACAAGATTTAGCATACACTTTCGATTTGAAGTTCCATATAATTTTTTGCTGCATCAATATCCAATTTCCCTTATTCTATGTTGCTAAAATAATTTAAAAACTGTAAAAACATTTAATTTAATTTTCTATGTTCATTACCTTTAGCAAATTATTTGCAAATCTTTTACAATATTTGCTAATGTTTTTTCTTCGAGGAGATGTATAAACATCGAAAACTCATGGATTAAGGAAATATATTTTACTATACTGTATTTTTTGTCTTGCATACAATAAAATTTTTATATTTGAAATTAAACCGTTTCAAATCACAAATTTTAAATTCCAAAAGTATTATACATATATAATTATTTTTTTACTATAATAATTAAATACCTAAAGACACTAGTGTTTCATCCTTTCGGGAATCTTCAGTGCAGGGTGTCACGATTAATAACAGTCGAACGATTCGAACTCGGCAACACGAGACATCTCTGGCTCGATAAGCGAAGACCTAATCCATTCGGCTACCATTAACCACGTGACATAGCGTTGAATTTAAACATTTTAATTTTAAATGTTCATTTACGTCAGCCAGACAGTGATCTAAACGTTATACGATAATCTAGGCATAAGAGCTAAATTGACCGACTTTAATTGAACTGAAAGTGCTCAACGATAAGAAACGAATTTCTTAAAGGGGCTGTCATAATTATTTTTTTACTAAAATAATTAAATACCTACAGACACTATATATATATATTAGAGAAATAAAATTAAAACTGTAGGTTGAACTTTAATTCGGTTGGGATTACATTTTCTATATATAAATACTGTTATTTATATTAGTTTGACATTGCGTATATCAGGCAAACACTACATCCGTTTGTTTCCATTAATATATATATATATATATATATATATATATATATATATACATATATATTCCGTGTACTAGACGGTTTGCATTTTAAAATCTACGCTATTGTGCAGGATGTAGAAATTATGCATAAATAGAATTACTTGTAATAGTTATATAAAACCAATTATCTTATAAGAAACTATAAAAAATTAACAATTAATAAATCAACGCTCGTTTTTGCAAAGTAACCCCAAGATCAGTTTTCATTTCAAAACGAGTAATGAAGTTTTTGTTTTCCATATTTCTAGGAATCCTCCTTAAAATATACTCATTAACTTTTGTCCCCGTCGCGAACTTTATAACTTATCATGGTATTTCTTAATGTTATTAATGCTAGATTAATTTCGTTGCTCTTATTTCGGTAACCTTGTCTTCCGTTGTAACGTTCAATGACTCTATCTCACAAATCGCTCGATAATTCTATAGTTTATATAATTTTAAGCCTTGAATTGCAGAATGCGCACCAAAAAGTCAGATGATTAATATAACTATCTTATAAACAACTGACTGCTTCACTGATTGGTCGGAGATAAGGATCTAATACAATTGAATATTTAATCGTTAAAATATTTAAAAACACAAAGTTTTCGTTGGAAATTTTAAAAAAGTTTAATGTATTTCAATATTTTTGTAAATGGTATTTTGGAACGTTAATTAAAAATTGATTCAACCATTTTTTTTTAAATTTTCTTTCCACATACAATTAAAACAACTTTACGAGATATTAGTTACCACAATGGCGAACATAAACTAGAATTATACAAGAAAATAACATGCATCCAATACAAATGCGTAAAGGAAGAAAGACTACTTTTAAGATCGATTTTTTCTTTTCGTTTCTGATACTCATCAGATGAATTTCTGTCGAAAACATATCTAAGAACACTGCCAGATATATAAATTTCCATTTGTGTGAAATTTGCAAAAGATAGGCTAAGCTTATTGAGATTGTCGGACTGACTTCCTCATCTTGGTTGTTATAGTCACAACGTTTCGGCCGTTTTGCCCTCCGGCCTTCATCAGGTGTTTTGTATCGAACTGGGAAACCGTTTGTTAAGAGTCTCGAACACCTGATGAAGGCCGGAGGGCAAAACGGCCGAAACGTTGTGACTATAATAACCAAGATGAGGAAGTCAGTCCGACAATCTCAATAAATGAAAACACCTCATCTACAAAAATACAGACAATTACTATAGGCTAAGCTGTTTTGAAACCTATGAGGGAGGAACTCCCCATCCAATACAAAGTACTTTTTATATAATAGTAGAGATAATTTATGACGTGTATATATATATATATATATATATATATATATATATATATATGCATATATATATATATATATTTGTTTCGATATTGTTAATACTATTATCATGTTTTATTTTTTTACAACTTTCCTTAAGAAGTAAATATCTGATAGCTTAAGTTGTATTTTTATTGCAGCATCTTCCTTTATATTTTGTTGTTTGCTTTCTCGACAAACATCGCATACATAAACATTTTTTTAGTTTTCATGTGTCCAGAATATTTATATAATATCGCACGTCTTTAAAATATTCCTTGTAAAAAACTGAGCAAGATAACTTCATATAGAAAGATAACGCTTGCGTGCTTGCTTGCGTGCTTGCCCGTAAAACTACAAAAGTATGTATGAATTATTGATGCTATATATCTAACTTTTGCCAATTCATCTGAAGAACATGCGGGTGATGATCTCTCTTATGTATAAAAGATACGTTGTCCGTATGTGTGTCTTTACTTATGTACCTAGGCGTGTGTTCTATGTATATGTGGGGTCGTTCCTTATGGATATAACCATTTTTTATCGAATCTCAAAAATGTACTTATCTGGGAGTATTGTTTGATAGGTTTTGTTTTTCTGTTATAACTTAATAATCGTTTTTTTTTGTTTTTGTTTTTTTTACAAGGTGGTCACCACTTATCAACCAGGAGCCACTCATGGATAAGGGTTATTGTAAGTACAGTACGTTAGTGTGGATATTTAAAGTGTCTGCTTAAGGGGGTGGTTCATCAGGAATTTGTTTACGTTGGACTTGAAGACATCCAAGTTGTAGTCAGAAGGGAAGTAGGCAGACGGAACAGAGTTTCACAGGCGTGCAGTTCTAAGAAAGAAGCTTTGTTCATGGAATCTACGTTTTGATTTAGGCATAGATAAAGAGTGGGGAAAGTTTTTGACAGTGGATTCAGCTAGACGGGTGTTTTTTGTAAAAGATTGGCGGGGGGGGAACCGGAGATTGGAGTTCAGACGAGCATCTGCCATGGAAATAACGATAAAACAAAGATAGGCTTGCAACGTCTCTTCTGTGGGAGAGAGGTTGCAGGGAAGAGAAAAGGGCATCCCTCACTAAGCCACGAAGTCTATTTTGTACTCTGTCAAGACAGGATAGGCTGTTTTCAGCAGCTCCTGCCCAGTTATGGAAAAATCCGATTAAATAGATACCAGTCCGATTTTGACCAAAGTAAACATCCATATACAGTCTAACATCACAATGCATTTGAAAAGTTCTATCACCACACAAACAGTAGAATCCGGAGTATAAAATAAATAGCTCGTTCTTTGATAAGACAGGGGCGCGTTCGAAATGAATGTTTCTTTTAACAACACGATTGAATTATGACATTCGACTTTTACAATTTAAACTTTTATTTAAGCTGTTATACAAAACAGTTTTTTTTTAAATCAATAGTAGGTTTTATATAGTTAAATGTACACATAAATGTATCGCGAACAAAGTGACTGCTGGAAGGTACGTGAAGGTTCCTGCTGATGCACATCCGTGGGTCCCCGACTAGAGCAGGCAATCGACATGATTGAAAAATGGGCAACTCCGCTAACTCTGGTGACAATAAAATATGCAATGGTGGAACATATGTTGATCCTCATTCAATCCCGGACAACGTCTGGTCACCCTACTAGTTTATCGATCGCTTTACACCTACTGCTGCCAACCTGCAGGTATGTCATCAGTAATGAAATTTACGTCGTTGGAAGTTTCGGGCCTGATCAGCAGACTGGAGTGAAAACTGTTATTTCTGCATACTTTTTTTTTTATAAAGAAACGCGGCTAAGTTAAAACTCCCTCGGACCACTTGTTGTTATTAGTCGGAGGCGATCCTGTTGACTATTGTTGGTATCAAATCTCCATTGGAAAATTGTTTTTCTTTCTTTTGGCTATAGTGCACCAGTTATTTTCTAGGCGATATTCATAATGACCATAGTTTTGCATGCTTTCCTTTTTGATGAACAGAGTTTATTAACTCTTAGTTTTGATATTATGTTTCAGAAAATCATACTTTTAGTATCATTCGGACTACTGTTCTTACCTTGAGTATTATTTTCACAATGTTTCGATTAATATAACTTCCGCAAGGCGCCATGGTTTAGTGGATAAAGTATTTGGTAAGTTTCGGCTCTACGTTATATTTTACTGGAAGTTGAAGATTCCTTAGTGCGAACGACATACACTTGTGAATTACTTAGCACTTCTTTCTGGCCACGCTTGACAGAACGATAGCGTTCTTCCCCTGTGGATTAAATAAAGTTTTCCCATCGAAATTCTGAGTTCGATAGAGGGATTCCGGAGTTAAACAGAAAGATTTCTGAAGTCGTCAAGATACATTTGAAAAATGTAGGAAGTTGTGTCAGCAGTCCAAATAATTCGAAATCATTTTTGTCGGTAAAATTCAACTTAAGTTAAGACACCCGGCATAAAGGGATTCATTCAGAAAGTCTATTCATAAAATAATATTTAGATTTCTCTACTATTATACAGGGTGACTCCAAAAAACGAGAATTTTTATTATACGTGTTGCCAGATATGAACAAGTAGCAACACTGTGAGATAGTGACCTTGAGCAAGTAAACATTTTGTCATTTTAGAAACCATGGATCACTGGTTACACTAGGATGAAGCAACGTCACACACTACACGGCAATCATTGAAGGTTCTACGAGAATTGTTTCGCCATCATTTGATCTCAAGATTCGGTAGCCCCCCCCCTCCCTAAATCGCCAGATTTATCCGTTTGTGATTTTTTTCTTGTGGCGCTATCTCAAGAGTAACGCTTACACAGCTGACCTAATAACTGTATGTGAGTTAAAACAGAGAATCCACGATATTGCAGCAGTTAAAATGAGCAATCTTAACAGCAGATTTCTAAGAACCATTCGTGAAGGAATACGCAACTACAGGATGCATTATTTTTAATGAAAATGCCATCATTGTTTCTTAAATAGCATGCTTTAAGGTTTAAATAAATAAACAATATTTTTCTTCCATCATCCTTGGTTTTATTGGATTGTTAAAAAGTTCCCGCTTTTTGGGTCACCCTATATAAAAGAAACCGTGTCCGTGTGTGTCTACGTGTGTGTCTACGTGTGTATGAGTTCGTTGTGTGTGGACTCCTAAACGGCCGGGTCTATTTTTGTGAAATTTCATACAAAGACACTTCATGTACCTGGCAGTGTTCTTAGATAGGATTTATATCGAAATGTCTTCGATAAGTATCGATAATCGAAAATACCTACGAAAGTAATAAAGGCGATTTAAACAAAAGTTAACAAGTTATACAGCCTTACATCATAAGTGCATTTGAGAAGTTCTATTCCGACCGGCACAAGCATAAAGGTCGACATATAAAATGAACAGTAGGTTCTTTCATATGACAGAGGTGCATATGAAATGGATGTTTGTGTCTAAAGTACAATTGAACCATAATACTTGACTTTTAAATTTAAAACTTTAATTCAAGTCATTATCGCCGCACAAGCATAAAGCTAGTCATATAAAATCAACAGCGAGCTCTTTGACATAACAGGAGCACGTTCAAAATCAATGTTTTTGTTTAGAGCACAATTGAAGCATGGTCTTTGACTTTTGCATTTTAAACTTTAATACAAGCCATTGTATATAAAACATAAATTTATAAAATCAACAGTAAGTTCTCTACAGTGTAACGTAGATAAAATGCATTGCGGGTAAATCACTGCTGTACTGCGATGGATCCCCAACTAGAACAGGCAATCAATCGATTTGATAGAAAAATGGGCGATTTCCCCGATTCCGATGGCAATAAAACTATAGAAGTGTGAAACATTCGTTGATCATCAGTCAATCCCGGGCAACGTCGGGTCTCTCTGCTAGTATATATATATATATATATATATATATATATATATATAATATATATATATATATATATATGCTTAAGCTTATCTTATTTTATATAACTTTTATAAACAATGGAACATCAGATAAGTTTATGTATGTTTTCATTGCGACATCTTCGTTTATATTTTATTTGTCTTTTTGTTGACTACAAAAACGGATACAAACATTTTTTTTAGTTTTCCTGTGTCCAATAATATCACGTAAATTCGTGTGCTTATGCAAAAAAAAAAATACGTTCAAATAGTTTAAACAATCGAACTATTTTCGGTCTATGCAGAGAACGAAATTATATCTACACCAAACTCATTTTTTTGTTTGTTTTATTTTTCTTTAGCCAAATTTATCAGGAATTCAGCGCCCCCTTTCTTGGGAGTAACACTTGAACTTTATCGGACATACACAGATATTCGATTATTTCATTATTGTCTTTTTATACCTAGTAAATACTGAGTTAGTAAAGAAGCTGGGAAAATAATATGAACTTTCCTCAATTCACAATTTAGATATGTTATAGGACAATTTTCTTTTTGGTCTCCTTGTCTTTCAGAACAAGAATTCATTCGGTCTGGTGGATTATCGAACTTAGTGTTGTTACTTGAGGTGTGAACGAGCCCCATGTCACAGGTCACCAAATGAAACCTTTCCGACTCACTGGTGTTAACCCTCACACACGCGTCTTGATCGTCTTTCACAGCGGGATATCGTTGGTCGGTTGGTCAGTGTCAGTTCCAATTTTGGTTGTTATGCCGTATCACGCTGGAAGTGAATAGATTTTTGTGCACACAAAAGAAAGACAAACTCAGATGTCTCTATTCTACGAGTTAATTCAAGTCAAATTTATAAAATGTAATATAAACTTATATACAATTGTCCAATGTTGATTTCTTACAAAACACACTATTGAATCTTACTCTCCGTGTTTTGCGGTATCGATAGACGGTGAAAGGGGTGTGGCGATGACTCTTCGATTAGTGTTGGGTTCTCTCAAGACCCAGTTTCAACTGACTGATTTTGGCTCGGGATGCGTTGATATAGTTAGGTAATGGCTAGGTTAGGTTGTTCCCTAGACCAATCGCCAATCAATACATCATCACGGGGAATTCCCGATCCGATGCGTGTGTACTAGTGATTCTGCGAACACTCGCAGCTTTCGGTTCCCTCGAACAGAAGGGTTGACCCCCGTGAAACTTCGTCTTGCTCCAGAAACGAAATCATATTCGTTATGTTCTCAAACCGACATCAAATTGTCACTTTCCCACCAACAGCAATGGTTGGCCGCCGCTGACCGGGCACGCAATAATGCTTAACAATTAATACAAGCATGGTTGCCCGGCCTTCTTCAGTGTTTCGGGAGTCTTAATCTCCCCCCAGTGGGGAGCCCTACAGCTACCGGAGGCGGTCACGCCACAGTGGAAACATCACTTGGAAAAAGTGCACCACTTGTCGTAAAAACTAGTGTGGGTTAGCCGCACAAGGGAGATCTTTCGCTTCGAATATCATGTGATTTTGAATATTTGGTCAGTGTTTCATTGTAATGAAAAGTTTTCCTTTAAAAATCGAAGTCAGTAAAGAAGTTGAGAAGATAATTTTCCTCTCCCCAATTAACCATTTGACAAGTATATGCGTCTTTCTTGTGGTCTCTTGGTCTTATTAGGTTCCAGGACAATAATTCCACTTGTTTGGCGGAATATATAAATTCGTGTTGTTACTTGGGGTAAGATGTACCCTTCATCATAAAAGCCAGGGTAGGTTAGCCAAAACGAGGGCCTTTTTTTGCAAATACTATCTGATTTTGAATATTTAGTTAGGGTTTACTTCCAGGAGAAGTAATATCATACCAGGTTGTCCTGCCCCCCCCCGCCGTGTAAAGAGACCTTAAATACTTGAGGACAGTTCGAGGATAGTGTCTAGTTTCTTCCTGTCAAGTAGAAATTCGAGTTCTCTCCAGTAGGCATTATATATATATATATATATATATATATATATATATATATATATATATATATATATATGGAGAGGAGAAAAGAAAATCTAGAGCAATAAAAAGTATCAACGTTTCGTACCCATTCTCGGGGAACTTCTTCAGGATGATAAAATAATCGAGGAAAATTAAGTTTTATCATCATTAATATCCTTATAGAGGCTAACATCACATGCATTTGAAAGGCTTTATAACCGCACAAACTGACAAATCCTTGTACAGAGAAAGCTTAGACACTTTAGGATAGTGTCTAGTAGGCATTCAAGTTCTTTCCCTTTACTAAATTGAAAACCAAAATGTTTTAATTCGTTAGATGGCTTGGTGGTAAGAGAATTCGTCTCAGTTCCTATAGTTTTAGCTGTTCCTTGTTCTGGATCTCAGCTGGACAATTATTTTTATTGGACCCCGACAAAAGGAGGGTGGACCTGTAAATTCACCCTTGTTCATTCGTCAATTCGTCTGTCCGTACTTTTCTCAATAACTACGCCTTGTAATTTTTTAAAATTTTGCACAAACATTGAACATGCTATGAGCAAACAAGTATCAGAACGGATTTTCCGGGAAAAGTCCGGTCGCCCCCCCCCCCCACCTACTAGGGGTGTCTTTCGGGTTAAAATGGCTAAAATTAACAGTTTTGTGCTCATTAAAAAAAAATGGATGCCTTGGATCTTTATAAAACTTTCTGAAAAGTAACTAACGGATTTCTATATAATTTTGTTTGTTTATACTTCGCGACAATATTTAGGTGTGTTCCAGGGGCTCTTTTAGGGCTAATAAAAACACTCCATTTTTGGGACTATTTTACCACAGTTGTCCATTTTTCTTTGTACGTCCATTTAGCAGTTGTGCGTGATGCTGAACTAAAATTTAAATATGTTAAGGCCTTGGGAACTTTGGAGGCTAAATAGGGGGGGGGGAGTGACAAATGATGGACTTAGTCATTTCTTTTTTTTTTGCATGGAGCAGAACTCAAATTTACATATGTTAAGGCCTAAAACTGCACTGTTTGTTTATTTTCCCAGGATTTGACGTCTCCTGTGGACTTCTGGGACTAAATGGGGAGGAGCAAATGCTGAACTTAGTCATTTTTTATGACTCATTCACTGTGCACTCACGCATGCTTCACTTGTTTTCATTTATTTTCTTGATATCGATCAGTATAGTAATTATATTGCGCAAGTAAAAAATTATATAAAGAATATTGAATAGATAATCTGCATATTTAATTTTAGCCCTAAAATTTAAGAAAATCTTAGAAACCTGACATAAACGTATACTTCAGCTAGTTTATTCATAAAATAATATATTACCAGTGGATAAAGCCGTTGAGACTATAAGGTTCAGGTGAGCATTGCTGCAGCAGTTTCAATCTTACCCCAGCAGACCAGAACATTAGTTGCCTAAAAAAGTTGCGCGACCACAACTATGTAAGGCAGTAATTACTGAGGATACGTTTCCAAGACTAAGCATTCCTATCGTGCCGTGGTTAGTCACCTAATAGGATCAGATCCAGAGGATCAGTTGGTCGAAACGTGGTGAAACAAAAAAAAATATGAAGCAATAAATAAATAAATAGAATAAAATAAAACAGCCACACATACTTACACATTACGAGCTGCAAATGAAAACCAGATAATTTCCATAAAGTTAAACCTCACCTTGATCGTCCTTGGGGGCTCGTGGCGTAGTTGATAGAGGCGTTTATCTCTATGCTTGCAAATGAGCATTTTCTGAAGATAGCGGTGTCAATTCTACCCAAAGCAGGCCAGAGTATGGGTTGGCCAAAACGTAGTGAGAAAAAAAACTATAGAAGGCAGTAATTACTGGGGATGCGAATATTAGTCTCAGCAGTTCTATGCCGTCAAAGTTAATCACCTGAAGAAGGCCAGATAATAAATGTGGTGAAACAAGAACCACTATGGAGGTAAAGATAACACTCCGCAAAAAGAATGAATGAAAAAACTATGAAATCGTATTTCCAAGAATTCCAAACATAAAAACAAAAAATAATGATATATATATATATATATATATATATATATATATATATATATATATATTTGCTTTAGTAATTTTGATAATATTTGTCATTTTTTTACAACTTACAAATAAAATGGGATAAAGTTTGATGTCATTTTTCTTACATGAATTTTTCGTGTTTTTTTTTTAATTAAAAAGAAAACACATACATTAACGTTTTTTAGAAGTTTTTATGTGCCCAGAGACGTTAAGTAAAACATAAGTCATTAAAACATTCTTTGCTAAACATACGCAAGAAAATTCCCTATAGATAAGCTTGCTCTACCTCTCTCTCTCTCTCTCTCTCTCTCTCTCTCTCTCTCTCTCTCTTCGCCAATTAGCGAATATTTTCAAATTTTTCCTTGACAATGCCGAATGTTCTACATGCATTAACCTTGTAACACATCTAATTATATATATTTTTTTTATATATTATAAAATATTTACAAAATATCTGTAGAATTAATTAAAATAAACTTGATCGCGTTATGACGCAGCATCTAGAATGGTTATCTCTTATACAAGACTTGAAATATATATGTATATATCTATAAAAGTGAACGTGTCTGTCGGTCTGTGTACATTTCCCTACACAATAACTCTGTCAATTTTCAGTTTACAGACTCGAAATTTGATATAAAGGGTAATAGGTTTTGGGAAAATCTTTATAATCAGTTTTCGGCCAGAAAATTTGCTGTTAAGGAGTCAAGGTTCAACGATTTGACCTTTGAGAACTCTACCAAACTCATCTGCCAATTTTGGGTATAAACCCTTGAAATTTTAGATATAGTTAGATGAATCTAACTTAATAACTTGATTTGACCTCAATGTTACGTATCAGTTTTATTTTAGATGGGATGACGTATGAATTTGTTGTTGTTCATGTTTGTAAGAGTCTTAGAGGTTCATGTTGTGTGCAGATATGTCGCGTATATATAAAGCGAGAGACAGTTCTGTATATATAAGGAGACATATTATGAGATAGAGACGGTCTTATATATAAAGAGACAGGGTACAGGCTAATACAGGCTGAGCCGAGCATGTAATTCAATGAGAGGAGATTTATGAATATCTTGATAGATAGACCGAGAGTGCGTTTGACATTTACGTTTTTACAGTTGTACATTTTTATAAACAAACAGTTCATATTAATATAATTCCACTTTACCTTTGTTTTGGTAGAATGACAGCATGATGATACGTTTATTTCTTCGACCGGTCAGACATGATTCTGTATTTCAGGGATTCAAAGTTGTTTACATGGTTACCTCTAAATCCTCTCGCTTCCCAGAGGGTGCCTTGAGTCTTCTAGCTTCTTCTGTCTAACTCCTCTCGCTTCTTCCAACTGCTGATCCTGATTCTGACTTATCTAACTAAATTCATGACGTCACTGCATGACTAGCACGTGCCTCTCAGGCACATGGCATGACATGCCCCCGTGTTTAAGCATGCATTGTTATTCACATGTTTCTTACAAAGCCGTCCCTCTAACCAAATTTTCGTAACCCACTTTACAAATAACACTTTCCATTGTCCGTTTTTAAATTCCTTATTTTAATTTCATTCCTTTTTCAATAAACAGATATATAACTATTTTGTGTGAGCTAAACAATGGCAATTCCACATTCCTTATTTTCAATAACATTCTGTATTTATTTTAACTTATGATTCGAATCCTTGACTATCCTATTTCTTATTTACTCACAAGAACAGGCTGCTGTTCTTGTAACACCAAAACAATAAATGTTAAGGGTTCATAATAGAGGTCGAAGTAAAAAAGATTTGACATCTGCGTTCTCTACCAAATTACTCGGTCAGTACTCAATGTTTGTATAAATAAATTTAATATACCTGCTCTGTTCACTCACTGAGCACTCTTTGGTAGACACATGTTGTTTCATTGGATGTACTTCTAGGAAACTAAACTCTACTGGCTATATATATATATATATATATATGTTGAAGCTCGGCTGAACACATATAATAAATAACTACAACACATAAGTAAAGTAGAACATATATATTTGGAAGCAAGAAGGTATATACAATATTCATAAATAGTCCATTGGTATAATCATGGGGAGATCGTCCCTGGAGAAGGTATCGGCTGGGCGGTCGTCGATTATCGTTCTCTTGTCTCTCTGAGTCACTGGTGTCATCTCTCCCGTCTTTACGGTACCAACCGTATTTATATAGTTGACACTCCACGTATGCTAATTAGGTAAATCCTTCCACAACAATATATATATATATATATATATATATATATATATATATATTACACGCAAATTATTTTTTAAATCAAAAAATGAATGAAGAATAGCTTTTTTATATATAAATTGTATTGGTCGGACTTTTGTTCTAATCTTGAGTGTAATATGTGCAAAGTTTCGGTCGCTTTGGCTTTCGACTGTTTTTAGGCATGTTTTGTTGGAAAAAGGGAGAAAAAGTTACTGGGTCCATAGATATTTTCTTATTCTTGGAATTTGTCTCTATTTTATAGTTGCGGTTTCGTGTGTAAAAAATAATTGACACGGGGAGAGACAATTCTAATAAAGATCGACAGGGGATTATTTTCCTTTCATCACCGAAATATTAAAGGTGTACAGTTTTTTTTGTTTTTTTTAACACTTTTTTCACATACGAAACTGCCGTCATAAAAGGTAGAACAATTCCAAGGATACGAAAATATCTACGGGGCTAGTAACTTTTTTCCTTTCTTCTTCAAGACAGCTACCAACATACTTGAAGACGATCGAAAGCTAAGCCGACCGAAACGTTGCACAAATGACACAAGATGAGAACATTAGTCAGATCAAAACAAGTTATACAAACAATCAGTCCTTATCTAAAAGATAATCAATTTTTCTCTAAAATTCAAAAAAAAGTTTAGAAATACAGTATTAACGTGTACTTCCACAAAATTACTAATAAAATAATATAGTGCGTATGTACATGATGAGCGAAAGTTGGTGGACAGCAAAAAACATTTATTTAGGCATCACGTATACGTAAAATAAAATGTACTAAGACAATTATATTAATGAAAATTGTAGATAATTGTCTTAAACGCATAATTGTACATGTACGTGACGTCTAAATAAATGTCTATACTGTCCACCTACTTTGGGCTCACCCTATATATGCATATATATATATATATATATATATATATATATATATATATATGATTTTCTTTTCGTTGACTGTCATGGCTCTTGTGAGCTGCGACGGCTGTGGAATTTATTATATATATATACAAACACACACGCACACACACACACATATATATATATGTGTGTGTGTATGTATATATGTGTGTGTATGTATATATATATAATAATAAATTCCACAGCCGTCGCAGCTCACTAGAGCCATGACAGTCAACGAAAAGAAAATCATATATATATATCATAAGAAAATCATATATGTATATATATATATATGTGTGTGTGTGTGTGTATGTATGTGTGTGTGTGTGTGTGTGTGTGTGTGATTGCAACGTCTTGTCAGACGAGTGCAACTCTCTGGGACACGAGCCCAAAAATGACTTACTTCGCCACAGGGCCATTTTAATAGACAAATGCCCGAGGGATTATCTGCACACAGATGATGTTATAGAGTCGTAGCTTTGTACAACAGCTAAGTCTCTCTCTCTTGGTTCAAAATGTTAAGATCCAGCAACAAGCAAGAGAAAGATAGCCAGGAACAAGTTAAACTACAGACCAGTTTAATGCGGGTACTTGCCTCCCGCTTTCTGTTTTTTTTTAATCAGAGATTTGCTTCTCCTAGAACGGTTGCCTTCACGACGGCTTACCGTAGCCCTCTTCACCCCAACACACACATAAATATACACAAACACACACGGTGCTAGTTAGCTGTTGACCCCGAGAAAGGGTTCATTCGACCTTTGGAAGTTTTTGTTTATAATCCTCCATGGAGACTAGCCACCTTCCTTACCAAACAAGTCTGGTGGGGGAACTAGTTTAGTCGCCGGTGACCCGACCATGAGGCAGGTCGTACTGGGTTACATGGTACCAGTAGCATATAACATGACCTGACATGACATATATATATATATATATATATATATATATATATATATATGTAGTAGTGTTGGGACAATTTATCGGAAATCCGAATCGGCAATCGGAAAAATCAGAACTTTTGAGGTATCGGAATCGGTATCGGGATCAGAAAAGTGTGTGCCCATTTTCTGATGCCCAAAATGATTCTTTTAATTGTCTTTTTATTGATTGTGTTAAATATAAAATCTTCCACTGTTGTCAGTATAGTACATTCTATCAATCAGTAAAACGAAAATCTGTAGAATATCGCCGATGTTTGAGAAAATATATGCACAAGTGTTTAACCATCACCGGGAAAAATAACAGTTTCATATCTTTTTTTTGAATCACAACAAATATGGGCGACGTGAAGAAACAATTGTATTTGTTGGGACATCATTTATATATCGGGACCCTATGCCGATAGATAGAGTTTATGTCAACTAGTATAAATTTCGAGTGTTTCATTAAACGGAAATAGAATCAGGGTTCAATGTTATATATTCATTGCGGCCGGTCGTCCAATATGATTTTCAGTCTATCTCATTCTTCCTCTATCATGGCATGTTCATTCCGTAGATGGAATCATGCTTAGCGTTCTCCATAGGCTTCGATCCATTGCTTATTCTCGGAATCCGATAGTACTGTTAACACCCATTGCCCTGCACATCTAGTCTAATATCCTTATCTTTTGCCTTCCTCTGGCTTTCCTTCTGTCAGTTTCGTTCTCCAAAATGTGCCATTAACTAAAAAGGAATTCATTTCAACCTCTTTTTTATTTTGTGTCTCCCCTATTGAATGAACTTCTCTCTCCAATAAAACCTTTAAGACCGCAGTAAGCTTCTATTGTTCTATTAAGTTCAACAGCCAACTAACAGCCACTAGGCGACGCAGATATAACAGATCAACCGTCACACACATGGAAAACCGACGATCAAAAAATGAAGACCAGACCGTGCACGTGTGTAAAAATACTTCCAATAATTTATAAAAAACTACTTTCAGTAATAATATCCGTTTCTTGAGCGCTCACTAGCAATAATACACATATGCATTTGGTCGCGTGTAACTATAGTGACACTGTGTGTTAAATGTGTTGTTTGATACGAACTTTTACCATAGTTATAATCGCATTTTATCAAATCCTTTTGTCTTGCAGGTACTACCAAGTTCCAGTAAATATGACAACACCATGGAAACGGTAACTCCGGATATCCTATGCAACGTCAGCGAAGCGGCGACCAATTTCAGCGACGGCAGCTATGAAGAATTCTACCACACGGCCCAGTATGTTACAGGTCTGATCGTCTATCCAATAACCTGCATCTTCG
>NC_136516.1:41205514-41210514 GCF_053919585.1 Euprymna scolopes | reverse complement strand
AGATTACCAAAGCTACATGAAGATTACCAAATCTACATGAAGATTACCAAAACTACATGAAGATTACCAAATCTATATGAAGATGACCAAAACTACATGAAGATTACCAAAACTACGTAAAGATGACCAAATCTACATGAAGATTACCAAAACTACGTAAAGATGACCAAATCTACATGAAGATTACCAAAGCTACATGAAGATTACCAAATCTACATGAAGATTACCAAATCTACATGAAGATTACCAAAACTACGTAAAGATGACCAAATCTACATGAAGATTGCGAAAACTACGTAAAGATGACCAAATCTACATGAAGATTACCAAATCTACATGAAGATTACCAAATCTACATGAAGATTACCAAATCTACATGAAGATTACCAAATCTACATGAAGATGACCAAAACTACGTAAAGATGACCAAATCTACATGAAGATTACCAAATCTACATGAAGATTACCAAATCTACATGAAGATTACCAAATCTACATGAAGATGACCAAATCTACATGAAGATTACCAAATCTACATGAAGATTACCAAATCTACATGAAGATGACCAAATCTACATGAAGATTACCAAATCTACATGAAGATTACCAAATCTACATGAAGATGACCAAAACTACGTAAAGATGACCAAATCTACATGAAGATTACCAAATCTACATGAAGATTACCAAATCTACATGAAGATTACCAAAACTACATGAAGATGACCAAAACTACGTAAAGATGACCAAAACTACATGAAGATTACCAAATCTACATGAAGATGACCAAAACTACGTAAAGATGACCAAATCTACATGAAGATTACCAAATCTACATGAAGATTACCAAATCTACATGAAGATTACCAAATCTAAATGAAGATGACCAAATCTACATGAAGATTACCAAAATTACATGAAGATGACCAAAGTCACATAAAGATGACCAATGCTACATGAAGATGACCAAATCTACATGAAGATGACCAAATCTACATGAAGATGATCAAAACTACATGAAGATGACCAAAGTCACATAAAGATGATCAAAACTACATGAAGATGACCAAATCTACATGAAGATGACCAAATCTACATGAAGATGATCAAAACTACATGAAGATGACCAAAGTCACATAAAGATGATCAAAACTACATGAAGATGACCAAAACTACATGAAGATGACCAAATCTACATGAAGATAGTCCAATCTACATGAAGATGATCAAAACTACATGAAGATTACCAAATCTACATGAAGGTAATAAAATTTTCATAAAGATGACCAAAGCTACATGAAGATGACCAAAATCTACATGAAGATGGCCAAAACTACATGAAGATTACCAAAACTACGTAAAGATAACCAAATCTACATGAAGATGAGCAAAACTACATGAAGATTACCAAAGTCACATAAAGATGACAAATGCTACATAAAGATGACCAAATCTACATGAAGATGACCAAATCTACATGAAGATGACCAAAACTACATGAAGATGATCAAATCTACATGAAGATGATAAAAACTACATGAAGATGATAAAAACTACTTGAAGATAACCAAATCTACATGAAGATGACCAAAACTACATGAAGACGACCAAATCTACATGAAGACGACCAAAACTACATGAAGACGACCAAAACTACATGAAGATGACCAAAACTACATGAAGATGACCAAAGCTACATGAAGATGACCAAAACTACATGAAAGTGACCAAATCTACATGAAGATGATCAAAACTACATGAAGATGACCAAAACTACATGAAGATGACAAAAACTACATGAAAGTGACCAAATCTACATGAAGATGACCAAAACTATATGAAGACGACCAAAACTACATGAAGATGACCAAAACTACATGAAAGTGATCAAATCTACATGAAGATGACCAAAACTACATGAAAGTGACCAAATCTACATGAAGACGACCAAAACTACATGAAGACGACCAAAACTACATGAAGATGACCAAAACTACATGAAGATGACCAAAGCTACATGAAGATGACCAAAACTACATGAAAGTGACCAAATCTACATGAAGATGATCCAATCTACATGAAGATGATCAAAACTACATGAAGATGACCAAATCTACATGAAGGTAATAAAATTTTCATAAAAGTGACCAAATCTACATGAAGATTACCAAATCTACATGAAGATGACCAAAACTACATGAAGATGACCAAATCTACATGAAGATTACCAAATCTACATGAAGATGACCAAAACTACATGAAGATGACCAAAACTACATGAAGATGACCAAATCTACATGAAGATGACCAAATCTACATGAAGATGACCAAATCTACATGAAGATGATCAAAACTACATGAAGATGACCAAATCTACATGAAGATGACCAAATCTACATGAAGATGATCCAATCTACATGAAGATGATCAAAACTACATGAAGATGACCAAATCTACATGAAGATGACCAAATCTACATGAAGATGACCAAATCTACATGAAGATGACCAAAACTACATGAAGATGACCAAATCTACATGAAGATGACCAAATCTACATGAAGATGACCAAATCTACATGAAGATGATCAAAACTACATGAAGATGACCAAATCTACATGAAGATGACCAAATCTACATGAAGATGATCCAATCTACATGAAGATGATCAAAACTACATGAAGATGACCAAATCTACATGAAGATGACCAAATCTACATGAAGATGACCAAAACTACATGAAGATGACCAAAACTACATGAAGATGACCAAAACTACGTAAAGATGACCAAATCTACATGAAGATGACCAAAACTTCATGAAGATGACCAATGTCACATAAAGATGACCAATGCTACATGAAGATGACCAAATCTACATGAAGATGACCAAATCTACATGAAGATGATCAAAACTACATGAAGATGACCAAATCTACATGAAGATGATCCAATCTACATGAAGATGACCAAATCTACATGAAGATGACCAAATCTACATGAAGATGACCAAATCTACATGAAGATGACCAAAACTACATGAAGATGACCAAAACTACATGAAGATGATCCAATCTACATAAAGATGATCAAAACTACATGAAGATTACCAAATCTACATGAAGATGATCAAAGCTACATGAAGATGACCAAAACTACATGAAGATGACCAAAACTACATGAAGATGATCCAATCTACATGAAGATGACAAAAACTACATGAAGATTACCAAATCTACATGAAGATGATCCAATCTACATGAAGATGACCAAATCTACATGAAGATGATCAAATCTACATGAAGATGATCAAAACTACATGAAGATTACCAAATCTACATGAAGATGACCAAAACTACATGAAGATGACCAAATGTACATGAAGATGACCAAATCTACATGAAGATGACCAAATCTACATGAAGATGATCAAAGTCACATAAAGATGACCAAAACTACATGAAGATGACCAAATCTACATGAAGATGACCAAAGTCACATAAAGATGACCAAAACTACATGAAGATGACCAAATGTACATGAAGATGACCAAAGTCACATAAAGATGATCAAAACTACATGAAGATGACCAAAACTACATGAAGACGACCAAATCTACATGAAGACGACCAAAACTACATGAAGACGACCAAAACTACATGAAGATGACCAAAACTACATGAAGATGACCAAAGCTACATGAAGATGACCAAAACTACATGAAGATGATCAAATCTACATGAAGATGACCAAAACTACATGAAGATGACCAAATCTACATGAAGATGATCAAATCTACATGAAGATGACCAAAACTACATGAAGATGATCAAATCTACATGAAGATGACCAAAACTACATGAAGATGACCAAAACTACATGAAGATGATCAAATCTACATGAAGATGACCAAAACTACATGAAGATGATCAAATCTACATGAAGATGATCAAAACTACATGAAGATTACCAAATCTACATGAAGATGACCAAAACTACATAAAGATGATCAAAACTACATGAAGATGACCAAAACTACATGAAGATGACCAAATCTACATGAAGATGATCAAAGTCACATAAAGATGACCAAAACTACATGAAGATGACCAAATCTACATGAAGATGACCAAAGTCACATAAAGATGACCAAAACTACATGAAGATGACCAAATGTACATGAAGATGACCAAAGTCACATAAAGATGATCAAAACTACATGAAGATGACCAAATCTACATGAAGATGACCAAAACTACATGAAGACGACCAAATCTACATGAAGATGACCAAAACTACATGAAGACGACCAAAACTACATGAAGATGACCAAAACTACATGAAGATGACCAAAGCTACATGAAGATGACCAAAACTACATGAAGATGATCAAATCTACATGAAGATGACCAAAACTACATGAAGATGACCAAATCTACATGAAGATGACCAAAACTACATGAAGACGACCAAATCTACATAAAGATGACCAAAACTACATGAAGATGACCAAAACTACATGAAGATGACCAAATCTTCATGTAGATGACAAAAACTACATGAAGATGACCAAAACTACATGAAGACGACCAAAGCTACATGAAGATGACCAAATCTTCATGTAGATGACAAAAACTACATGAAGATGACCAAAACTACATGAAGACGACCAAAGCTACATGAAGACGACCAAAACTACGTCAAGATGATCAAATTTACATGAAGATTTCCAAAAGCACAAAAATATTACTAACACCTGGAAACAGAGCGCCAGCCGAATGGCTAAGACTATCTGGCGTTTTTAAAGAGCAGGATCCATTCCAGGCCTTCAATAGGTCGTTGAAAGAAGCTAAGCATCACAACCAAATGCTTTCTTTGAAAAATCGGCACAGAAGTGCCGTTAGCATTTCTGCAGAGATTTAAGAGGGGGGATCAGCCTGTTAGTGGGCAGACAGTACGTTGCACTCTACGTCAAATTGGCATGCATGGCTGTCATTCCAGG
>NC_136516.1:41183014-41198014 GCF_053919585.1 Euprymna scolopes | reverse complement strand
ATTTATATATTTTTTAAGTAGCGGTTATAAAAAAGGACCTAAAATAAACCTCGAGGCGTCTTACAACCGATATATTGTCAAGAGAAAACATCGGCGGTTACGATTAAGAAAAAAATGATAAATATCGTTTAAAAAAATAAGTAGTATTTTTTTTTCAAACGTGGGGTAGGAAAATGGAAAAGTAGACAAGAAAAAAAACAAAGTAAGTGTCGCCAATATCAGGGTAAAAGAAAAAAAAAATTAAGTGACACTCAAAACCCAAGCGGATATCGATAGAATGTAGGCAGATAATTCAATATACCCATTCACAATATGCTCCTTAAACAATTCCAACTTGTGTGAGAGCTCTTTCTGCCTACAAAGCGAAGGTTTACGCATTGTTATACACAAAGCCTCCAAAATATTCAGTAAATGTTTAAAGCGAGCCCTGTGCACGATGCGAAAAATACCATCCGAATAGGCATCACCACACAATTTATTATCGATCTAATGTTGTCCGATCGATGACTCATGAATCAGTGGGTGCCCGGATGTACTAAGTAAGCGTCCAGGCGTATTCCTTAAACGCCCGGATGTACTCGTCGATACGTTCTTATTAGGCATACACGGATTCCGAAATCGTGCGGGTATATGCTGAGCCAATCTGATCCCCATGCGTTGAAGAGTTCGACCCACATAGTCAGCACCACATTGACATTTGAATTCATAAATTACTAAACTTTTGTCCAGTGTGGGTCGAACATCTTTCTGAAACGCTTGTAAAGCCTTCTTGGTGCCAAATACCAAATGGGGTTGCACCGCTTAGTAATAGCGAGACACCACAGATGTGATCCTGTCAGAAAATTTTTTACCGATAGCGCTAATGAAAGGGAGCAAACCCTTATCCCTGAGTGTCCTCCGGGCCTTGATAAGTGGTGACTACCTTGTAATATATATATATATATATATATATATATATATATATATATATATATATATATATATATATATATATAAGAGAAAGAAAATTAAAACTGTAAGTTGAACTTTACAATCAAAATTTTTGTTCGACTGAAAGTTTACCATTGCGTATATTGTTTTCATTAATATATATATATATATATATATATATATATATATATATATATATATATCAGAGAGTCACCACATATCAAAACCGAAGTCAAATCGCAGATAAAGGTCAATGAGTGTAAAGTGGTCATTGACGGCACAATATAGTGATCATTAGTCGGAATTAGGTAGAATTTGGTAGTTTAACGAGGCTGGCTCAACAAGAACTTTTGTTCATTGAACTTTAAGATGACAAAGTTGTAGTTAGGATGGAAAGCAGAACCGCGGTACAGAGTACCAAGGAAATATATGTTTTAATGGAATTTGCAGGAGAAGGATACAGATTGAAACTCAGACGAGTACTTGCATTATATATATATATATATATATATATATATATATATATATATATATATATATGTATATATATATATACATTTACATTAAAACTCATGGGTTAAGGGAATAGGTTTATTAAATTGTATTCTTTATTTTAAAACAATAAAACATTCTATATTTGAAGATTAACTTTTTAAATCATAATATATATATATATATATATATATATATATATATATATATATATATATATATACTAGCAGTACCCGCTAAACGGTGTTGCACGTTCTGCCTAACTCCCAACCTCCTCAAATTACGAACGGTTTTCGGAATAGACACCCCCCAACTCCTCATGGAAAGAACCACTATCAGATGTCAAGAACGAGGATGAGAAAAGTCGCGTAATAAGGATAATGAGCACCCACCCCTAACCCTAACCCACCCACCCACCCACCCACCCTCCAGCCAGTGTTGCCACATAAGATTTTAAAAGATCAGGGGAAAGAAATCTCCAGAAAATCGTCTGAAAGTTTCAAAAACCGCTTATTCACAAAAAAATCCCCAAAAGAGAGAAAAAAAAAACATCGTATTTTAACGTATTTTCTCACTATATATTTCTGGAATTATATTGAAGCGGTTAGCTCCGCAGAAGGATTTCCCATTTCTGTCTTGTTTTAACTGTTTTCCGGAAAGGGTATATTTTGTTTTGCAAGAAACAAATCATAAAATAAAAAGTGGTTATAATAAAAGTTAAATTAAATGTATTACTAATTACACATCACGATAATGGCGTATGTAAATATTGAATAGTGCTGAATAAATGCTCTATAAATATAGGATGAATTGATATTTGCAAAATATATATATTTTTTAAAATCCCAAAACATAGGCACTAAATTTAAATGTGAGTTACTTTATAGATTTTTCAAACCATTCATAAGGGAAGATCAGGAAGGGTATGTAAAAATGATACAAATCTATGTAGGGGAAAATAGCACATTATGAAACTCTTTGCGAACATATCTAAAGTCAAAACATGAAGTTTGTCAATTTAAAAAAAATAAATTCTAACTATAATTAAAAGCAGATGAGGACTCTGAGCAATCCCCCTCCAAAAAATAAGATTCTGCTTTTTTAGACGATTACGTGGGAATATTTTGAATAAAATAGTTTAGAATTTAAAGTGATGGATAATTTTTGTCAAATAAATTTATGAAAATGATCCCTCATTTCTAGGACATAACCTTTTTCGGTTTGGACAGCACTTTTTCCGCCCACCATTTACAATCGAGTATTCAAATTTAAACAAATCTACTCCGAAAATTTTTATACTGAAGGAAAACTATGATTTATATATTAGTCAATTTTACAATATACTTTTATTTTCGGTTTATTAGTATTATCTTTATTTTTTACAAATAAAATTAATGTTAAGTATAATATGTGTTCTGATACTATATTTTATATTTTCTGGGCTTGGTCAATGAGGGAGAAATCCTTTAAGATTGAGGATTTTACAAAAAGATGTTTCCCCAATCCAGGCTGCCTCTTTTTTGGGGGTAAATACCGATTTTGCCATCGTAGTAAATATGTTTTTTATCACAGATGGAAAACGGTATGTTATTAATATATACACCAAAATAAATCCAATAAACTTAAAGTTAAAAAAAGGTGATACATACTGACAATTAAATAATAAACGTTGAAAAAATTAGTAAAAATAAGTAAAATCATGAACATCGCAGTAATTTGGTAAAGTGTAGAATAGTTAACATTCGAGAAATTGTCAACAATAACAAAAATCAACTTGGTACCAAACTCAGTAAAATTCAAGTATCTTTTATACGTGTTGTTTAAGTTCTTTTTATTTAATTTCTGCTATCAATTTCGGAATGCAATTCTAACTTAGGGTTAGTGGTAGAATAAGTCATTGTTTTTCCAATTTGGGGGAAATTACGCCTCCTTGCCCGTTAAGCGATAAGCAACCGTTTGTTTATTTTTTTTTTCTAATCAGTGTGTAAAAACATGTTTGAACAAAATAATTTGTAATTAAAAAAAAACAAACTTTGTTTATAATATTTGGTGACTTTAACGCCCACTACAGAATTTGCTTTGGCTTCTCTAACTACACTGACACAGCTGGTAGCGTCATCTATAACTTTGTTATATACCATTTCCTGACACAGACAGTAACATTCCCGACCCGTCTCCTAGATCGCCAAGACAAGCAAGCCTCACTTTTGGATCTATTTCTGACAGCTGTTCCTGTGTGTAACAAATAGTCATTGCCCACTCGGGAATGCTGATCATGCTGTAACAATGATAGATATTATTCTTAACTCTCGACCCCAAGTTGAAGAGACCTTGCTCAAAACGATAAGATACTACAATAAGGCTGACTGGGATGCCATTAGAGATCACATCAGAGACGCCACATTGTGAATTATCTTTTCTCTTCCAGCAGAACAGTGCGCAAATGAGATTACTGAATGGTTCAAAGCAGCAATTGAAGCACAGAAGTTCTATAGTAAACCCCACTCTCCCCAATAATTTACTTCTACATGCACAGCTGCCATTGCTCAGAGGAAACATGCATACCGTAGATTTATCTGGCACAAGTCCTGTACAAACAGACAACAGTATATAGAAGCTAAAAATAATTGTAAGAACGAAGTAGCAAGAGCTAAGAATGAATATACTGAAACCACCAGAAAACGCATTGAAGCGCAGAAATTAGGAACTCGTGATTTCTGAAAAATCTACAATAGTGTAGTAAATAATGGGCAATCAATAATACCCCCACTAACCAACAATCCTGAGGTTGTTTGCACCGCAACTGAGAAAGCTAACATGCTTGCCCGTCAGTTTGCATTAAACTCTACATTGGACTCAGCAAGCCATTCCCTCTCTGATTTTCCTTTGCGGACAGAAACTACGTTAGATGATCTGAAAATCACGCCTTCTCAAGTACATGATATTATAAAAAACCAAGACACGTCAAAAGCATATAGATCTGATCTCATTCCGGTTGTGCTATTAAAATATGCTCCGCTGGGGTTGCTCCAGATCTCTTTAAACTCTTTAACGAATCTTGGTTTCCTGGCTGCTGGAAACTGCTTCTGTGGTACCAGTTTACAAAAACTCTGGCGACAGGACTGACCCATTAAATTATCGCCTAATTAGCCTCCTCTCTCTTTACGGCAAAATATTTTAGGCCTTAATTAATAAAGCTCTAGTATACTACCTTATAACTGCTAAACTTCTGTCTGACCATCAATATGGATTTAGCCAATTCTAACTGTAATTTTTGAACGATTATACCAAGCACTGGACAAGGCAGAAGAGGGGAGGGCTGTAGTTCTAGATATATCTAAGGCTTTTGACAAGGAATGGTACGATGGTCTTCTCATGAACATAAAATCCTATGGTATTATTGAACGAATGCTTAGGATAATTAGATCCGTCTTAAATGAGAGAAGAATCCAGGTTGTTCTTGATGGGCGTAAGTCCAAAAAAATTGATATACATGCGGGTGTACCTCAGCGATCGATCCTTGGATCTTTATTATTTCTGATATTCATAAATAACTTACCTGATAAAATTGTCTCTGAGATGGGCATATTTACCGACGATATCACGCTCTATAGCAGGCACTTGGGGAAAACTAATGAGCACATATCTAAGTTAATGGCTGAAACCCTAGAGGAAGATCTTCAGTCTGTAGAGGAATGGGTGAAAAATGGATGGTAACGTTCAACACTGCCAAGACAAAGCTCGTTTCCTTTAATAATTACATGAAACCTTGCCAACCACTAATAGCTATGGCTAGAGATATTTTACCTGAAAGCACTTCGTTCAAGCTCCTTGACTTAATGTTCACAGGAGACATGAGTTAGAATAGATACATCGAGATCATTACCAAGGCTGCTGCAAAAAAGGTGGGCTTCCTATACCATGCTAGAAAGTTATTTATGCCTGGAAGTATACTTTACTTCTACAAAGTCACCATTCGCCCATGTATTGAGTAGTGCTGTCACATTTGAGCTGGTGCGTCTGCTACTAGTCTCTCGCTCCTGGACAGGGTCCAAAAGAGAGTCGCCAACCTAATAGGCCCCGAACTGTCATCTTCAGCCCCTGTCCCATCGACGAAATGTTGCACCCCTCTGTCTGTTTTACGAATATTTCAATGGTGGATACTCTGACGAATTACAATCCTTGTACCCCCTCGACGAAAATACCCCCAACAAACCGGACAAGCAGCGAATTCCCACTTCTATACAGTCGAGATCCCTAGATGTAAGAAAGCCTTCTACTCTAATAGCTTCTTCCCCAGAACGGCAGGACTTTCGAATTCTCTTCCAGTTTCCTGCTTCCCCAACTGTACTAACATGCAGAAGTTCAAGTGCAATGTGAACAGACTTGCTGCTAAACTCCCTACATAGTACCCCTACAACTTAGATCCCTGATAGTAGCTCCCTACATCAAACTGGCAACGTGCCTTGTTTGGGGTGAAAATGTAATAAAAAAATTAAAGGGAATAGTTTAATTTCATTAATTTACTAATAGGTGAATGGTGCGTATCAGCTAATCAGAATGAGAGGAAAAACATAGGGAGAAGTTAGCATTGTTAGTATAAAAGAACAGAAGGTAAATGCAATGTCAAATAGTGAATAGATCAGTTACGTAGGAAGGCGTCTAAATTTAAGTATTCCATGAGGATCAAATACGTGGTTTAAGAAGGGAACGGTGGAAGTACTTAGCAAATAGGGCCTAATGGGAACTACTTTCTCTGTATGTTATGGTGATTATGATTATGTTGCTCCTAGGATTTAATATAATGTTTTAAAATTTCGAATTAATGTGCCTAAACTGTCGTTCTATTATGGCCTGAAAGTTTATCTGGCATATATATATGTGTGTGTGTGTATGTTTGTGTGTGTGTGTATCTGTGTGTGTTTATATATATATATTGAATATCTATATATATTGAATATATATATATATTGAATATATATATATTGAATATATATATATATTGAATATATATATATATATTAAATATATATATATATTGAATATATATATATATATATATATATATATATATATATATTATGTCATGATTATTTGAGCGGTAGAATTTTTATATCGCAATCATTAAGGGAAGACTTTTATCATTCATAAGTAAAAACGTTTTAAAATAAAGTAAACGGCGTTAATAGGAGAAGAAAAAATGGGGAAGTCATCGGACCGGTTTCGCCCTCGCCTTCTCAAGGCTGTATCGAGAGGTTTGAAAAGGGGGAATCAAAATTATTTACAATTGAAAATAATAATCACGTTTAGTTACGTTATGAGTGGGAAAAATAGAAAAGAAAAAATGGTGGGAAACAATATAAAAATAAAGCAATGTTATATTACTTAAAAATCACACTCAAACCCAAGAGGCATTTCTTTTGCTTACAAAGAGAAGGCCTTCTCAACTGAATATGAACAGTCTCCAAGATCTTTAAGTGAAATAATAAATGAACACGACTCAGGATTGAAAATGTGTCCGTGCTAAAGTTCGCTGCACACGACGAGTTTTTAATTAGATGGTCAGTGATTGAAGACCCGTGTGTGTTGACGAGTACGTTTGTTGTTTGGTATGTCTCATTTCTGATTTTGTAAAGCACGTATTGTTGGACTCTTTCATCTAATCTAAATGTTATTCCGACCCACATAGTTGGCACTGCAACTAATTTCAAAATTGTAAATTACATTATTATCATGATGGTGGGGAGGTAGAACATCTTTTGGAGAAGATGGCCTCAATTGAACTGATTTTATCTGCGTATTTCTCACTTACTGTCAACAACCATGGTAAACGCACATATATTGGACAGTTTGAATTTTAGTTACAGAGGACCCAGCTAATTTCCATTTGCATAACTGACCTAATCACATCCAGAGGGTACCCATTCTTGGATAGGGTATCAGTAATTATTTTAAATTCTTAATCCAATATTGATTTTCAGCAAATCATAAGTGCACTATGTGTTAGGGTTCCAATTCAATTGATCTTATGTTTTCGATGTTCCTATTTTTATCAATTAACGAAAAAATATAGAAGAATGAAAAAATCCTGTAAAAACGTTTACTTTGTAATTGCAATATATATATATATATATGCATATATATGCATGCATACATATATATATGCATATATATGCATATATATATATATATATATATATATACGTTTTATTTTTATTACCGTATTTTTCTGTTAAGTTACATTATTGTTTCGGCTACCTGGCCGTTTTTTTTTTGCCGTCATGTAGCTTCCTCAGACTTTTACAGAAATGTTCGTTTACGGTGGAATGAATGGGTGAATGGTGTCAGGGGAGGGGTGCTAGAGAAAAGCGGAAACAGAGGAAGGGAAGAAGGGGGAGAGGTGGGAGGGGGTGCTTGGTATGTCGGTAATTTTTTAGTTTTGGAGTTTAAGGACATTAGGTGGTAGTGAAGGGTTTGGAAGTTCATCTCTGGTGTGGCTGAGGGCATAGGGATACATGGAGGGGGAGGGAGATATGTGGGGGTATGAGGAGAGAGGTTACTTTAAGTTTCGAGTCCTAAGGTTTAGGTTGTTGGCGCCTCGTTCGTGAGATGATTTCTTGATAAATATGTCTTGACCTGTTGGGTGTTCGCTTAGGTTGGGAGGCGTGGGTGTCTATGATTCGGTTTATCTATTTGATTTTTATTTGTTGTTAAGTGCTTGGAGAGGGTTAGCTTGCGGTCGTACGCGCGAGCACACACATGCGTACATACACACACATATACTTCTCCGCCTAGGCATGTAAACACATGAACGTATGCGTACATGCATGCATATACACCCGCGCTGCTCCCGCTGACACCAAATTATCCTTAAGGTGTTAAATTGAGTATTAAAAAAAAATAATAATAAAACGCATATTTGCTCTACAACACTATTGGGCACTTTCTTCAGGTTTTTATTAATTACCATTTCTACTATATATATATATATATATATATAT
Source organism: Euprymna scolopes (assembly GCF_053919585.1). Classification (NCBI taxonomy): domain Eukaryota; kingdom Metazoa; phylum Mollusca; class Cephalopoda; order Sepiida; family Sepiolidae; genus Euprymna; species Euprymna scolopes. The sequence goes on along the minus strand of NC_136516.1, from coordinate 41,189,591 downwards.
ATATATATATATAGAGAGAGAGAGAGAGAGAGAGAGAGAGATAGTTAGATAGATAGATTAAAAGATAGATAGAAATCAATAAAGAAAGAAAATGACGATACCAAACTATTTAGTAATATATAAAGATTTATTAATTTATTCAATAAGGGTGATACATTAATTGGGTGAGTGAGAACTCTTTATACCATGGTATTTCGAGGCCTGATGCTTCTCGCCAGAAGAGAAGGGAGGATGCTTGGAAACATATTAGAGATGCGACGTTTAGCGATAGTTACATCAGGAGCGAAATAATATATTGAGTCTGTTTGAGGGAACTACATTGAGCTCTGTGATATAAGAATAGTATATTCTTTACTATATAATGGAGGTAGGTATAAGGTATCTGTCAGTAAGTTTAATATATATGAACAAAATTAGGGTACCGATATGTAGAGAGCGTGTTCAATAATTCATAGAGGCTGTTACGTTAAAGGTCGAAGGTCGGAGGTCGCCACTTGTTGCGGTATGCATTTTCGCGTTTCGAAAAATAATCCACATTACAGACAAAGTTTACTGAGTAAATTTGAAAAGCGCATTGAAAATAAACATATTAAAATCGAGTTAAAATATATACAAATGAGATATTTTATATAATTAAAAATATGTAATTTGTACATAAACGGACGAGCATCTACGAGGGTTGAGTGTTCGTTGCGTTCATAAGTTTATAGTGTATACGTGTATGAAGTTAGAATGTTCATTGCGTATATGTGTGAGTGCATACGACAATTCGTTTATATAAACACGTGTATTCATTCTTACCTTGGCAAAAGAATGTACGTTCGTTTTAGCTTAAACGTGAGTATTTGCCTTCTGGGGCAAACGGGAAAAAAACGCGTTCTCAAATTGACGACTCGAATGAGAGAGAGAGAGAGAGAGAGAGAGAGAGAGAGAGAGAGAGAGAGAGAGAGAGAGAGAGAATGGTATTTAACTGAAGTGGGTAAAGAAAGCGAAATAGGTAGCAGAGAACGCCACCTGTCGGACAAATCAGAAATCACAATGAGGGCGGATAACCGTTGCGTAATTAAGATTCGTTTCTGTGTGTATGTGTGCGACATATCTAATTGTATATCAGTTCGAGAAAAAGCATCTGCCCATATGTCTATATAAGCTCCAAAACAATGTGTTGAGTTTTGCATTATCCCGCGTAGTCTCTTCTTAAATAATGATCTCAATCTCCTCCTTTAAACCGTAATAACCAGATATATTCTGACACTACATTCACCCGATTACTTAGATGAATAATTTTTACAGTTAAAACAAAAAGGCTAGAGTAATATCGTGGGGTCTCCATTCACGCTGAACGTCCACAAAATGCCAAGCAGCTATATACTACTATGAAAGATGCCGCTGTGAATGTCCACAGCCCTTCTCCTTAGTAAATTATTAAAAGAAGACACTTACTGATTGTAGTGTTTATAGATACCCATCCCCAAAATAATTGAATTCGAACACACACACACACACACACACACACACACACATATATATATATATATGCATATACATATATATATAAGGAGAATATTGGAAATAGTACTCAGACAAAATAAAAAATAAAAAGGAACAAATCGAGTTATGTGTTCATCAACATTTCTTCATCAACGTTTCGTCTTTATTTCGAAATAAAGACGAAACGTTGATGAACTCATAATTCGCTTTGTTCCTCTTTATATATGTATACATACATATATATATATATACATATATATATATATATATATATATATATATGGGAGGGCAGCATTTTTTTCTCTAACCCATATTTCATTAAACTAAATAGACATTCTTTGTCTATTAATTCTATTTTCGATCCTTTCCAGCTTCCGAAGTGAACGGGAAAATAAAATGTATATAACTTATTCAAAAACAGTGAGATTGATTTAATCCTGAAGATGAATCTTGAAGGATTGGCCTTATGATAAATATGGTAATTACATCAGCCAGTTCCTGCCAGAAGTGAAGACTGTTATTCGAACGTTGGAAACTGAAAATTGGAAACTAGAATTAATAGACAAAGAACGTCTTTATTTAATGAAATATATATATATATATACTAGCAAAAGTATCCGTCGTTGACTGGGTTCAAAATCGGCCTACAGAAAATGGACTCTGATTTATGAAAGTATGATAGGTTATGAAAAGGAAGGGTTGTAAAGAGATAGCTTCGAATTTGGGGGTATCAAAACCAAAGCAAAATATGATTAAAGTAAAAATAAAATAGACAAATCCCATAATTTATTATACCATACCTGTTCACACTAAAACACTTATCACAATATTCTGTGGATATATATTAAAAAAACCTTGTTAAACTTTGTGACATATTTCCATTCTATGGAGGTCAGGCGTAAACGAACACCCCATAATTTTATTATACCATATTTCTTCAAACTGAAACATAATTATCAAACTATACTTACGCAGATAGATATGAAAAGTCTTTATTAAAGTTTGTGCCTATTTCCATTCTATGGAGACCAGGCGCGAACGGAGCCCCCACAATTTTATTATACCATCCCTATTTAAGTTAAAACATACTTATCAAAGTATTATTATGTACATCTATATCAAAAACACTTGTAAATGTTGTTTTTTTAATTTTTAATTTTTTTATTTCCATACTTTGCACAATTTTAATGAATCATCATTATGCCAGATCAACCGTACCCATTCATGTGTCTGGATACATCTTCTATCATTATATGTGATCAGTTTTCTATAATAGTTAACCATATAGGAGCCTATTCGTGACCAGACACGCACACAGACGTTAAGCTTTATATTATACTAGCATGAGTACCCAGCGTTGCCTTGGTTTACATAATGTTCCGTTTGGAACACACCTGCTACACTAATCATTTTCATCATGGGTAACATGGATACCCTCACAACAATTCCATAAATAAAAGAACGGATAAAAACATGTAAATTTAATCGTTCCTTAAAAGAAGAAGTACCTGGTACCCTCTCCACCAGATATTTCGGCAAAATGGATACAGATAGAAGAAACTATTTCCCGGATATTGAGTACTATAAATACCCACCCTAAAAATAAATAATTAAAAATAAATCATTAGAACTTTTGTTTCACTAAAGATAACAGCGAATGCCCGCGTGATCGCAGAAATAAATAAATAGATAAAAATATCCAAGTAGATAGAACTCCTAAAAAAATGAAGATCTATCAACAATTAATTCAAAACAATTAAATCAAATTTTTCATCATTTTATGCTTCTAATGTAATCTCCCTCCAAAATAACAAAAATGAATTTGTCATATGTTGGGGTTCATTTTGTTTATAAAAGTCTAAGGTGAAAGTACAGAATGGTGTCATAAAAATTAATTAAATTTATAATTATTTTATGTTTCAAATGTAATTCCCACGCCCACCAAACAAAAAAACTGTATTTGTCATGTTTTGCCCCATCCATCTCCATCGCTAAATTTGAAAAAAAAAATGCTAGAGATGATATATCTCGTTGAATGCTTTGTGGCCAAAATGGGTGTTCATTTTTACTTAAATTTATATAGAAAAGTGATCCCCCACTTTAAAATGTTAATTTTCTTTTTTTTCGAAATTATTCTTTCATATTATTTATAAAGATTGTTTAAACGTATTAGGGCCCCAAAAAAGTAGGTCCTATTTTTTTAGGGGTTAAAAGACGCTGAGTCACGTCGTAAAAATTTCCCTTTTTTTAATTAGAAATTAAAGTTTGTAATCCATGAGATTAACGTGAAAAAAAAAGAAAGAAAAGTGTAAATTGTGGAATTCAGAGGGAGACAGTAGATCCTTTTTTTAGGTATTAAACAACGATAGGTCACATCGTAAAATTTGCGATTTCTGTAAAGCTGTTTAGAGAATAATAACAACAAACAAATGAAATGATCGGAAGATTCTAAGGGGCAAATAACTCTAAAAGTTTTTTAAAAATTCGATGTTGAAATAATAATTCCCCCAAAAAATAAATGTTATCAATATAATTATTGTTTAAAATATATTGAAAACAATTTTAAATAAAACACTGAAAACAATTCTCTCGCTAGAAACATTAATTAAGATACCGCTATTTAATAAAATCGATTTTTCTTAATGTCATATGCAAACGACATAATCTTTTTATTGTATCTAGTTTCCAAGAATGAAGCTATATATAGAAATAAATGAAAGAGTAAAGTAAGGAAACTTTTGTATATATTAATCAAATTGTGAACAAACAAACAAACAGTCAGGATTACGGATTTATATATATAATAGAATATATATATTTATATATATATATATATATATATATATATAAAATTACAATTAAATTTACCAAAATGATCGAAGATAGTAAAATTAAAGTATATATATAATATAATATAAATATTGTCTCGGCAGTAGAGTGAAAAGCATATCTTATTTTTCTTTTATTAATATTATTGGAATTTTCCCCTTGTACACATTTTTGTGAATTATTACATGGATTTCTGCCTTTGGATTATTTTTGACCATCTTCCAATTACGGGATTTCCTTGGATTTTACTTGTGCAAATTGAAATTCAATTAACTTTCTTGTAGTTATATATTTGGATTTTACCGTCACTGGATTATTTATCTTCCACCAGACTATCCATTCACGTGTAATCACCTTTTTCTTCACCATATTCCCTGTGCTTCACTTTTTGTTATCAAGTAAGATCTTTGACTTACTTGTTGTTTAATCAAATACTTTTGAATGCAAAATCCGATCCTGCATTTTGCTAATTCATACCCTCTGATGAGAAGGGAAGTATTTCTTCGGAACTCCGCGGATAAAGGACTATCCACTTATCTAGCGTTTCCTTTTCAGATTAAATATGTTTTTAACTCTTTTTCAAAGTGTTTTAAACATGTTTTATTATTACTATTCCTGATTAAATTTAAACCTTAATTAAATTCAATGCTCAGAAAATCAACCTTTTTGATCGGGTCAAACGAATGCATTTTAGACTGTTTTTTATGGATCTATAGCTGGTAGATGGGGTTATGTTTAAAAATAAATTAGAACTTGGCAGACTTAATTACACCGAGGGTTCTCTTGTACGCATGCACACATATATATATATATATATATATATATATATATATATATATATATATATATGTGTGTGTGTGTGTGTGTGTGTGTGTGTGTGTGTGTGTATATATCTTTATTCGATTTGAAAAATTTTAGAATAATTGTAAAGAAGTGAACCATAGCGGAAATTCAGTCGACTAAAAAAGGATGGAAAACGGGGTAAAGAAAAGGGGAAAATATGGGGGAAGTTAGATGTAAACAAATGTTCAATTCAGTAAAAGAAATAAGTCGATTAAAAATAAGATCGTTAAAATACACCCGAAGCGCTTTTCGTTCAGACTAACTTTTAAAGGGTATATGTCTAAAAATTATTTTATTTTTTTTTAGAATATTTGGTAGTGGAATGGGGTTAGAGCGGCGAGGAGGTTAAAAAAAAAAACTGTGACTATCCAAATAATTCTAATTGAAGTCGCGGAGGTTTATCTGCTTGCACAAAGTAGGGGGGTGGCTGGAAATCATGGCAAGTGCTTCGAGGACAGACAGGTGGAACTTTGTACGTCCTCGATACAAACAGAAAAAACACTCCGGAGAGAATGCAAAACCGCACTCCTTTTTATCGACCAAGTGTTGGCCGATGGACGATTCTATCAATTGAGACTTTCTGGTAGTAGGTTGATGGTCTCGGATGAAGCGGGGAACACTACCAAATATTCTAAAAAAAAAAAAATTTTCAGACTTATACCCTGGAAAAGTTAGTCTGAATGAAAAGCGCTTCGGGTGTATTTTAACGATCTTATTTTTAATCGACTTATTTATTTTACTGAATTGTAAATTTGTTACATGTAATTCCCCCCCTTTCTTTTCCTCACCCCGTTTTCTATCTTATTTTAGCCGACTGAATTTCCGCTACGGTTCACTTTTTTACAATATATATATATATATATATATATATATATATATATATATATATATATATATATATATATAAAATTTAAAGGAGATTAGAACAATAGTCTGAAGAGCTGAGTGTATTTCAATGTAACAGTGAAATTACTAGTTTAATTAAAATACAGGAAAGAGAAAGTGCTCGTTGTAATTTAGATATATAATAAGCTCGATAGGTAAATATCCTAGAGCTAATTCAATATTAAGTAATGTGATTGATAATTTAAAATTTAAAAATCAAATTATAATTAAATTTAAAATCCGTTCCATAAGAAGGAACAACAACAAAATAAATTATCTGTACGATCGTTTCGGAAAACAATGCTTTTTATTGTGGTAGACATCAAGTTACGGACAATTATTATTACATATAGTTTTTTAATAAGCAAGGTCTCCTCGTCAGCAAATTTTGAAGGGTTTTTATTAAATTTAAAAGATACCATAAATAAACCTAGCATTAAAAGTAAGGCAGATGTATCTTTTAATTTTTCGCCTTTTGAAATCAGGAACTATGGTTAAAATACTCATTTAGTTGTTTGCTATACCTTTT
>NC_136516.1:41118014-41178014 GCF_053919585.1 Euprymna scolopes | reverse complement strand
TCTGGACTCACAGTAATAAATTTCCTATATATATATATATATATATATATATATATATATATATATATATATATATATATATATATATATATATATATGTCTGTGTGTGTGCATATGTATATATATATGTATATATATGCATATATATATGTATATATATGCATATATGTATATGTATATATGTATATATATATGTGTATACATATATATATATATATATATGTATATATATGTATATATATGTATATATATATATATATATATATATATATATATATAGGTTTTAGTGGTACAAAATGTTATTAAAGTTTTAAAAGGGATAAGTGGAGCCATTATTAGAATCATAAAGAAGACCAATGGAGAAAAAGCTAAAAAAAAAAAACTGTTCAACAATTTTGTTTCAATTTTATTATAAACATTGAAATTAATTGCGTCTCTTTCTTACCGTTTGAATTAAATGCTGAGACGTTGCAACATTTAAAAAAAAATATAAAGTAAATAAAAAATACATTCTTCTTCCACAAACGGCTAAAATAATTTACGTGAACTCTTTTGAACATTGTTGCAAGGAATGAACGCTGTCCAAACTACAAATTTCCAGTTTTTTTTTTTTCAACGTCTTTCATTTTCATTTCGATACTTTTTGTGACCAAAAGCGGAGGACCGCTTGAAATATCAAAATAAAATATTAAATATTAAAAATAACGTTTTCATGTTTCAAAACACCCTCATAACTTTTAAATCACTATATATATATATATATATATATATATATATATATATACATATATATATACACACACACATATATATATATGTATATATATATATATATATATATATATATATATAGTTTCTCCAATTATTTCTCTTAAATGCTATAAATTACGGTATCTGTTTGAAAAGATTAGATTATGAATCCAGGGTATTTAAAACGTACTCGATCTTTGTTTTTACTATCTATATTAAACAACGCTTTTCACCAATATTGCTCTGATAGCTGCCATCCAAATATCATATTCCTACTTATCCCTCTGGAAGTTTTCATATTTTCCCGTCTTTTTTACATCGAACCTGCTCTTTTTCTTTTCTTTTTCTGTCATTCCCCATGTATTGGAAGTTCTTCACCAGCATGAGCAGAGTGTTGTATCTGTTTTGATGCTGCTCTTTTCTGTTTTCTCAGTCAGTGATTGCGAGGTCATTCTCGACTGATGCACTTCCTTGGGTGTCGTCTTGTGTAGAAGCGATAGTTCCACTACATTAAAAAGCAACCTTATGGTGGCATTATATGCATATATGATACTGACAGAAGAAGCAAGTGCTTATTTCTTAGAGATTTTACCTATTTAGACAATCTTAAAATGATAAATGTTTATTATTTTTGAAGATTAGAAGTGATACCCACGTAGTTGGATGACAGACTTGTAGCATCAGGTCCTTACCTGTTCAGACAAAAGCACATGCTTCATAAACTGAAAACCATAAGGGATTAAACCTGAGGTACAGCAATCAATCTGCCCGGTAGCTCTTCTGAAACTCAATAATTGCCTACCTCAAACGTTCAACTCCCATTCTCTCTTTCTTCCTCTTCCAATACAAAACTTTTCTAAACCTTTCCAATACAAAACATCGAAAACTAATTCATTAATAAATGTCATAGGCCGGGTCTACCGAAAAATGTCGTTCGGTGGGAATAAACGTATTTCACAAAGACATGCACCTGGACGAATAAAGCAACAAAATATGATCGATTGTTGAAAATAAAATAATCGTTGATTGATTCAAATCATATGACTAGATGAAACAAGCACGGTGATTTTTAAATTACAATAATTGTTTAGCGAAACTACGTTAAAATGTGAACGATAGAAAGTTCGTTGCTAAATAAACTCCCTTGTGGTAGGGCTACATCGATAGCAAAATCATGTAGTGGGTGTTTGCAAGTGTACGCATGGATGTCACGTCAATTCGAAATTGATATGGTCAGTCGAATGGCGACTTGGGTCGAAGAAAACACCCGTTAAGTTTTTGTATCCGCGTTCTCCTACCTCACTAATCTCCCGACAATAGAGATACACATCGGGTATACCTATAGAGATATACATCGGTATATGCAATACTTCTTTTAAGTAGAGTAGAAATATAACAATACAACCACAGCGTTATAAAAAAATCTAATACTAGCATGAACCGTGTACCGATTTTGCCTGGGATTGAATATAAAACAATGATTTAAGTATAAAAATATATGTATAATATTCTAGGTTTCAGAGTTCATTTTAGCAAATGTTTAGTTTTGGCTTAAAAGGATAAGAGTTTTGTGTCAAAATTGAAAAAATCAACATAACTTTTTCTAAGTAAAATACTGTGTATAGATATTGTTTCATGACAATCGATCCATATAAGACATGAAGCCACTTGATGTAAGGAGCTAAAAACACCACTATATGGTCAAAAATCGTCCCTGATAAATGTTATTCGAATAAATTCCGAACCAGAAAACTGCAATTTTACCCCATTGTCAGACACATCGCTCATGGAATGTGAGAACTAAACGATTAAATAAAGGAAACGATACTTACCTGGTGTTTCCAAAAAATAAAGCACGTTTAAATAGAAGTATTAGATCTTGCGCTCGGGCTATTATTAGAGTGTAGTATCTGTTCTGATGCTATACGTAAGTTAATTTGTTCCTTTTTATACTAACGCAATTTTTATTTTTGCCTACATCCAGAGTACCCCTTTTGGGGGAGCTGATTTACCTTCACATTAAAAATGGCCTTGTGTGATATATTGCTAGAGTGGGGGGAAGCAATTAAAGAGCAAAAAAAAAAAAGAAGAAAAGCGACGGCTGTTGCCGGAGAACAATTAAATCTCATAACCACAAAAGAAATCTTACACTTTAAAATTGAAAATTGAATAAAGGAGAGGGTTGTATCAACAGAATTGACACTACATTACGTGCCCCAAACGGGGAAAGTACTCCCTGTGAGGATACTACAATAACAATAAAGCAGGTACCACACATCCGCTGACATAAGCATTAAAAAAAGGTATAGTTTCAAAATGTATACTATAAAAGATAATTGTTTGCGTAAGTGTCTGTGCGAGTGAGTTCGTTCCCTATTGACTCAAAAACAGCTCGGCCGATTTTTATAAAGTTTCACACGAAGTTACTTCATGTACCTGGCAGTGTTCTTAGATAGGTTTTGTATGGAAGTGTCTTACATAAGTATCGATTATCGATAACCGAAATAATTCTATAAAAGAAGGAGCAGACGATTTTGACAAAAGTTAACACCTTATACAGCCTAACATCACAAGTGCATTTGAGAAGTTTATAATCACATAAGTCAAAAGGCACGACATATAAAATAAACAGTAGGGTTTTTGATATGAAAGAAATAGAAATGAATGTTGTTTGTTTAGAGCACAACTGAATCATGATACTTGACATTTTCATTTTAAACTTTCATGCAAACCATTATATATGAAATAATTTAATAAAATCAACAGTAGTTTTTTTTAGAGTGAAATATAGACTACAGTGTATTTTGGACTAAGTCAGAGTGAAATATAGACTACAGTGTATTTTGGACTTTGTCAGAGTGCACCGCTATGGGTCCCCAACTAAAGCAGGCAACCATTCGATTTTATTGCAAAATAGTCGATTTCACCGATTTCGATGACAAAAAAAAAAAAAAAGAAAAATGGGAGTGTTAATATTTGTTGATTATCATTTAATTCCAGCCAATGTCGGATCACCCTTTTAATATACAAATTGTAGTATAGTTTCAGCTTCAGACAGACAGACAGACAGACCAAAAATCACTATTGTGAATAAACATAATAGTATAGTTTCGGCTTCAGGTACGAACTCATTAATAATAGAAGTACAATATAGTTTCGGCATCGGACACATGGACGTATTTAGTTCTGTCCCACTGCAAGAACTGTGACACGAATGTTGGACAGTGGAATTTAAAAGTCACCGCCATCGAGAAGGGGTACTCTGACCTGCAAAAAGTGACTGCGCGGCCCCTTCGGCATTCCCCGGTAAGTTTGCCTCAGACGAATAGCAATAAATAAACCCCTTTTCAAAGAGGGAAGGAAAATTCTATTATGGTGGACCTCCTAGAACTGTACAAGAACAGCATTATAGGGCAATCGACATGGACCAAATAAATACAGGAATGCTCTAATTTCTGTCGATTTTGGGGCCGATGATTAAAATCGTGGGCATTAGCAACAAATCTGTATTAGTAATAGAAATAATAGTATTAGTTCGTTTTCGCACAGATACGAAATCTCTACTAGTAATCGATGTATAATATTACATTAATGGAACACTCTCCATCGCTTTAAACACTTTCTCACGCCCGAAGCTATTATTCATCTCTACGATCATACCATTTATGCAGTACTGTTGTCATATTTGAGCTGGTCAATCTGTGTCCCATTTGAAGGTTCTTGATAAATTGCGGAAACGTGTCTGAAATGTGATTGGGCTCACACTCTCTTCTTCACTGCAACCTCCCTTTCACAGACGTGATGTTGTTAGTCTCAGTCTTTTCTACAAATAATATTATCGCATGTGTTCTTTAGAATTGTCTGATCTATTCTCTGACTTCTTTTTTCCAGCTCGTTTGACTCGTTGGTCTAGTGGTCTCCATCAATTCATTGTTTTAATACCTCATTATAATACAGCTTCCTATTCGATTTATATTATCTTTCTAAGGACTACAAGGTTGTGAACTCTTTTGCTGTTCGCTGCTTTCTTTCTAACTACATCCCTGGTTCTTTCAAGACTAAGATAATTGGGCGTATCCTGTCTTTGCTATAATCAGATTTTGTTCTTATTAGTTCCTTACATGAAGTGGCTTCAGGTCTTGTCTCGCGCGATTTCCATAAAAATAATATAGTTTTAGTTTACGACAGACGGATGCCAACTGTTCTATTAATAATATGGAAAAACGTCTAATATATAAATGCAAAATGAGCGTGTGTGTGTGTGTGTGTGTTTGTATGTCTCGCAAAACTTTCGACACACGCGACGGATCCTCACGAGATCCCTCGGACAACAAATATCGAAAAATTAGCCGAAAACATTTATCGTATCACCCTCAACTGGGCAGTTTTGTACAAGGAGGGGGCGTTTTTATCGTCGACATTTTTGTTGGTCATCGTCCTCGTTGGATTGACTACGCTTAAGTTCAACGCTCTCGACTTCCGCTTGCGTCATGGACGCATCGACCAAGACGTTATGTTCTTTTTACCCCTCCTTCTCGTTACGGGTTCGAGCCTCCCTGCTTACTACTATTTTTTAAACACCTCTCTTCACCCAAGCTGCATACTGTTGTTTTAACCCCCCCCCCCCTACTACCACTTTTTATCCCCCCGGGACCCTCGCTAGTTAGTTATAAAAGACAAAGATTAATTTCTGATTCACACAGACGGATACGAAATCTTCATAAATTAGGCTGATGCGAGTCATTATGAGCTAAACTAAATACATTTTAAATCCAAACAATTAAAAAAACTAATTAAAATTTTAATTGGCTAATATTAACCATTTTAGCGCTATCACTACATAGTAGATTCTTTCCGCAAAAAAAAAAAAAAATGAGAGATGAAAGTGGGTTGTGCTTCACTTTCGGCAGTCGACGTAATTCACAATTCTTTTTTTTTTCATTTAGTCCTCATATTTCTAATAGAATGTTTCTGACCAAGACGAAGGGATACTGTTTTCTGGATCAGAATCAATTTCTATCTGACATTTATCGTTCATGAGTTATTTTGTTTTTTTCCTCTTAAAGTGGTAATTTTTACTTTCTTACACCAAGTGATCTAGAACGATTCGCATAAAAATCTAGGTGTAGACTATGTCTAGCTCCCTAGCAACAATTGCCAGAGTTGAACGGCTTTTATTGATAGTTTAGTCCTGTTTTTTTTTTATTATTTCCGCTCACGTTCATCCCAATGGATTTAAGTTCGGTGATTCTGCCGACAAAGATATCACTTGATGAAATGTCATACCTTTTGACTACCATACTTGCTTGTAATTATCACTATGATCCAGAGACGCAAGCATAGTCAATGCAATGACAGCATTTTAAAGAAAGCAGGGGTGCAGCTTCCAGTCTCCTTCCAGTCTGGGACAAGCACGAGGTAAGGACAAAAGATTTCCTGGCAAAAGGTATCACAATTATAGGATTTTATTACGCTTCAAGTTTGAGGAAATTAAGAGAAGCTATAAACATTCACAGGTCATGGTCAGGAAATGTGTTATATTGTTGGTCCCGGAAAACGTCGCGTAGCCTGATCGTTGCCGATAGTCAGTTAATAGAAAATATTTCGACAAAAAAGTCTCCCTTTATATAATTTTTTTTATATTGTTGCATAAGTTCCCGCCGTTTTTATTTATTTATTTAAATCAAAGAAGCATAAGTAAGTTCGTGTAGAACCCAAGCTCCAATTGTTTTATGTTGATCCTATCAACTGAAGGTGGCGTCAAATTGTCGCCAAATCACACTTCATCTTTTCATCCAAGTCTCTACATGTCTGATGGCCATCTTTCATTCAAAAGAACCCTGAGATGGTCTTCATCAATCTTGATTGGTCTTCCGAAACGAGGAGCCTCCTTGAGGTCAAAATTACCGTGTTTGAATTTGAAACATCAGTCTCGAACAGTTCTCTCAGCTCTCGGCTATAGCGTTTTCTCCATGTACGACACAAATATCCTTGCTTTTTGACCTCGATTAAAAGCGAAAAGAACCGTGTGATTTTTATTTACTTGACCATGTATTTGGCGGCTCTGAAAAACGAGAAAAAAATTATGTGAGCAAAAAACAATGAACACTATATTGTAGAACAGAATACTTGCTTTCGAATGATATATAACACTTTGCCAAATATCAAAACATATTTTAGAACAATTTTTTTAATGAAACGGCGGGAATTTATGCAACAACCTAATATATATAACTTTATTATTGACTTCAATCGGAGTTGCAAAGCGTAGTAATTAATTTGGTTCTACATCATGCTATGGTCGCGTTACTCCAAGCTTCCGAACGCAGAGACGATGTCTTCCGTGCAAAGTTGTCGCTAGCTAAGACTTAAGTGTGTGACTTTCTGACTGTAGAACTGACTAAATGTATATATTACAAAAGAATATGTGTTTCTAATGATATATAACACTTTGCCAAATATCAAGACATATTCTAGAACAAATTATTTTATGAAACGGCGAGAACTGATGCAATAACCTGATATATATAACTTTATTCTTGACTTCAATCCGAGCTGCAAAACGTAGTAATTAGTTTGGTTCTACAACATGCTAAGGTCGCGTTCCTCCAAGCTTCCGAACGCAGAGACGATATCTTCCGTGCTAAGTTGTCGTTAGCTAGGACCAATGTATGTGTCTCACTGACAGTACGACTGATTAAGTGTCTATATTACAATATTTCCTTTGTAAATTTCTGACGTTATCACTTTATTGTTTATATTCTGATAACTATTTCCTAACGTTTGCTTACGTTTACATTCTAATGCTATTGGACAACATTTAAAATATTTTATTATTCTAAAATACCTAACCCACTTTGATAGCATTCGTTTTTCTATCCAAACATTTTTCTATTCACTTCGTTATCGAGATATTTTCTAATAACTGAGAATCAACTATGATAAGACTACCCGGCGTTTACCGGGATCAACAATACAACAAATTTATCCTCTTCCTGAAAGACAACGTTCCAGTTCATGCCAAGAGATCGGAAGCACGGGCGTGTTGCTATGCAATCCCCTAATTTCTCTCTACTCCAGTGATTTGTCATCCACTAAATTTCGCCTATTCACAACCATTAAGTTGATTTTGAAAAGAAAGCGTTTCCAAAACGGTTCAACCTTGATTTCCGAAGTCATATTCTAATTAGCGGATCAATTTGAGGTGTTCTAAAAAACCGTTCACAGAACTGCATTTAACGATGAAAGAAATGCAGACGAGGTGCCTGCAAGAATTTTCCAGATTTTTTTTGTATGGGCACTTTTAATGATAATACACACGTAACACTCTAGCCCCCTTCAAAATAAGCCCCTACAACTACAGCGCACGTTTACTGTTCGAGGAACCTCTGGAACGCCTCATGGAAGACCTCTTGTGTGAGCGTGTTAATGGCCCTTCTCGCTTTCCTCTCCTCTATTGTCTCATAGCGACAGCCTCTAAGGTTTTCCTTGAGCTTAGTCAATAAGCAAAAGTCACGAGTAGCAAGGCCTGGGCTATAGAAATGATTAGGAACTTTCTTTATGCCCATCTTGGTTAAATAGTTTGTGATAAGGAAGAAGTTGTGAACTGGTGTATCCGTACAAATCTTCTGCATACAGATATCAAACTGCACTCATTGTCTCTATAGAAACATGCAGTCTTTATCCAGGAAATTCTTTATTTAGCCAATCAACTACGGTGTTCTGACTTTATTACTACTCCCACACCTCTTATCATCTCTCACAGACAATTGTGCCTTCATTGAATCTCTTATGCTACTCACAAAAACTGGTTTTCAGTTAAAACACGATGGTCCAAAAGCAGTTTTAAACTTTCCATGCATTTCTGTGACATCTTCTCAAGTTAAAACATATTTTAATTGTATACTGTTCTTCTAAAGTGTCATCACGTTCAGATTGCATTTTTGTAAAATTCACCAACCGTGGTGTATTCCTATCCCTGCTGTAACTGTTCATTTGAAACATAAATCATAAAGTTGATCAGCCATTTTATAAGACGTATAGCAATAACATACTGAATTTTTAAGAGTCTACGACAATTTTAAATGCCGTACAAAAATGTCTAGAAACGTATATATGGCGCCTCGTAAGTCTGCTTGGTTCCTATGTAGTGAAAGATTGTGCCAATTTTCCTTGCTTTACTGCTGTAAGGAGTATGTAAGGGTTTTTACTTAATAAATTAATAATAATAAAAAGATGTCTAGTATTATTTTAATAAATGAGTACCTGTAATTAATTTTACTCTCTTAAACAGTTAGTAATTAATTGCACTCTTTTAAATAGTTAGTAATTAATTATACTCTTTTAAATAGTTAGTAATTAATTTGACATATTTTAATACTTAGTACTAAATTGTACTCTCTTAAATAGTAATAATCTGTAAACGCTTAAATAGTTAGTAATACATTGTACTCTCTTAAACAGTAATAAATCATACTCTCCTGAATAGTTAGAAAGATAATATAACTCGAATGGGAAGCTGTATTATAATGAGGTATTAAAACAATGAATTGATGGAGACCACTAGACCAACGAGTCAAACGAGCTGGAAAAAAGGAAGCAGGGAATAGATCAGGCAATTCTGATTTGGTTGGTTGGTTGTTTTTGTTTTACGGTATATCAACCCTTTTCGGGTTATTTAATGCCGAATCCAAAGATTTCGAAGAAAAATGTTTTAATAGAATATATTTGTTGTTTTCAAGTCGGTTTCTATTTAACCCATAGTTGGAACCCTAACAGGTACTACCACTCCGGGTCAGAGTGGACCTGGGAGCAATGGTAATTAAAGGGTGGCTCCACACTCCCCAAAGTCCACAAGCTGGGGCCTCACCACTGGATATAGTTTAAGGTCATATCCAGGACCGGCAATTCTGAAGAACACATGCTATAATATTATTTGTAGAAAAGACTGAGAAATAGTTAGTAATAGTTAGTAATAGTTAGTAATAGTTAGTAAATATGTTAGTATTATTTTAATAGCAACGCTGACAAGTGCGTTGATTAAAATATAGATCTAGTTATGCGTTTATATCTCCAATCTTATGTAGAAGTTAGATAAAGATGTCCACCCTATGAACGCTTGTTACGGTAGAAGTCTTTACGGCATAATTGTACACACTTTGGATTGAACAGATCCGTCACTTTGATCCTTAGTTACTAGTTCCAAGAAACCAAGTTTGTATTCGAATTACATATCTGACACAACAGCTTTATTTTGTATTAGCTTAAAAATGGGTGTCGGGTTATAACGTACGCAGGGACGGACATGAAATTTATCTAACGTAATATTTTTATTGCTTTCAATTATTTTGTAGATTGGGTAGGTGAAACTCGTCATCTCGAGAAGACATACCATTCAGGGAAGATACAATCTGATTTAAAAACCTCCGTTGTCTTATGGACGGTTTGGTTATTTTGTTTTACGGCATATCAATCTTTTTGGGTTATTTAATGCCGAATCAAATTATTTTGGAAATAGTATTTATGTTACATTCAGTTACTTTGTAGAACATTTTTAATTCTTCAAGCTTCTGGAGGCGTTTAGATTTCTTTCCGATGCGAAATTTTACTGAACCAATTCGTCTTTAGCACAATTCGATCCCTATTTAGCTAACTGTCAGTAACCAAAGTGGCTAGGTACGCGGTTAAGTTTGCATAACAGTTGCATAACAGAAAATTAAGAGGGGTGACCTGTGAGCGATGGTCTTCCTTACAAAATGTATTTGACGAGATTTCGCATGATTAGATAGTATGATGATCTTTATATAGTTTGGTTGTTTTGTTTTACGGCATATCAACCCTCTTTGGATTATTTAATGCCGAATCCAGTTATTTTGGAAATAGTATTTATGTTGCATCCAGTTATTTTGTAGAAAGGTGTTATTCTTTATGCTCGTTGTATATTTAATCGCTAGATTGTAGTGTTTGGTTTGGTTGTTTTATAATGGATTTTATCGTTTTTGTTCCCTGCCCTGCAGAACATGAATGAGTTTTGCAATGGGAGAGGGAAAAGGATTACAGTATCAATGTTTAGTACATTTTAAAATAGGAAACCAGTCAGGGCGTAGGGAAGATAGAAAGAGAAAAAGGGAATGGGAAGAAAGAAAAGGAGGAAATTGTGGGCGTATGGCTTTGGTTTTGGTTTTGCAGAACATAATTAAGTTTATCAAAAGGAAATAGAAAAACAAAAAGCATCAATGTTCGGTGCAATTCGTATCAGGAAGCCAATATCTTTAGACAGCCTGATCTGGTAGCACCAGAGTTGTCTTGGAATACCCATCCATTAAATATTTGTTTGTTTGTTTTGTCATAAGAAAAAAATGTAAAATGCAAGAAAGCAAGAGAGAGAGAGAGAGAGAGAAAGAGATAGATGAAATATTGTACCTATTGTAAATAATGTTGACACCACGAAATGTTTTTTACGACAGAAAAAGAAATGCAAAAAGCGAGCGAGAGAGAGAGAGAGAAAAGAAATAAAAACTATTGTAGGTAGTGTTGACGCCATAACATTTTTGTTATATTATTTTTCGACATAAAAATAAATGTAAAAAGCGTGGAGTAAAAATACGCACTCATTAAGAAAAATTTCAAGAGTACACCTCGATGAAAAAAGTCTTAAAAGAGCCAGTTCAACGTTCTCTTCAACTTTATTCCACTAGCTAACACTGGTGGTATTTGTCTGTTTCTTCCGGCGGAATGATGCCACAAAAATGTCAGGAAGCAGCACCTAAGAGGAGATGTAATCTAGTCTACAAAAATGACTGGGCTGTTCCGTCGGCATACCTCGGCAGAGGCGCATCAGGTTATCAGCAATAAACTAACCGCTTAGTAAAGAGTGAAGGCAAAGTTTCGGAGTGCGGACCAACATCATACCGTAATCTACAGTTGTAATAGAGAATGGACACACATATGGCGGTTGCATGGAAATGCGGAGCCGTGTGCGAAGTGACGTCATGGTAAGGAAAAACCTATAAAAAGAACGTATACACAAACCGAAGATCGCGTTAAAGAAGACGAGCATGTTAGAGACATGAGTAACATCACAGCCGTAATGAGAAGTCAAGCGTGGCGGGAGAAGGAAAAGCAAAGTTAATTGCTTAAAACGTGAAACAGCGAGTTGAAGGTTTTCCTTTTCTTTGTTTCCTTTGCGACTGAGTCTACAACGTGTTGGCTCCCTTTCAACGTTACACAGTAAAAAAGATATTTCTAACAATAGCCTGGACTGTGTAAAGTTTAGTTTTAGTATTGATCTGTTGGATTCTGTGTTCATCTGAATTCTACGTCCATTTATTTGTAAAATAATGTGTGTGAAATATGTCATCATCATCATTATCTACAGCAGAATGTAAGTCTTATAAACACACTTTTTATTAAAAAAAAAAAATGTCCAGGCGTTTTAGTACTGACCTGTCGGATTTTGTTTTCGTCTGATTCCTACGTATATTCATTTGTAAAGTTACACAAACACTTCCAAGAGTGATTGTCTCTTCTACAAATTATTTGCTTTGGATTGGTTTTCTTTTTTTTTTTATTCATGTCAAACTCATTGAACCCATCACCTTCATCCTGATCCTTGAGGCTTTATGACTTTTGTAACGCTCTTTCATGTGTATTTTACATGTATGTGTACATGTATATATATATATATATACATATGTATGTACATGCATATATGTGTGCATCTATGTATGTATGTTTGCATGTGTGTGTACATGAGTATGTATGTTTGCGTGCATTCTGTATGTATGCATGTATGTGAGCATACATGTGTTTATTTAAATGTGTAGGTGGGGTGGAGAGGGCTCCCGTAAGCCGTGGCGAAGGCAATCTCTCTAGGAGAAGCAAATCTCTGATTAAAATAATAATAATAAAGCGGAATACCAGTACCCACATTAAGCTGATCTGCGGTTTAACTTGTTGCTGGCTATCTTGCTGGTTGTCAACATTTTGAACCGAGACAGAGATTTAGCTGTCGTCCAAAGCTAACAATCTGTAACATCATCTTTGTATAGATACTTCCTCAGGCATTTGTCTATAGAAATGGTCCTGTGGCGATGGAAAAATTGTGACGCGTATAGGCCATCATCATATGTATGTATGTATGTATGTTCATATATGTACATGTGTTTGTATATGTATGTATATCTATGTGTGCATATATATATACATATTTATGTGTGTTTTTATGTATATATGTAGTGCGTGTAAATAAGCATATTATGTGTATATATGCATATATATGTTTCTGTATAAATACATATATATGTATATGTAGGTAAATGTATGTGCGTGTAAATGTGCATATGTGTACGTATTTGTATGTGTATATGTATCTATATGTGTGTTTGTATTTACATATGTGTATATATGTGTATGCATATGTATGTATATGTGTATGTATGCATATGTGTATGCATATGTATGTATATGTATGTGTATATATGTGTACTATGTATTGTGTATGTATGTATATATGTGTGTGTGTGTTTATAGATATGTATATCTATATGTCTATGTATGTGTAAATATGTATGTATGCGAGCATGTATATATATATAGGTATACCTATCACAGTTTTCAGTGTCATGTCTGCTTGAACATGTGAATTCTCCGGCAGGACTAAATAAGTAAATTTCGGGTTCGTGGACTATCAGTGTCTGAGGGAGACATTGCAATCATAATCATCATCATCATCGTCATTATGTATGTATGTATGTATGTATGTATGTATGTATGTATGTATGTATGTATGCCTGCGTAAAACTTTCGACGGAGGCGACGGTTTTTCACGACATCGGTATCATTTTGAAGCTTGAAATCTCAGACGATAAATATCGAAAAATTGGACAAAACATCAATTATTTTACTCTTAATTGGACAGTTATCTACAAGTAGGTGTTGATATTTTGCGAGCAATTTTTGCAAGGCATCGTATCGGTTGGATTAACTTTGCCTAATTTTACCTTTCCGAACTTCTGGTCGCGTCATGGTATAGGGGTAGGACGTTAGATTTTCTTTCACTTTCTTTTCCGCCTTCGCATCACGGGTTCGAGTCTTCCTGTCTGCCTACTACCAGTTTTTTTTTTTTTTTTGCTTAACACAAACCTCCAAACACCCGGGCAATGCCAGGCACCCAGGCTAGTATATCCTAATCAATAGAAGATCGATTCTATAATAATACGATCGCAATCTGCATGAACTAAAATATCATGTTTAAGCATATTGTACGACCAGGAAACACCGGGCGTCCAGCTAGTATTGTATAATCATGATTTATCACCATTAGTTTAAAGCATTAGCGTCTCTTGCTACAGAAAGGTACATAGAACATTTATATAATATATGTATTTTACTGAGAATGTTTCCAGTTATTAAAACGCGGAAGTCATTCAAGGGTAACGGTTAAGTATTAGGTAGGTGGTATAACAATATCAGCAACAGTGAAAACTTGTGTAGGGTCAGATTATCTAGATGGATGATTCAATAGAAATTATTTCACAAACGTAAAGACAACAATGTAATAGTCAGTCGGAAAGCAGACAAACGGTATTGTGTTCCCAGAGACAGGCAGCTCTAGGGAAGGAACTCTGCTCATGGAATTTTCGTTTAGTTTTGGTCACAGATAGGGCGTGAGTTAAGTTGCTGGCGGTTGTTTTCGGGGTCGAGGAGACCATAGATTGGAGCTCAGTCGAAATCAACCATAAAAGTATCGAAAAAGCAGAGACAGACTCGCAACGTATATTCCATGAGAATGAGGGAGTAGCCAAACGAAAAGGTCATGACCTATTACATTACGAAGACGGTTCTGTACCTTGTCTTGGCAAAGAACGGTGCTTTTTGGGGCTCCACCCCAGATGTGTCAGCAGTACTCCATCTTAGCCGTATTTGACCTCGGTTTTACCTTAAAAATGAATTGTCAAGAATGAGGCAAACTTATTAAGATAGAATAAGCTCTACCAGGCCAAAAGGAGTAAAGTTACATGAGAAATTTATTACACTATCAGGTCAATAAGTATAAAAGTAAGGGAAGATATATATATATATATATATATACATATATATACATATATATATATACATACATATATATATACAATACATATATATATATATACATATATATACATACATATATATACATACATATATATATATATACATGTAATAGAGGTTTCGAAGGTTGTCACAATGCGAGGAATGCATGCTTTGAATCGACCTGTTACGCACACCATTTGGAAAGGAAAATTTTCCGAAATTAATAATGGAATACACCGCAGAGACTTACAAGTAAGACATTTTACCAATATAATTGAATGAACATATATATATATATATATATATACACTTGTGCCCGATATTATTCATACCCCACCTTGAAAATTGAGTTTATTATGTGTAACTTTGTAAGAATTTATTGTTTACGTCCATATTGATACATATTCTTAATAAACCTCTTCTGATCATTTTCGTCATTTTAAAATCTCGGGATACTTGTAATAAAAGAAATATACAGCTATTTATAAAATCTGAAATGTTCAAAAATAATCATACCCCCTTATTTTTTCAGTATTAATCGAATTTCTGACTGTTTGTTTCCTGTTTGATTCTTATTTTGAATGCTTTTATACAACCTTTGATTAATTTCATTTCGTTTTTTGCATTTTTCAGAAATTAAAATGATATCAACTGAAAACCAATAAAAGAATAAAAATTATTAGAATGGGGAAGAAAAAAGAGCTTAGTAATGATCTTAGGACTAAAATTGCGAATTCACATAAGGATGGTTTAGGTTACAAGTCAATTTCCAAGAAATTTTAGGTCCCTACAGCAACAGTACAGGGCATCATCAAAAAATTCCAGAGCCACCACACAACAAACAACTTGATTGGTAGAGGAAGGAAAAGGAAACTGTCTGCTAGAGCCACCAGGAATATTGTAAGAAGTGTTAATGCAAATCCAACCACCACTACTAAGGACATTTTAGAAAATCTGGAGTCTTCTGGCATAAAAATATCAAGGCAAACATTGCAAAGGACTCTGCATGAAAATGGTCTGAAAGGAAGAAGACGAAGAAGGACTCCATTGCACACCGGAAAACACCTTGCAGCACGTCTAAAGTTTGCTAGGACCCATGTGAATTCTCCAGAGTCCATTTTCTCAAGTATTTTGTGGACTGACGAAACAAAAATTGAATTGTTTGGCCATATGGATGCTTCTTACGTTTGGAGGAAGAAAGGAGAAGCTTACAACCCAAAGAACACCATACCCACGGTGAAACATGGTGGTGGTAGCCTAATGTTTTGGGGCTCCTTTTCGGCTAGTGGTCCAGGTAGTTTGGTCAAGATAGATGGAACCATGAAGAAGGAGCAATATTTGGAGATACTCCAGAAAAACATTAGACAGGATGCGGAGAATCTCCATTTAGGACCAAACTGGGTCCTTCAACAGGATAATGATCCAAAATATACTGCCAAAATAGTCAAGAAATGGTTTGAGGATAATCAAATTAATGTTTTGGAATGGCCTTGCCAGAGTCCCGACCTGAACCCTATCGAAAACCTCTGGCACATATTGAAAACTGAGGTTAAAAAGCGGAAACCTAGAAATTTGAGGGATTTGGAGAACTACTGCATTGAAGAATGGTCAAAAATCAGTGTTGATGCTTGTAAAAACCGTGTTGATAAATATCCAAAACGGTTACAGGCAGTTATTAAGAATAAAGGGCATGCTATTGACTATTAGTAAGAGAGGTATGAATAATTTTGAACTAGTGCCATTATTGTTTTTCTTTGTATAATGTTTCAAACTTGCATAATTTATTTATTTGTTGAGTTTTAATTAAATGCCTATGCTTGATTTATTGTCTGAAATCCCTTTAATATTGTCTATCTTCTGGTTTGAGCAATATTCTTATAGAAATCTCAAAGATCCGAGGGGTATGAATAATATCGGGCACAAGTGTATATATATATAAAATATATGTATGTACTTATTGATTTGTAAGTCGCCACTTATTCTCGTCTCCTCTTACCAACAACGACTATTATTCATTCCTCGCATTGTGACAGCCTTCGAAACCTCTATTACATACCTATCCCACACAATGCTTCAAGCAAACTACATATCAATATATATATCAATATATATATATATATATATATATATATATATATATATATATATATATATATATATATATATATATATATATATATATATATATATATATAAACTCTGCCAACCGTCAGGGAGTACTGTCTTGCTTGAATCTTGTGTTATACCAAAAAGTGTTAATTTTTTACCCTCTCAAATTTTAACGTAATGACAATCTTTTCAAACTTTACAACTAAGGTTGGAAAGCTGTACGTTTTGCTTTAGATTCAGCTGATTTCACCGAAGTCATGATTTTTTTTTTACAATATAATAATCAATTGAGTATTGGCCGCATAATAATAAATACGAAAACTGCATAATGCATATTGGAGTTTTTGACGACTGTGTCACGTCGTGGGGGGACACTAATATATATTGGGTACAATATAATTACTAATAGAGTATTAGCTTATGCTAATAAATACAAAATCTTAAAACATTAACATTTCATATTTAAGCGTATCTTACTACAGGGCAACGCCGGGCAACGTCAGGCAACGCCGAGCGCCCGTCTAGTATATTTATATAAAAATGTGTGTGCGTGTGCAGTCAGCACCAGCCCTATTCAGGGTTTAACCGGCTTCCTCCGAAGGAGGAAGTTTCATAGGAGTATGAAATTCACAAGCGTTCCCCAGTCGCATGTGTATCCCCGTTAGGAGAGATGACGACGTTAGGTGCTTGCAACTTTTTTCAGGGAGGTGTCGACGTCCTCCTACATACAGCACCTGGTCTTCCCAAATTGGTCACCCGCTTAACTTCGGTGATTTGACGGGAACCGGTGTGTCAACGTGATTTATGCCGTACTTGATTGCGTGTGTATCCCCGGAAAGGCAAATTGCCACTGATACTTAAAGGGCTGCTGTGAATTAGGAAGTCTGTTTAAAGGGACACTCAAGTAGGAAGTTGAGCAGCAAGATATCTATTCACTTTACTCTTATCTTTAGGAGGGAAAAATAATATTTTACTATTCATCGCCTGAATTCCCAATTTACTGCTAACTCCGAAAAAAAAACAAAACAAAACAATTCAGCATGTAAACATGTATTTTTCTACAAGAGTTACCGCCCATGAAGCCCCTGAGATCATTTAAAGAAAATGGTTAATCAAAGTCAGGATAGAAAAAACCATGAATAATGGTGAGAGTCGAATTGGGTAAATCTAATATATAAAAGGCTATATGTCCGCCTGTCTGTCCGTCTCCATATTTTTAAGCTCTATTTCCTCCGAAACTAAAAGTCACACAACGGCGCTACAGGCCTCAAATGATTGGATTTTTTACGGATCGTTCTTTTATGGGTCTTTGGCCGATTAAAATATATTTTTAGGGGTAAAAAGGGGTAAAAATTGACAAAATCGTTACACGTGTTGTACATTCATCTTAGTTTCTTTTTAATCTTTAATTCTTAATCAGTGCATATGCGTGTCACGTTGGTAGAGTGGTAACGTCACCAGCTTTGAATGCTACAATATTGCTTTTTGTTTCGATTCTAGCTGATGGCACCCGAATATTTTTTTGTACTTTTGAGAAATCAAGACTCTATAATAATATATACGAAATTTGGACCAATCAGGATATCATATTTAAGCGTATTTTATGACCGGGCAAAGCCTCCTCCCATCACTAATCTAATCTATAAAACTCACTATATCTGTCTGTCTCTCTCCATATTTTCAAACTCTATCTCTACCGAAACTAAAATCGCAGAGAGGCGCTAGAGCCCTCAAATTATTGGATTTTTTACGGACTGTTCTTTTATTGTTCTTTAGCCGGTTAAAACAATTTTTAAGGGGTCAAAAAAGGTCAATTTTTTAAAACCCGTTGTACATCTTGTACATTCATTTTATTTTTGCTTTACGCAGTACATAGGTGTGACCTGCGTTCGATTCTACATTGTCGGTTTCGATTTTAGCTGACTGCACTCAAAAACTTTTGTTTTCTTTTCAACTCACGACCCTATAATAATATATACGGAATCTAGACAAATTAAAATATCATATTTAAGCGTATTTTATGATCGGACACAGCCGGGCGCCATCTCCCCCCGCCAGTACTGATTATTTAAGATGTACCTTCAATAAGTTCCCAGACTTTATTGTATAGGCATTTAATATTGTCGTAGACACGTGAAAATTTAGTAGGTTATTGCTATGCAGCTTATGAGATGACTGACCAATTTTTATGATTTCAGGTTCAAATGAACAGATACAACAGGAATTGGAATACACTCTACTGAAGTGTCTGATTATCACAGCTGGTGAATTTCAAAAACGCAATATTGACGTTAGGACACTTTAGAAGAACGATATGTAATTAAAATAGTGTATTGAATTTGAAAAAAAAAACGCCACGTGGACGTATGGAATTATTCAGACTGCTTTTGAATCATCTTACATGGATCGATTATCAGTTTTTGAGTTGCGTAAGGAATTCAACGAAGGCATGGAGCCTTTGAGGGATGAAGGGAGGTGTGAGAGGAGTAAGAAAGTCAGAACATCGGAGTTGATGACCAAAATAAAGAAGTGCATGAATAAGGCCCGTCGTGTGTCGATAGAGACAATAAGTGCACAGTTTGATGTCAGTCTGGGAACTGTGCTCACAATTATTCACGAGAAACTGCAAACGCAGAAGATTTGCGCAAAGTTTGTCCCAAGGATGCGCAGAGTAGATCATACACTGTCCTGAGCATCAAGGATTTTTCTCATTCTCACTATAGCCCAAACCTTGCTCCCTGTAACTTTTGGTTATCCCCCAAGCTGAAGAAAAACCTTAGAGGCTGTCGTTATGAGACAATTGAGGCGATGAAAGAGGCTGCGACGGGTGTCATTGGCACGTTCACACATGATGACTTCCTTGGGGGGGCCTTCCTGGTGTTATTGGGGCAGTACAAGTGTATTGCAGCCGGAAGAGATTATTTCGAAGGTGACTAGATGTTCATGTGTGTACTATCAATAAAATTGTCCAGACGACAAAAGTCTGGAAATTTATTGAAGACACCTCGCAAGTGGCCGGCTCAACAACATCTTGTATAAGTTGGACATGAAATCGCCAATGCCATAATTAATTATAAAGCAGCACTGCGGTATCGTATTCATTTGTGAAAATCTTAGAGAGAGGCTCGGTCGAGCACCTGTCCTAGAAAATACTGATAGAGTAGAGATAGGTTAACAACGTTTCAAAAATTATATGGCCCACTAGATTCTGACGTTGATTGTGTAACCTAGAATTCTTATGGAGGAGGTTGTTAATATTTCCAATTTATTTACCAACCGCAGTTGGTTGCATGAAACCAGCACTCAGTGGCATCGCGTTACTTCCTGAATCGTTGTTATCAGTTTCAAGACAAACAACAAGGACTTATCACGTTTTTAGCTTTCTTTGTTTTCGATCAAATTACATTGTCCAAATATTGAAGATCTCACGTCCTAAACATGATATTTACTCATTGAAAAGTCATACAACTGCGAGTAAAGTATGCATATGTGTTTGTGTGTGTGTGTGTGTGTGTGTGTGTGTGCGTGCATATGTGTATGTTCCGCATAGATGTGCGTGTATTTACAAATATATGTAAAGATACATACTCTATTATATTTATGGAAAATGCATTAACTCCATACGCACACTCACAAGCAAATCTAATTGACGTACATATGAAGCTCAACCCCTCTTTTCTCACACACACATACATACACACACAATATATATATATATATATATATATATATATATATATATATATATATATATATATATATATATATGCGCACAACCACACGCATGTTTATATATGTCAGGTCATGTCATATGCTACTGGTACCATGTAACCCAGTACTACCTGCCTCATGGTCGGGTCACCGGCGACTAAACTGGTTCCCCCACCAGACTTGTTTGGTGAGGAGTGTGGCTAGTCTCCCTGAAGGGTTCAAACAAGACCTTCCAAAGGGCGAATGAATACTTTTTCGGGGTCAAACGCCAACTAGCACCAGGTGTATTTGCATGTATGTATGTGTGTGTAGGGGTGTAGAGTGCTCTCGTAAACCATAAAGTGGGAGACCAGTACCCACATTAAGTTGGTCTGCAGTTTTACTTGCTGCTGGCTATCTTGCTCTTGCGTGTTGCTAGATCTCAACATTTTGAACCGAGAGAGAGACTTACTTTCGTACAAAGCTTAGACTCTGTTACATCATTTGTGTATAGATACTCCCTCTGGCATTTGTCTATTAAAATGGTCCTTTGGCGATGGAAGTCATTTTTTGGGTTCATAGACTTTAAGTGCCTGATGGAGTGGCACTCGTCTGACAAGACATTGAAATCATCATATATATATATATTATTGTTGGGACGATTAATCGGAATCGGAATCGGGAATCGGAATAATCGGAAGATTTGGGGGGTATCGGAATCGGTATCGGAATCGGAAATGTTGATGCTTATTTTCCGATGCCAAAACGATTCTTTTAATCATCTTTTTTTATTGGATTTTGTTTCAAAGCAACATCTTCCATTGATGGTAATAATGATAGAATAATACGTATTTATTTATTTTAAATTAGCAGTAAAGTTAAAATCAGTAGATCCTCCCCCACAAGTGTATTTTGACGTTCAGGAAAATATCTGCATATTTAACATGTGTTTTTACGAAAATCAAGTGAAATTGTCTCTATGTCTGTGTGCGTACATTTCTCTACCAAACTACTCTGTGAATCTCCAGTCTACAGACTCGAGATTTGACATAAGGGGTATAAAGATTTGGGAAAATCTTTATACTCAGTTTTCCGCCGGAAATTTGGCTTTCCAGAGGTCAAAGCTCAACGATTTGACCTTTAAAACTTCTACCAAACTCCTCCGTCAATTTTTAAACTAAAACTCTAAATTTTAGATGTAAATTACTTGGACATGGATCCAATTTTTTATTTGATTTGAGCTCAAAAAGAAAAATGTTCAGGGGTCAAGATTGGGTCAAAGTTTTTAATAAAATTGACCTCTGCGGTCTCTACCAAATTAGTCAGCCAATGTTTGGTCATAACATTTGAAATTTCACATAACGTGTATTCAGATACAGGGCAAGCTTTTTAATAGGTTTTTGGCCGAAACTTTGGCTGCCAAGGGGTCAAAGTTAAATATTTGTGCATTGTTAAATGATGTTAAATATCGTTAAATTGTTAAATAAAGTTAAATATTTGACCATTGCAGCCTCTATAAAACTATTAAGCCAAGTTTGGGTCTAAAAATTTGAAATTTCACATAAATGGAATTCAGACATGCAGCAAGCTTTTTAAGCAGTTTTTGGGGCGAAAATTTTGCTGGCAAGGGTCAAAGTAAGAAGAGTTGACCTTTGTGGACCCTACCAAACTCCTCCGCCAATTTTGGTTCTAAACACGTAAAATTTTAGATGTAGGTTATCTGGACATGAGTCAAACTTTTTAATATATATATACATATACACCTAAATTTCTGAACAGTACGCAGGGCCCGAGCAAAGCCGGGCTGAACTGCTAGTATATATATATGTATATATATTTTTATGCCTTTGGTAATTTCAATATTTTCTTTTTTCTTAAATTATTTTAGTAAATTTCGGTTGTATTGACACCTTACTGACCAACGTAGCCTCCACACAGTGGATGCAACGCGCCAGCAACAATCCAATTTTTCTTATTTATCCCCTTAGCAGCTATTTTTCCAGCTCAAGACCAACAACTTTGGCGAGGTTTTAGGAGCCATGATTTCTTGAACCGTATGCGAAAGAAACCACAGGATCAAAATCAACTATCTATTCGTTGTAAGAATTTATCTGGTTGTCGCTGTATAGTTCTACAATTGCTCAACTTTGTCGAAAAATTATTATCTTATGTTGCCGGGCATACTACTTGTGCTTCGTTGTTGGGGCTATGTTTTGTTAAGCCGGCATATAATAAACCTCTGAATCACATTTTCATTAAATGTGTGTGTGTAGACTGTTTTGCAATTTCTTCAGGATCAATTGCTTGTCAATTATAAAGTGTTTTTTTTTTTAATTACTGTAATATTCCAGTTTTATATCGGAAAAATAATAGTTATTTTAAAAATATATTTATACACGTAAATTTTCTAATCTTATAAAAAAAATCCTTCCAGTTAACGAAAAAAAAAAACATTAAGAAATTCCATGTCATGCAAAAAAAAATGTAAATTTTCAATTCTTATAAAATTCGTTGCAGTTAATAAAACTAAATTAAAAAATTTACGGGCGGAGCTGGAACCTATAGACATGCAAAAAAAAAAAACAAAAAAAAACATTCTATCAACTTACCCGAAGTAGAATTATCACGGCCGTTGTTCTCTCATTTTTGCTTAGCGACGTCATTGAAAAAAAATAGCTTTACCGGTGATAGATTAATTAAAACAATGGTTTCGATTATCGATTATCGGTAATTATCGGGGGGTCTTCTGAGATAAAACTTAACAAGCATTTCTCAATGTTGAAGCATTTCTCTTAACAAATACCCCGGATATCTTAGCACTAAGTGAGACTAACCTACACTACGGATATCTTAGCACTAAGTGAGACTAACCTACACTCCTCCATTCCCTCTAACCACTTTAACATGCCTGGATATCTCCCACTCTGCCGTAAGGACTCTGACAGACATATGCACGGACTTGGAGTTTACATTCGTAATACCCTTCCCTTGACTAGAGAAACAAACCTTGAAACAGATGATCAAGCCTTTATGTGCTTTAGACTAAACGTGCAACACAGTATTAGCTACTATTATTTTCTCTACCGCTCTCCCTCGACTCAGGACTGCTCCATAATAAACAAAGTATCTGACAGCATAGACACGGCACTGTCCCTCGACACTAGCGCACAAATACATGTGTTTGGTGACTTTAATGTCCACCACAAAAACTGGCTTGGATTCTCTGCTCACACAGATGCAGCGGGCAGCACAACCCATAGCTTCGCTATATCTCACTCCCTATCACAAATTGTTACGTTTCCAACCCGTTTCCCTGACCAGGAAGAACAACACGCATCACTTCTAGATCTGTTTTTGACCACAGTTCCCGATGACTGCATAGCGAAGGCCCACAGCCCACTCGGGAACGCTGATCATGCAGTGATAATGGTTGAAATCGCCCTAAACTCTAGACCCAAAACTGAAGAGCCAGTGCTCAAAACAACGAGATATTATAATAAGGCTGACTGGGAAGCCATCAGGGAACTAATTAGAGATGCTCCATGGAAAAATATTTTCTCTCTCCCTGCTGAACAGTGTGCAAACGAGACCACTGACTGGTTCAAAACTGCAATCGAAGCGCATGTTCCCATGCGGAAATTTTATAGTAAGCCCCACTCTCCCCAATGGTTTACGTCGACTTGTGCAACTGCCATTACTCAAAAGCAGCATGCATACCGTAGGTTTAACCGACATAAGTCCAGTTCAAACAGACTGAAGTATATAGAAGCTAGAAATAACGTTAAGAAAGAAATAGCGACAGCTAAGAGAGAATTTACGGAAACCACTAAAAAGCGCATCGAAGCACAAAAACTAGGAACTCGAGACTTCTGGAAAATCTACAACAGTGTAGTAAATAATGGGCAATCGACAATTCCCCCACTAACCAACAATCACGAGGTTGTCTCCTCAGCAACCGACAAGGCTAACATGCTTGCCAGTCGGTTTGCCTCAAACTCCACACTGGACCCTTCCAACCACCCCCTACCTGACTTTCCTATGCGGACAGACGCCACACTAGACGATCTGAAAACCACCCCTGCTCAGGTGCATGCTATCATAAAAAACCTTGACACCTCAAAAGCATGTGGACCCGATCTTATCCCAGCTGTGCTATTAAAAAAGTGCTCAGCCGAAGTAGCTCCAGTTCTCTCCAAACTCTACAACAAATGTCTTAATGAAGCTTGCTTTCCGGGCTGTTGGAAAACTGCTTCTGTTGTACCAGTATTCAAGAATTCTGGTGAAAGGACAGACCCATCAAATTATCGCCCCATTAGCCTCCTTCCACTTTTTGCCAAAATATTTGAGACCATAATTAACCACGCTCTAATCCATCATCTTACAGATGCTAAACTACTGACTGACAAACAATATGGATTCAGACAAGCCCGTTCCACAGCAGACATCCTCACCGTGATCTCTGAACGTATATACCAATCACTGGACAAAGCGGGGGAAGGCAGAGCGGTAGCTCTAGATATATCTAAGGCTTTTGACAGGGTATGGCATGAGGGTCTCCTCAGTAAAATCAGATCATACGGTATCACTGGTAGAATACTTAACATAATTAAATCCTTCTTAGATAAGAGAAAAATCCAGGTAGTCCTCGACGGTCGCACATCTAAACAATATGATATAAATGCGGGAGTGCCCCAGGGTTCTATCCTTGGACCTCTATTGTTCCTGATATTCATAAATGACCTCCCCGACAACATTGCCTCTGAGATGGGTATATATGCTGATGACACTACACTCTATGGCAGACACGACAGGAAGACGAATGAACACATTTCTAAAGAAATGGCAGAAACACTAGAGGAAGACCTCCAATCTGTAGTGGAATGGGGACAAAAGTGGTTGGTCGCGTTCAATGCTGCCAAGACTAAACTAGTTTCATTCAATAATTACAAGAAACCCTCTCTACCACCAATAGCAATGGCCAACGACTCTTTATCTGAGAGTCCATCTTTCAAACTCCTTGGCCTAACGTTCACAGGAAACATGAGTTGGAACAATTACATTGAAGGCATTGCCAGGGCCGCTGCAAGAAAGGTGGGCTCTCTCTACCGTGCTAGAAAACTACTAACACCCGAAAGTATCCTGTACCTCTATAAGGCCACCATTCGCCCATGTATGGAGTATTGCTGCCACATCTGGGCTGGTGCATCTGCTACTAGTCTCTCGCTCCTTGACAAGGTTCAAAAGAGAGTCGCAAATCTGATAGGCCCTGAACTGGCATCTAAGCTTCAGCCTCTGTCCCATCGACGAAATGTTGCATCCCTCTGCCTGTTCTACAAGTATTTTAGTGGTGAATGCTCTGATGAACTGCAATCACTTGTGCCCCCACGACGCGAGCACCCTCGACAAACCCGACAGGCTACTAGATCCCACCCCCACACTGTAGAGGTCCC
This sequence comes from Euprymna scolopes, assembly GCF_053919585.1. Lineage (NCBI taxonomy): Eukaryota > Metazoa > Mollusca > Cephalopoda > Sepiida > Sepiolidae > Euprymna > Euprymna scolopes. The sequence goes on along the minus strand of NC_136516.1, from coordinate 41,151,942 downwards.
TAGATGTAAAAGATCTTTTTACTCCAATAGTTTCTTCCCCAGAACCGCAAGACTCTGGAATTCCATTCCAGGTCCCTGCTTCCCCAACAGTACTGACGTGCAGAAGTTCAAGTGTAACGTGAACCGACACCTTGCTGCCCAAATCCCTACATAGTACCCCAGTAGTTGTTGCCCCTGATAGTAGCCCCCTACACCAAAGTGGCAATTTGCCTTGTTTGGGGTGAAAATGTAATAAAAAAAAAAAAAAAAAAAAAAAAAACAAAGATCACTTTCAGACTTACACACTTAAATTTTGTAAATCTTAAAGAAAATCTGTTCGGCCTTTTCGGAGTCTATAAGAAACGAACTCACACAAACACACGCAGACAAAGTTGCATTTATATAATTGTAGGAATAGAGATTTTGTGAACGTCTTCTGGTGAGAAAAAAAGGTTTTTCTTCTTTACTTGTACTCCTTGTCGAATAATTAAAATTTTGTATGCCTTCGTACGAAGCATGGCTGGCTTACGAAGAAGTTAGTAGCAGCAGTAGCCGGAAAAAGCGCATACGCAAATTGACAAGTGTGCGAGAAAAAAAAAAAGAAAATAGAAGAAAAGAGGAAAAATGCACCACATTATCAAAGAAGCAAACTATGTGTCGGAGAAAATGGACGTGTATGGTCGAGGACGAGAATGGGTCGGCTGTAGCCTGCATGAGGTCGGAAGAAAGAGAAACAACAGAGTAGATGGACACGTGGCAGCGAAAGACATTTTAAGTGGTGTAGAGAGTAACGACCCGGATTTTTATTTATTTATTTCCAGTTATAATTTTATGAATTACTAAAGTAAAGTGTAACGCCATTAAACATTGCATTACACAAATAACGTTGCATAGATAACATTACAAGAACCGTAAAGTTCTGTAATGGGGAAATTACAGCTGACAAAGAAAACGTCGATAAATACGTAAATGTAAATATAATATAATATTGGGATCCAAGGAAGAAACTATAACATTTCTGAATTTTTTGTATAAGGATTAGGAATTTGTATTGTATTGGACTACTGTTCTCACCTTACGTTTCTGAATTTTTTAGATGAGGATTAGTTATATATGTATTATTATTCATCTCATCTTGAGTGTGATTTTCACAACGTTTCGGTCGATATAACCTACTACCTTCTTCACGTGTATCTTGTCGAACTCGGGAATTTGAGGGAATTTTGAGCGAAACCCTTTATTTGCTTCACGGGGGTAGCATGCTCTTGTTCCGTCACCCATGACTGGATATAGGTCCTAAGTAATTCACAATCGTATTTTTCGATCGCCCACACTGAGGATTGAACCATCAACCGTCAGGAGATCATCACTTTTGCAATTGATTTTTCCCAGTACTCTAACCACTGCGCCAGGGGCTCTTGCGGACAATTCTAGTACGAATTTTAGGAGCCTTAAACCTACTTTTTATTTCTAGTTGTAAATGTCACCATTTATTACTAATTATTACTATATATTAACGTATATCTATCTCTATACTTATTGCTTATATATATGAATGTTTTTTTTTTACTTTTTACTTGTATATATTATCTATTGTTTATAATTGCTGGTTCCCATATCGTATCAAATTCTATACTAGGTCTACTTAGCAGTTAGTTATTCCCCATATGTGCTGCTTTTTTCAGTCCTCTTACTCTCCACCGTTCCTCTCTGTCTATAATTTTTACTTCATCCCACAGTGGTAGATGGTTTCCTTTTTCTTTCCAAATATGGTCAGCTATACCTGACTTTTCAGTCTCTCCACTTACTGCAGCTTTTCGATGTTCTTCTAACCGTACTTTCAAACGTCTCACTCTCCACCGTTCCTGTGTGTCATCTAAAGTGTTATTTTTACAACGTTTCGGTCGGTACAAACGTTGAGCTCACTTATCTTTCTATCGAACTAGAGAATCTGCGTGGGATGTCGATCGCTAAGATCGGTGAAATGTTGGCTATATTACTTGAAAGTCTTTCTGTTGAACTCGGGAATCTTACCCAAAGAGTTCTATTTGAATGGATAATTCGGGTTTGTAATACTATAAACATAGATTTTAAAAAGTTGTCAAAAAACTAATACATAATAAATAAATGTTATCAAAGGAAAGATAAATTACTTTTCGACCAAACTGGATAATTTTTTAGTGTTTTATTTAATGTAACATGTTTATTCAGCTCGGTAAAACATACAGTGTTTACCGATATGTTTGAAAATTGCAAATGGCGGGAGACTCTATGTTGAACACGGTAAGTTTGGAAAAATGAGTTAAAACAAAAAAACTATATAAAATACTGTTTAAACCCTACCGAATCTATGTCAGCCTATGTCACGGTAACATATATTGAGCAAGTTTCCAACAGTATTTTATAGAGTTTGTAGCGTTTACTCATTACGCAATTTGCAATTTGCAAATATATCGGTAAACACTATGTTTTTCGAGCTGAATAAACATGTTACATTAAATAAAAACAGTAAAAACTTATCCAGTTAGGACGAAACGTAACTTATCTTGCCTTTGATAGCATTTTTTTGTTATATATTTGTTTTTTGACAACTTTTTCGAATCTATGTGTATAGTAATACAAGCCCGATAATTTTTACAGTTCATATTTATATTTAAGAAAAAACGAAAAATATTACAATGAGGTCTATAAAAACTTAGGATACAAATCGCTAATCAAATACCTAAATAAAAATGATACAAACAAAGAATGCATTGAAAACTATAATAAACCTACTAAAAGCATAATAACCTAAAAATATGTCCATGCCATCCCGCATACGAATGGAAAAATATAATCGAAATACAATACAAAACCAAACTAAACCGCAAGTATTAGCCACTAACACAAATAAACAACAAACCAAAATCCGTAAGCGTAAAAACAGACATAGGGAGATCCTATGGTTCAACGCTCCATATTCTAAAAGTCTTGAGACAAACATAGCGAGGGAAGTCTTTAGAATATTAGAAAAAAAAACTTTAAAGCCCCTCATAGATACAATAAAATTTTTAATAAGAACACGATCAAAGTGTCTTACTCAACTATGCGAAACCTTCATCAAAAAATAATAAGCTCTAAAAATAAAAAAAATTAGTAAGATACAAAATGTAAATATAGAAACTATAGCACGATGTAACTGTAGAAGAAAAAATAAATGCCCTCTACAAGGTACCTGCAAGATAAAAAATGTGATTTATAACTGCACAGTGTCAGAAACTCCAAATATAGATTATGTTAATAGCAACGATAACTCGACCACATAGTTATTCAATAACTGCACCCCCTTGAACCAATCTACCAACCAAATACAAACAAACCTATTACATACCAATACCACTCCTTATCTAGATGACAACAAATGTATTAAACAAAATGTAATCTACATCAGTTCCACATCTGGACTTATTAAACATAGGATTTCAACGCACAAGCAATCCTTTAAAAATCCCTCCCTGGTAAACCAAATACTCTATTTAAACATATATGGCGACTCAATGATAATAATATCAGTATCATATAAGACTCAATTTGAAATGGGAAATAATAGGATCATATAAAGCATGTATGTCGGGGGACAGATTCTGTGCACTTTGTAGACATGAAGCCATTAAGATTTTAAAATATAATAATGATATTAAAAATAAAACCATTCTCCTAAATCTAAAAGACGAAATTTTCTCTGGATGCATTCATAAACATTGGTTTAGATTTGACAAATATAAACCACCATATATCATTAAAATTTTCTTATTAATAATCTATCTTAAAATCTATTATTTATAAATTAATAACTTTATTATTATAGTTTGGATTGTTATTATTATTAGTTTATTTGATATTTTTACTATTATTTTCTATTTTATTTAAATATCTATTAAACTTTAATTTTTATATGTTACTATTCTTATTAAGTTCCATAAATAAATATTAAAATTGCTATTAAAATATTATTATTATTATATTTATTCAATTACTACAATTAATATTCATTTATTATTTGTTTTTAAATACAACATAAATAATTAGTGGTTATCTCCCTTTGATCAGTTTATTTTCCTAGCCAAATATGATTATCTCCCTTTGTTTTTGAAATGTATTATTAAATTTAAAATTCGGCGTTACTAACGAATTAAAACTGATAAGATTATTTCATTGGTGTTCCCTTTGAAAGTTTTTACATTTCAACATTTTCAAGCATTCATAAGCTACATTGTCATCCAAATGTATGCGTTGACGATGATACCTATGAATTTTAAAAGGCGAACCATTATAAGGTGTATATATATATATATATACCGTTGTTAAATTTTCTTAAAAACTTCTTATTTTAACCTTACATTTAAACCCAACTTAACTTTATGATTATATTTTCATTTTTATTCTCAATTTATCTTACTTTGTTTACCAACATCAAAAAAAGTAACTATTTTCCATTATATTTAAATATTTTCCAGATACATCTGCCTTACCTAAAAAAACTAGGTTTTTTTTGGTGTCTTAAAAAACACCCAATATTTTTGCTGATGAGGAGACTTTGTTTTAAAAAAACTACATGTTAAAATTATTGTCCGTGACTTAGTGTCTATCTTAATAAAAAGATCGTTTCCGAAACGATCGTGCAATTTTTTTATTTTGTTTAGTTCCACCTTATGAAACCGATTTTTAATTTTAATTATCAATTATCAATCATCTTACTCAATATTGAAATAGCTCTAGGATATACATACCTATTGAGCTTATTATATATATGCATTACAACGAGCACTGTTTTTCGTGTATTTTAATTACATTAGTGATTTTACTATTACATTAAAATACACTCTGCTCTTTTGCCTACTGTTCTAATCTCCTTTAAATATATATATACGAGGAGCGTGCAATATGTAATGCCCCTGAACCACTTCCCATAGCAGTAGAGCAACGAAACTTGGAACAGTTATTAGTCTTTCTCTACACAGGAACCACCCAAAGTTATGTATTTCTCCCATCAATGCAGCTCTGGAAACCTTTTTTTTTTCAAAAGACTGATTACACAGGATAAAACCTGGGCCCATCACTATAATCCAGACACCAAAGCCCAGTCAATGCGGTGGAAGCACTTGGACTCACCACCTCCAAAGAAGGCAAAGGTGCAGCCCTCTGCTGGCAAGGTCATGCTCAGTCTTCTGGGACCAGGACGGAGTAGTGATGACGGATTTCCTGGCAAAGGATACCACAATTACAGACACCAATAGTCACCAATTCTTTTTTTATTCTGATACCGATTCCGATACCCTAAATGTGTCGATTTTTTCGATTCCCGATCCGATTCCGATAAATCGTTTCAACACTAATATATATATATATATATATATATATATATATATATATATATATATGTGTGTGTGTGTGTGTGTGTGTGTGTGTGTGTGTGTATGTGTGTGTATGTGTGCGTGTGTGTGTGCGTGTGTGCGCGATCACTTCATTTAATCACATAAATTAATATACGAAGCTATAATTTATGTGTAAATTTTTCAGTATTTACTAAAACAAAAGTAGGTAGAGTTAAGTAGTAAGTTAGGAATATATATATGGCAATTAAGCTACACAGAATATTCCGCGTTTCATTCTTGTGAGAATTCGTCAGGCTTATAACGAGAATGAAACGCTGAATATTCTATGTAACGTAATTGCCAAATATATTTTCATAACTTACTATTTAACTATACCTACATATTCAACACATTCATTCTCACCTTTTATTCTCGTGTAAATTCGTAAACCTTATAACCCCGACGAATTCTCACAAGAATGAATCGCTGAATATTCTGTGTAGCCTAATTGTCATGCATATATTTTCATAGCTTACTATATATATATATTTATATATGCATATATATATGTATGTATAAATTACTACTTACTATATTTACATACATATGTATGCATACACACACACACATATATATATGTCATTTATTCTCTATATTGCTGTGTAATTACATTGAGCTTCTTATATAAGGATTGATATATAATAAGAAAATATATTTCTACAGAAATATATATATATATGTGTGTGTGTGTGTGTGTGTGTGTATGTGGAAATACCTACAGGAAAATTAATATATTTTGAAGACTATAATACAATTCTATGGTTAAAATTGAATGACAATTATTAAAAGAGCAAACTATTTTTTAAAACTATTAAAATATGGCCAAATTTGCCTACATTTGTATATATATATATATATATATATATATATATATATATATATATATATATATATATATATATATAGTGTCCTGGTAGGCAGGTTTCTGTTTTGTTGCTTTAGGATGAATTTTACTTGGGTTTTCTTTTTTAATTTTGTTGTTTAGTTTTCTCCCCTTAAGCCTTGCAGGCCACTAACATATAGCATCTATACGTGTATTATACTATTTCTCTTTTAGAAAAACTTTATAGAGAGTAATTATTTGTAAACCATAGATTACCATTTAAGAAGATTCTCTTATTTCTAGCGATTGCACTGTATAATATATTAACTAGCAGAGGGGGGGGGCTCCCGTCTTTGCCCGGTCGTAAAATACGCTTAAGTATGATATTTTAATTGGCCAAGATTTCGTATAGATGAATATAGAATTTAAAAAAGTAAAAGTATTTTGGTGTCATCAGCTAGAATCGAAAACGACAGCAAAACAGTAACTTTAAAAGCTCATGACGTCACCATTGTACAAACGTGACACGGACATGAACTGATTAGGAATAAACTAAGATGAATGAACAAAATGTATAAAGACTATTTTAACCGGCTGAAGGCCTATAAAAGAACGGTCTGTAAAAAAAATCCATTCATTTGAGGCCCCTTGCGCCGCTCTGCGATTTTCAGTTTCGGAAAGATAGGGTTTGAAAATATGGAGACGGACAGACAGATATAGTGAGCTTTATGAATTAGACTAGCGGGGGTATCCGGCGTTGCCGGGTGTTTGGAGGTGTGTATGTAGGTGAGGGTGACCCTGTTTTAATATTAACAAAAAACACGATGTTAAAAAATTTGAAAAACCAAAATAAAGCAAAAAGGAGAAAAAAATGTGTAAAAGAGGAAAGAATATTTCGGTAGGAAGCTAGGCTCTAACCCGAAGCATCAAGGCTAAGGCGGAAAAAAGCCTGACACATTACCCCTACGCCAAAGAGGCATACAATTGAAAACGGATACAATTAAACCTTTAAAAACACTTGCAGGTGGTTTAAACTAACGGCAATATTTTCTTGGTCAAACATGTCGTCATTGTCGTAGTAGTAGGAGGAGAGAAAATGAAGGAACGAGTTTAGTGTGAATGAATTAATTCTTTTGGCCAAAATGTCGGGCTTCAAAATGATACCAATCTGAAGAAAATCCGTCACCTCTGTCGAAAGTTTTTGCGAGACATACAAACAAACATACATACATACATACATACACACATTTTCGCTTTTGTATATATAAACTAGCAGGGGTACCCGGCGTTGCCCGGGTGTTTAGAGGTGTGTGTGCTCGGGCGCTGGGGGGGGTAATCCAAAACTTAAAAAATCGAAAAAAAACTAACGTGAGGCAAACGGGGGGGGGGTAAAAATCGCAAAAAAACTTAAGTAGCGGGGGGCTACCTGGCGTTGCCCGAGTGTTTGGAAGTGTGTGTGGTGGCGGGGGTGAGGGTGTTAATGAAAACCCCGAAAAACGAACGTTAAAACTCATCTGAAAAATAAAGCGGGTGGTGGTGGGAGGTAATCAAAACAAAAAACACAAAAAACTAACGTAAGGCAAACGAACGATGTTAAATGTAAAAGTCTGAAAAGCAAAAACAAGAAAGAAAACAGAAAAACGAACGTTAAAACTTGTGAAAAATAAAAACAAAAAAAAACACGTGAAAAATGGTTTAAATAAGCCTGTTTCGATATTAAAATTTAAAAAATCGGTGGGTACCCGGGTGTTTTTGGGTGTCGGTGTAGGGGTGTTAATGAAAACCTAAGAATAAGCGAAGTAAAAAAAAAAACAGAAAAACGAACATTACGTGAAAAATGGCTTAAATAACCTTGCTTCAATATTTAAACTTATAAAATCGAAAACCACGATTCGAACCCACAACGTTTAGATAATGAACACACGCTCTAACCAACTGAGCTAACACGACGTACATGAAATATTCTCAGTTCTTCAACTATTTAAAGCAAATCAGGTCATGACGTCATGTGACGCATGCGTAGAACCGATCTAGTCATGAGAGGACGGTTTTTGTTTACCCCCCCCTTGTCGAAAATTGTTGATTTCATAGTGAAAAAATTAACGTTTTTGGCCAACTTTTCGATATTTTCGGGCGAAGGATGGGGCATCAATATGATACCAAGTTTGTGAATTTTTGTTCCGTCTGTTGAAAGTTTTTAGCGGACACACAAACACGCATACGTACATACATAACTAATATTCCTGGTGAACCAAGTGCAAAAGAGATTCAGACAATTGCACTTAAGGGAACAGCGAGGATACTAAAAAGAGCTCTCGGTTGGTATCAATAAAAAAGCGGGGCAATGTTGGCAGCTGGTTTGGCTGCCCCATACCCGGCATTACAATCTTCAAAGGAAGAAAAATAAAAAAATAAAAAAAACATACAAACATACATACATACATACACACATTTTCGCTTTTATATATATATAGATTGCAATTATTCGGCAGAAATATATGCTCACACACATAGAGACACATCTCGTCAGAAATTATTATCCTACACTGAAATTCGAACGCACATGCGTGTGTAAGTTTACAACACATTGTAAATATGCATTTAACATGTTATTGTATAAAACCACATTAGCGGTCGTAAAATACGCTTAAATAGATATCTTAATTTTTGCAGATTTCGTATCTTTTATTATAGAGTCGTGCTTTCAAAAGTAAAAAAAAAAAAGAATTTAAAAGCCAGCAGCTAAAATTGAAAACGAAACAGAAGCATTCAAAGCTGGTGACGTTCCCACTGCGCCAACGTGACACGCATATTAGCTAACTAAAAATTAAAATTAATCACAGACGAATGTACATAATGTACAACGATTTTTTTTTAATTTTGACAAAATTTGAACCCTGAAAAAATATTTTCACCGGCTAAAGACCAATAGAAACATCCCATCATGCAACTTTTAGTTTTGGAGGAAAACAATAATATAAGAAGACAGACTGACAAACAGACATGTCTTTGAATACTATATAGCTGTTTATTTTCTGTTTTCGCCTGTCAGTATTAACAAACACGCACGCACAGACACACACACATGCACACACGCATATATATTTATATATATATACACACACACATACATATATACATATATATAACTATATATATAAAAGCAAAAATGTGTGTTTGTATGCATGTATGTATGTATGTATGTATGTATGGGTGTGTTTTTATGCCTGCTAAAATCTTTTTACATACAGAACAAAAATTCACAACTTTGATTTCATATGAAAGCACACCCTCCGTACGACAAATATCGAATGTTTGGCCCGAAAGGTCCATTCTAAGTTAGTCAGCTGACCCTTTTCCTACATGGGGGGGTAAAAAGTGACATTTTAACGATATTTATACGTAATTTAATAAACGCTTAGTCATGTCACGTGACCTTGACGTAAGCAATCTGTAATCGCGGTCGGTATATGAAAACATTGATTATAATAAGACTTTGTTTTCGGTAAAAAAAAGGCAACTATCATACACATCAAAATATTAACTTTCATGTTATGAAAACGTTACAAAAGTTATTAGAAGGTTAAAAATAGTTAGATACAATAGTTAAACGAAAAATAACAAGCCAAAAATGTAAAGAAAAAAATCCGCTTAAAAAAATATTAACGATCGATGTTTTTACAAAAACACAAAGCCAAGCGCCATTTTTCCTTTTCAGTAACACTATTTCTCTTTAGAGTAAGGTTGACGAGGAGAGAGAGAGAGAGAGACACACACACATAGAGAGAGAGAGAGGGAGAGAGAAATAGAGATGTCTAGACAGGAAACGAGATTCATTCTACTATGTTTTAAAATGTGAATAATGCCACAAAAAACGTTTGCAAGTGTTTTTGATATAGATGTACATAATACTTTGATAAGTATGTTTGAACTTAAATAGGGATGTTATGATAAAATTATAGGGTCTGTGTTCGCGCCTGGTCTCCATAGAATGGAAATACGCACAAACTTTAATAAAGACTTTTCATATCTATCTGCGTAAGTATACTTTAATAGTTATGTTTCAGTTTGAAGAAATATGGTATAATAAAATTATGGGGTGTTCGTTCGCACCTGACCTCCATAGAATGGAAATATGTCAATAAGTTTAACAAGGTTTTTTAATATAGATCCACAGAATATTGTGATAAGTGTTTCAGTGTGAACAGGTATGGTATAATAAATGATGGGGTTTATCTATTTCATTTTCACTTTCATCATATTTCTCTTTGGTTTTGATACCCCCAAATTCAACCTAAATTTACAACCGTTCCTTTTCATAATCTAAAATACTTTCATAAATAATCTTTCTGTAGGCTGTTTTTGAACCCAGTCAATGACGGGTACTTTTGGCAGTATATATATATATATATATATATATATATATATATATATATATATATATATATATATGAGCGAGAAATGAATTCACAAAACCTATGTATTGGAAAATATAGAATGAGTGATTTATTTAATAAGGATATACATACATTTATTTGGGGGATAAGAGGGACTCTTTATACTAATATATTTCGAAGCCTAAAGCTTCTCATCAGAAGAGTAGAGAATAGGCAAGGTAACATAATGGAGATTTAACATCTAGCGAGGGATTTATCAGGAACTAAATGAATAAATAAAATTATTGATGATGTTAGGGGGAACTATATCGAATTCTAAGATAAAGGAGGAGCGTACTATATAAAGTTCTTTTTTTACACGGTGGTCACCACTTATCAAGGCCCGGAAGCCACTCAGGGATAAGGGTTATTGCAAGTACAGTACGTTAGTGTTGAGATTTAATGAAGTGTTTACTTAAGGGGGCGGTTCATTAGGAATTTGTTTACGCTGCACTTGAAGAGATCCAGGTTGTAGTCAGGTGGGAAGCAGGCAGACGGAACAGTCCTACAGGCCTGCAGTTCTAAGAAAGAAGCTTTGTTCATGGAAGTTACGTTTTGATTTAGGCATAGATAAAAAGTGAAAGATTGGCGAGGGGGAGCCAGAGATTGGAGTTCAGACGAGCACCTGCCATGGAAATAACGATAAAACAAGGATAGGCTCGCAACGTCTCTTCTGTGGGAGAGAGGTTGCAGTGAAGAGAAAAGGGCATCCCCACTAAGCCACGAAGTCTATTCTGTACTCTGTCAAGTCAGCATAGGCTGGTTTAGCAGCTCCCGCCCAGAAAAAGGAGTATAGGGTTTCTATCATAGTTTTAAATAATGTAAGTAGTTTATGTGTTAAAGATTCAAGGTGAGGTATATGGTAGTTGGGTTGTGCTTTTTTTGTTTATCCGTATGCAAGATGTATAGTGTCTATGTAGGGGATTTATGTTAAAGGTTTTTATCGACAGCAGTAACCGAGACAACAACAGCATTTAGAGACGGTGTATGTTTCCAGGCGTAATGATAAAGAATTAAAGCGATGGTGTATATATTAAGCAGGATTAATCAAAGTAACTCATATCACAACATTACCTATAAGGGGAATATGGCTGTATCGTGATGTTATGAGATTAATACAAGTTAGGTTGTTGATTACATTGGGAGTGTTGTACGGAATAATCACAGGGGCACACCGGTCCCTGTGAGATCACCGAAGTTAAGCAACATTGAGCCTGACTAGTACCAGATGGGTGACCATTTGGGAATTCTAGGCATTGTATGTGCTTTCTGCTTATCTCGGCATTTGTTTCCAGTCGTCCTAAACATCTACTGGTTTTTAGCAATTTCCACTCAGGAGCGGTGTGGTTGCGGATTGTACCAATCTTGGTACAAAAGTTTCACGCGCAGGCACCCTTACAGTGGGTATCCATAGCCTGTCAAGACTGAACAAAGATTTATATGTGTATACATATATATATATATGTGTGTGTGTGTGTGTTTATATATATATATATACATACATATATATATATATATTCATCCACATACAGTACTGTTTCGCTGTTTCACAGCTCATCAGTGCGACTAGACAAGCAACTACCTCAAGCCAGAATCGAAATCAGATCGCCCAAAAAAATGTTGCTATGCTGGCAGTGGATTAACAATGTTTTGACATTGTCCAAATTACCTAAGCTCAATTTGTTTACACAAAGAGCATCGCTTCGAACGGTAATGGTAATTTGTATATCACCCCAGAAATGCTCAACGCCTTTCTACTTTGTATTTTCGCTAATATTCACTTTCACCTTATAAACATTAACACCAAATGATGATTCACAGTCGAATCGAAAGCGCTCGTGATAACAATGGAATTCTCATGAATATATACGATTTTGATATTAAAAAAAAGATTATACGAAAAAAGCCATTAAAAAAAACAAAAGAATCATAAAGCAAAGTATCTTCGTTTCATTTAAAAATGTTTGTTTGAATATATATATATAGAGAGAGAGATATATATACACATATATATATGTATAACATATATATATGCATATATATATGTATAACATGTATGTATATATGCATATGTTATACATACATATATACATATATATATATGTTATATATATACATATATATATGTTATATATATATGTTATATATATACATATATATACATATATATATATATTATATATATGTTATATACATATATATATGTTATATATATATAACATATATATATTATATATATATATGTTATATATATATATACATATATATACATATATATATGTTATATATATATATGTTATATATATATAACATATATATATAACATATACATATATATAAATGTTTGTTTGAATATATATATATATACACATATATATGTATAACATATATATATATGTATATATATATATGTATAACATGTATGTATATATGCATATGTTATACATACATATATATATAACATATATATATTATATATATATGTTATATATATACATATATATATATACATATATATATGTTATATATATATATATGTTATATATATATAACATATATATATAACATATACATATATATAAATGTTTGTTTGAATATATATATATATACACATATATATATGTATAACATATATATATGTATATATATATATGTATAACATGTATGTATATATGCATATGTTATACATACATATATACATATATATGTTATATATATATATATACATATATATATATATGTTATACATATATATGTTATATATATATATATGTTATATATATATATTTATATATATAACATATATATATGTATATATATAAGTTATATACATATATATATATATGTTATATATATATGTTATATATATACATATATATATAGATATATATATGTTATATATATATGTTATATATATATAACATATATATGTATATATATATATATATATGTTATATACATATATATATGTTATATATATGTTATATATATATAACATATATATATGTATATATATATATATATGTTATATACATATATATATGTTATATATATATATATATATACTGGCATAGGGAGGCACTCGGCTTTGCCCGGACGTAAAATACGCTTTAATGCATTTTGATTTGTCCATAGTTTGCATATATTATTATTAGTCGTGATTTCACATTAAACAGAAAGTATTTGAGCGTCATCAACTAGAGTCGAAAGCAAAACTGTATTATTCAAAGTTCGTGACGTTACCACAGTAGCAAAAGTGACTCGCATACCAATTGATTATGAATTAAAAAGTAAAATTAAAAGATGAATGTGCAAAATACATTACGATTTCTTCAATTGCGACCTTTTTTGACCCCCCCTCCTAAAACCAACTAAAGACCGATAAAAGAACGGTCCGTTAAAAATTGTGTGTTGATTAGCCAAATAAAGAATTTCATGAATAAGGACGTCGTGTGTCTATTGAGATAATCAGTGCACAGTTGATGTCAGTGTGGGAAATGTACACACAATTATTCGCAAGGATCTGAAGATGCGGAAGATTTGCACGACTTCACCAGCCTACAAATCCATCTTTGTCACAACCTATTTGACCAAGATGGGCATCAAGACAGCTCCTCACCTCCCCTATAATCCTGACGTTGCTCTCTTTGACTTATAGTTGTTCCCTAAACTCAAGGATGAACCTTAGAGGCTGTCGTTACAAGACACTTGATGAGATTAAAAAGCTGTTAAGAGGGTCATTGACACGTTCATAAAAGTGGACTTTCATTGTACTTTCCAGAAGTTGTTTGGAAAGTGCAATGCAGCCGGAGGAGATTACTTCGAAAGGGGACTAGATTTTTCCTGTGTTTACTACTAATAGTTTCTATTTTTACAATTATAAAACTTTAATAAATGGTAATTAATATCCGTAACCTATTGCATGCGTATAGTAAAAATAGGACGAGAAAACTAAAAATTAATAACACTAAATGTAAATTATTCTGAACTGCGTAAAATACGGTTATGCAAATTAAGAAATCAAAGTCTTTGATTTGCATATTTTATATTTCAGAGATGAGATATTATTGATTTAAATTATAAACTGGTTTCTGAAACAACTCTTTAAACATTTCTAGACTGAATCCATTTTTTAAATTATAGAAGTATATACTACGCTCTTAATGTGATATTTCTTCTATAATACAACCATTTGCTGCAATCCACTCCCACTGATGCCTTGTATCGTTATAAAAGAATCTCTCTCTCTCTCTCTCTCTCTCTCTCTCTCTCTCTCTCTCTCTCTCTCTCTCTTAGTATATATACAGTGCCGGCAAAAAGAAATTCCGCACTTGTAATTTGTTCAAAAACTGCAAATTTAAGTTACATTTAATGAAATAGTTTAAAAACCTATACCTTATTTGATTCGCCTTTTATTCCTTTATAATTTTACCTGTTCATATTTGACTTTTAATTAAAATATTCTAGTGTTCACGTCAATTTAAAACAATTACTTCAAACTGAGGAGGCAAAAAGAAAGTCCGCAGCAACAAATTCGCTTACAACCAGCTTAAATTATCACCCCTAAATCAGTTTAAAATATCCACCAAGAGGCAACAAAGCATCTCTAATCATAATTGTTGTTGTCCCAGGTTATACAATGTAACATTTAGTCCATATGCCACGACATTCTCTTAGCTACCTATATTTATAAACTAAAAAGTTCAAGAGCTACGAAGACAGGAGTGATACCACTTCAACGAGCGACGTTTTGTGCTCCAGAATTTCTTTTGCCACATAGTCATCTTCAATGCATTTTTGTCAGGAATTCAACGACGCATCCCTGCGTCTAACACGTCCGTTACAGGGGTTGTTTTCTTATAGGCTCACACATCAATACGTTCAACAGAAAGATGCAACTATCATATCATAAATGCATAAGGTCGATTGATTTAACAATAAAATTTGCAATTCTATCTGATCCATTCGAGCGGAATAGAAAAATAGAAGGAATTAATTTCGGAACCTCATTTTTTATACGCATTGTGTGTGTGTATTCGATAGAATAATTTCGATGTGGTTAATTGCATCTTATTGAGTGGGATGTTATTGTTTTCGCTAGAAATAATCTGATGAAATCTTAATTGCTTCAAAACAATCATAATGGAACAATAAACACAATTATAAATCTTATTATATTCATAAGATATTGATAAACTTCTTATTTGTCTCTAAGATAAACAGAAAAAATAAATAAAAAAATAAACGGCTAGCTTTATTAGCTTTATATATACATAGACATGCATGATGATTGCAACGTCTTGTCAGACGAGTGCCAATTCCTCAGACATTTAACATCCATGAGCCCAAATGCCTGAGGGAGTATCTATACAAAGATGATGTTCCAGAGTCTTAGCTTTGTACGACAGCTAAGTCTCTCTTTCGGTTCAAAATGTTGAGATCCAGCAACAAGCCAGAGCAAGATATCCAGCAACAAATTAAACTGCAGACCAGCTTAATGCGGGCACTGGTCTTCCGCTTTATGGTTTTTTTAAATCAGATATTTGCTTCTCCTAGAAAGGTTGCCTTCACCACGGCTTACGGGAGCCCTCTCCACCCCAATACACATATACACACACACAAATATACACGGTGCTAGTTGGCCGTTGACCAAGAAAAAGAGTTCATTCGCCCTTTGGAAGGTCTTGTTTTTAATCCTCCAGGGAGACTAGCCGCCCTCCTCACCAAACAAGTCTGGTGGGGGAACCAGTTTAGTCGCCGGTGACCCGACCATGAGACAGGTAGTACTGGGTTACATGGTACCAGTAGCATATGACATGACCTGACACATACATACATACATACATACATACATACATACATACATACATACATACATACACACGTTTATATATATATATATATATATATATATATATATATATATATATATACTTCATTTAATCACATAAATTAATATACGAAAATATAATTTTATGCGTAAATCTTTAGTATTTACTTCAGCAGTGCTCAATACATAGGTAGGGCTATGTAGTAGTAGTAGTAATATATAAAAAATATATATGGCAATTAAGTTACACAGAATATTCTGCGTTTAATTCTCGTGAGAAATCGTCAGGCTTATGTTTTTTTTATACGCACCGTCTATTAGATTTTTAGTTAGCTAATAAACGTTCTAGTTTCAGCCGCGCTCATTCTAATCAGCCAATGGGCGGGCACTTTAAGAACAAAGGTGCAATTGAACGTAGGTTAACTCCTTCATTTGTGCGTGTTTTTCAGGGGGAGAGTTGCTATCTAAGTAAGCTTACCTATTTTCAACCTAGGTGTAGTTAAGATCTTTAAAAAAAAACGACGATATATATATATATATATATATATATATATATATATATATATATATATATATATGTATATATATATCGTCGACGTCGGCTCAATCCATGCGTAAACGAATATTGATTGATGGTCTATCTGGTTGTACCACAAGGTCGCCCGGTATTGCCCGGTCGTAAAATGCACTTAAATATGATATTTTGATTAATGCATATTTCGTATTTATTATTATATTGTATTGGACCCAATGTATAGTAATGATTTAAAACGTTAAAAAAAATAACTCGTGCTTCACAACTGAGAAGCGAAACGAAAACGTAAACCACTGTACTATGAAGACGTGCTTATTGCAAAGCTAAAAATTAAAATATCAACCAATAGTTATTACGTCACTAATGCATATTCGTAATGCTGTCGTTCGACCTTCACCTGGCAAATTTATTTTTTTGTCATCACACTTTTGCACCGATTTTCCCAGACTAGAACCCAAATATAAAGTTTCGCATGTGTTCGAATACCCTATATATAAGGTTTCATGTCTGTAGACCAACAATTGATAGAGGAGTTTGCTAGGCATTTTTTAAACAAAAATATATACGCGTACATAAATATATATACGAAAGAGTTTTCTGTTTACTATAACCTTTTTACACAAATATGACGCAAGTATAAATGATGTAGAATATCTCCATGGACATAATTACACGTAATCTATAATATCAATGTCACCTGTCTGTTTAAATGCATGTATGTATGTATATCTGCTTAAAAAATTCCGCAGAGGCGACGGATTTTCACGAAGTCGATATCGTTTTGAAGCTCAACCCTTCGGACGATAAATATTGAAAAATTGGCTAAAACGATTTATTCCTTCATCCTCAACTGGGCACGTTCTTACAGGGAGGGGTCGCTATTTTCGCCGAAATTTTCAAAAGTCATCCCCTCTTTTCGATTGACTAGCCTTAATTTAAACAATCGTCACTTCCGGTTTAGGGATGAGCACAAAAACAGTCACGTTTTTTTTCACGTTCTCTGCCTTCCTACTACCATTTTTTTTTTTTTTGCTCAACACACACCTCCAAACACCCAAGCAACGCCGGGCACATAGACTAGTAGTTTAATAAAGATGACCATCCCATAAGAAAACTGAAAAAACTTGTAGGAAATAAATTAAAATGAATGTTTAAAGGAATATGCAAATTAGCTAGATCTTTTGCAAATAAATGCCATTCAACGAATCATATATAACAAAGTTGTATTTTCTTTTTAAATAAATAAAAAAAATGACTTCTTAATATGATTATCAATACATAAAACACCTAAATTTATAGGAATATATATATATATATATATATATATATATATATATATATATATATATATATATTGAATTAACTTTGTCTGCGTTTGCATCTGTGAGTTCGCTCCTTATTGACTCCTAAACGGCTTGGCCGATTTTTAGGAAATTTCTCACAAATGTACTTCATGAATATGGCAATGATAGGTTTTTATCGGAATGTCTTCGATGGAAGAAGGGCTAGGTGATTTTGCCCAAAGTAAACGCCTTATACAGACTAACATTACACGTACATACGAGAGGTATTATTACTGCGCAAGCAGAACGTTCCGGTATATAAATCACAATAAGTTCTTTGATTTGACATAGACGCGTTTAAAATAAATGTTTCTATTTAGAACATTCAATCCATTATCGCCTCACAGACAGAAGGACCTGGAATATAAACACAACAGTAAGTTCTTAGAAGTTACAGTGACCCGTAAAAAAATGAATGTTTCTGTTCAGAACATAATTGAAGTATGATACTTGACTTTTGCATTTTAAACTTTAAGTCAAGCCATTATTTTATATAATCAACCATAGCATCTCTACAGTGCAAAGTAGACTACAATGTATGGGTGAATGTCACTGCGAGTAGGCATGTGACGTCACTCCCGATGCACGGCGATTAGTCATCGATTAACGAAAGCAATCGATTGATTTGATTGAAAAATAGGCGATTTCACCGATTTCGAAGATAAAATTTTTGGAAGTGTAGGACAATTGCTGATCACGATTCAATTCCGGGCAACGTCGAGTTTTCAATCTCTCTCTCTTTCTCTCTCTCTCTCTCTCTCTCTCTCTCTATCTATCTATCTATCTATCTATCTATATATATATATATATATATATATATATATATATTTATATGGTTATGTGGCAATTTTAGTCATTTAGAACAGCTTTAAAGCTTCACGGCTGACTCATTTTTGGACCAAATTTAAAACGATTATTACAGTTTATCGATCACCTTCTCAGCTATATCATGAAAAAATAAATCAATTTTCGTTCAGTAAAACGAATGTTCTCATGAATTTAGTGGTGTTCAAAATCGTAAAAAGACGTAAGTAGTGAGCGACTTTTTTATGACTAGTTTCCATAGCAACCACGTCGGTTCAGCGCCTAGTGTGACAAAAAATTAACTGCTGTCTCGAAAAAAGAGAAGTAACAATTAAACAAACAAAATGAAATCATGAAAGGGAGATAATTGGGGGGGGGTTATTGAAAGTAGACGAGTGCCGTACATTTTTATTACATTTGTGTATGCCATCGTTATGGGGACAAAAAATAAGACTGAAATTAAACAAAGAACAAGTGAATTTAATGAAAGTCTGGAAAAATCATGGATTACAATAAAAAATATGTGCATGAAAAGTAATATGGTTAAGCTTAAACATGGAAAATTAAAGGACTAATTGTTAAAACTTGGAGAGAAAAGGACAAGATATCTTTTCCATTCACCGAGCGCTCTTTTTAACTTCAACTGGCATGTTTCATAAAATGGCGCCCAAAAGTTACTAATAGAAAGCGCTTGAGAACATTATGGCCGAACAACAACTTTTGGTCGTTATGTCATACAATATGCCAGGTGAAATTAACAAGACCGCTCGGCGAATGGAAAAGATATCCAGAAAAATCGGAAAATGAATAACATTGTGATGTTCAATCAGACGTGCTTGAATAATGACTTGCTGCCAATATATATATAAATATATATATATATATATATATATATATATATATTAACATTATTTATACAAATATTAATGGCTACATATGTGCATACATGTTTCTGTAATCACAGGTTTCAGGGAGACTATGTCTTCAGGCCAAGAATTTCACTCGAAAATTTACTGATGATACAAAACCATTCTCTTATATTACCTACAAAAATAGAATCCAACTACAAAACATAATATATATATATATATATATATATATATATATATATATATATATATATATATATATACGCAATTTGATTAAACATTCCAAAGTCACAGAATTATTCACATGATGGACATTCATATACATACACGTGATTCATTGGACGTCATAAATATACTAAAGTCCTGGATATGACCTTAAACTATATCCGATGGTGAGGTCCACCTTGTGGGCTTTGGGAAGTGTTGAGCCAGCCCTTGATTGCTATTGCTCTAAGGTCCACTCTGACCCAGGATGCTTGTACCTCTTAGGGTCCTAATTATGGGTTAAATCAAAAATGACTTTAAAAACAAAAAACAAATATATTCTATAAAAGTTTTTTCTTCAAAATAACTGGATTTGGCATTAAATAACATGAAAAGGATTGATATGCCGTGAAACAAAAACAACCAACCAACGAATATACTAAAAAAAATCATCGGAGACTAACATTAGTAACTATCATTTAACTATCTAATTTGTGACTTTCTGATATTCCCTGCGCTCAAGGATCAGACGGGAATGTAAATGGCACCGTTAAGATGACTGTACTTATGCATTCATGACATCAAGTTGCTATTTTTCTGTTGTAGATATTCGTAGCGTGAGACCTTATGAAAGTATCCTGTTTCATAGACGCGCATCAGAAGCAGAAATACGTCATTGAATTTCTGACATAAGCGCATTGAGAATGGTGGTGATTATGTCGAAAAATAAATCACATTCTAAAAACACAAAAAGCAAAAACAAAACAAAAAAAAACGCTGGTTTAAGTAGTACCACTCCTTTCTTCGTAGTTCTACAACTTTATAGTTTAAAAATATGAGGTATTACTTTTGGAACGACTCTCGTACATTGGACTTGATGAACTGAACACATGACTCTCGCGCGTTTTCTATAATCGTTTACCATTTACGGTTGCTGATTGAGGCAGTCTATTTATTTACGAAATTAGATAGTTAAATACCGTTATACGTTATTTCATAGTACAGCTCGCACGAGGCGCGTTCAATAAGTTTCCAGACTTTTTTGTATGGGAGATTTTATTAATAGTAAACACGTAAAAACTCAAGTCTCCTCCGAAGTAATCGTCTCCGGCTACAATGCACTTGTTTTATCATCCCAACAACTTCTGGAAGGTCCCATGGAAGTGCTCTTGTGTGAGTGTGTCTCTCGGCACAACCTCTTCCATCTTCTCAATGTCTTATAACGACGGCCTCTAAGGTACTCCTTGAGCTTAGTGATTAACCAAAAGTCACAGGGAGCAAGGTCTGGACTATAGGGAGGGCACAGAAATGTCTTGATGCGCATCTTGGTCATGCGAACGTCTTTTTTTCTGATCTTTTCTGAAGACCCTCGGGATAAACTTCACGCAAATCTTCTAGATCTTCAGTTCTCTCGAATAATTGTGTGTACCGTTGCCACACTGACATCAAACTGTGCACCTGCTGTCTCTATACACATACGATGATCCTTATCCATGGAATTCTTTATTTGGATCATCAACTCTGTTGTTCTGACTTACTTACTCCTACCACACTTCTCATCATTCCTCACAGACTTTCTGCCTTCATTGAATCTCTTATGCCACTCAAAAACTGATGCTTGATTAACGCAAAATGGTCTAAAAACAACCTTTTCTGTGATATATTTTCTAATTTAAAGCAAAAATATTGGATATTATTCTTCTATATTGTCATTACATCGAGATTGCATTTTTGAAACTCACCAGCTGTGACAACCAGGTTTTTGGTAGGCTGTAGTCCATTTCTTGCTGTAGCTGTTCATTTGAGCGTTAAATCATAAAAGTTAGTCAGTCATTACATAAGTTTTATTGTAATAACATACTTAAATTTCAATAGTCTACGATAATTCTTAATGTTTGTACAAAAGGTCTGGAAACTTATTGGATACATCTCCTATCAATGTTAAGAACGGCGTTTAAAATAAACATACCAAACTTCCCACGTTTAGAACAACTTTCAGAATAGACACCAGTAATCTCCCAATTTTAATAACGGTGTTCGGAATAGACACCTCCAATATCCCCATGTAAAGAATGGCTTTCGGATTAGACAACTCCTTTTTGTTTAGGAGGCAAATAATTCCCCAAAAGTGAACCGTAATAATCGTTGTCAGCATACCCACTTGCAGATGCAAAAAAAAAAATTGGGAGGGGGGCAGTGTCGGTATGAGAGAAGTAAATTTGTTTATTGCGCGTGCATACAAGCATGGCAGTCAGTGAATTGCAGTGCATAATACAGGTGTTTATATATCTATCAGTACTGGTCTTTGAAAAATTTGAATGAGATTTTCTTAATTAGCATAGTCGAAAGCCTATAAAAGTCATCATTCTAAAGAAAATTTTAGAGGAGGACCTAATGTAAAAATGTATCCCCACCCATAAAAAAGTTAACGTGTGCGCAATGTCGATAATCCAGTAGATAATATTACCGAAACATTTAATTTTTATTCGCGACGATCGTAGTACAGTGCACAGATTTAAATTAAGCATATTTAAATAAAGTACATAAATACACGTAACTATATCTGGGAAAATATAATTAATTACTGGAAAAAATGTACAAAGCGAGCGACCGAGAGAGAGAGAAAAATGTTTGTTTTCTTTTCTTCGATATCACTATGAAGAAATTTAAAAAGCGAGCGAGAAAGAGAACGAAAGAGAGTGAGTTGAGAAGAAGATACATAGAGAGAGATAGGGATAGGGGAGAGATGAAATGCAAACTTGCACAGTTAAATGTAAGAAAATGAACGCAGCAATTTAGTCAGAGGGCAAAACTAAGTATCATTGTGGCGTCATATTTGAACGGTACATTGGCGTTCATTTAGCATGCGATTACCGTTCATCCTGAATATAGAAATGATCAGAGGTCAGCCAATCAGATTGTGTGAAATTAGTCTACGGAGACTTTATTATTGTTGAATCGGAAAAAGGGAAAAATTATGTTATGCCTAGGAATTTATGATCCAGTTACGAAGGGTGAAACTCCATATCTGTCGAAAGTGCAGAATTCCTCCCAGTGATTTCTGGGGGCAGTAAGAGGACTTGATATTTAGAGGGAACAATAGGAACAACTTCCTTTAAAGATGGTTGTGATTATGAAAATGTTTCTCCTAGGATGAAATGTAAGATTTTATTATAACGACTAAATGTGTCTCAAGTTGCGTTCTAAAGTTAGATAGTGTCAAGTAAGATAGTGGTGAATAGTCTAGAAATAATAAATTTGTATTTTTTTTATTATTATTCAATGTTTACCCCAAACAAGGGGGCTACTCCCGGGAAGATAACTTGAGGGATATTATGAAGGGAGACGAGTAGCAAGATGTTTGTTCACATTACGCTTGAACTTCCGCATGTCAGTACAGTGGGAAAAGCTGGAACCCGGAAGGCAGTTTCAAATCTAGCAGTTCTGGCGAAAAAAATATCAGAGCAGAAGGTTTTCTCACACCTAGGGATCTCTACTGTGTAGGAATGCGATTTTAGCTGCTTGTCGAGTTTGTCGAAGGTATTTACGTCGAGGGAACACAAGGCCTTGTAGTTTATAAGAGCATTCACCGTTAAAGTACTTGTAGAGCAGGCAGAGGGATGCAACATTTCGTTGATTGGACAGAGGCTGAAACTTAGATGACAGCTCAGGACTTATCAGGTTGGCGACTCTCTTTTGAACCCTGTCCAGGAGTGAGCAACAAATGTACCAGCCCAAATGTGACAACAGTACTCTTTACATGGGCGAATGGTGGCCTTGGTTGAGTACAGGGTACTTTCAGGCGGAAGTAACTTTTAGCAAGGTAGAGAAAGTCCACCTTCCTCGCAGCAGCCCTGGCAATGCTCTCAATGTATCTATTCCAGTTCATGTTCCCTGTAAGCATTAGGCCGAGGAGTTTAAAGGAAGTACTTTCGAGCAATGTGTTCTTGGCCATTGCTATTGGTGGTAGAGAATGTTTCTTATAAAGGAAACAGCTTACTCTTGGCAGAATTGACTGTAACCATCCATTTTTGTCCGCATTCCCCTACAAGTTGGATATCTCCTTCAAGTGTATCTGCCACTTCCTTAGATATGTGCTCATTTGTTTTCCCCTCGTGCCTATAGAGAGTGGTGTCATCAGCAAATATACCCATCTCAGAAACAATTTTATCAGGAAGGTCATTTATGAATATCAAGAATAATAAAGGTCCCCGGATAGACTCATGAGAATTGTCAATTAAGCCAAGTACCGTCAGATTGGATCGTGTGTTCTTTGTTATTATATAGTAATTTTGAAAACAAATGTCGACAAGTTACTCATAGAATCAATTATATTTAGGACAATCTTCTGCGTGTATGTATGTGCGTATGTAAATTTCCAGGGGAATAAGCTGGAGG
Organism: Euprymna scolopes; assembly: GCF_053919585.1. NCBI lineage: Eukaryota > Metazoa > Mollusca > Cephalopoda > Sepiida > Sepiolidae > Euprymna > Euprymna scolopes. Next base: position 41,127,307 of record NC_136516.1, on the reverse strand, counting down.
TCGTTGGAAGGATTAAGTCTTAAGGAGATGAAAATAGCAAGACTTATAGAGAGAAGAGTAAGAAGTTTTAATAGGAATACGTATAACTTTTGTACCAGACAACGCCAGATATCTCTGCTCATATACATATATATATATATATATATATATATATATATATATATATATATATATATATATATATATATATATATATCCTCCAAACATCTGACCTTGCTGGAGGGGAGACTAAAACTTGCTGCTATAGTTATAAAAGATCTGAAATAACAGTAAGGGAAGACTTGGTTTCAAATATTTCTCATATGTTATATCTTCCCTCTTTTGGAAATAGGGTACGATTATGAATATCTTCAGTATCAAATAATCTTTATACACTGTAAAATTTACTTTATGTATGAAAACCAAGGAAAGGAAATATAACATATGAGAAATATTTAGAATCAAGTCTCACCGAGCTGTGATTTCAGTTAATTCTAAACCATTACAGCAAGTTTTAATCACTCCTTCATCAAGGCCAGATGATATGATGAAATATCAGATATTTTGTAATAAATATGCAAAACTAGAAAAAAATTACAATGTTTGTAAACATTGGTAATGCTGCACTATCTTTTCACCCTCCAATTTTTTTAAAAAATTACCTTATATTATAGATTTTCGGGGGTAAGGGTTAGGGTTAGGGGTGCTGAAAATGAAAATAACGCTTGAAATTCAAGAAAATGAGTAATTTGGCTTTTTGGACACGCTACACCGTGCAAGAACTGGATGGTTGGTTGGTTGTTTTTGTTTTACGGCATATCAACCTTTTCGGGTTATTTAATGCCGAATCCAAAGATTTTGAAGAAAAAAAATTTTTTTATAGAATATATTTGTTGTTTTCACATCGGTTTCTATTTAACCCATAGTTGGGACCCTAACAGGTACTACCACTCCGGGTCAGAGTGGACCTGGGATCAATGGTAATTAAAGGGTGGCTCCACACTCCCCAAAGCCCACAAGCTGGGGCATCACCACTGGATATAGTTTAAGCTCATATCCAGGATCCCCATTGAGGGACTTTTACCCTCTGCAGGGGGGCAGTCGGCGTATTTTAATGCCCCACAGACAGGGCCTGCAAGAACTGGAGGAAATATATCAGGAATAAAATGAAGGAGTTAAATCGCAATCCAAAGATTCTGCAATTAGTCATGAATAATGTTTTTGAAAGAGCACAAATATGCGAGGATGAAAATTTACAAGAGATTATTTTTCATGGTTAAATAATTGTTTGAATTGTGCATTCGTTTTTTTTTTGTTTTTTTTTTTACACAGTGATCACCACTTATCAATGCCCGGACGCCACTCAGGGATAAGGATTATTGCAAGTACATTACGTTAGTGTGGAGATTTGATGAAGTGTTTACTTAAGGGGGCGGTTCATTAGGAATTTGTTAACGTTGGACTTGAAAAAAATCCAAGTTGTAGTCCGGTGGGAAGCAGGCAGACGGAACAGAGTTACACAGGCGAGCAGTTCTAAGAAAGAAGCTTTGTTCATGGAATCCGCGTTTTGATTTAGGCACAGATATAGAGTGGGGAAAAATTTTCACAGTGGATTCAGCTAGACGGGTGTTTTTCGTGAAAGATTGGCGAGGGGGGACCAGCGATTTACAATTTCTTAATGTCTTCGTCAGATTGTTTTAAAATTACAGAAAGATATCATCAAAAATAAAGAATCTATTTAAATTCAAACCCCTTCAATAACTTTTTTTGACAACCTGTACTAAATAAAAAAATGTTCGGTTAATTCCTGGAGGTACTAAGTTCAGCATCACTTGCATAAGCCAACTTACTGCTTGAAAATTCACAAATTACAAAAGAAGATTTAAGTATATAAATAAATAAAAAAAGCTATTATAGTTCAAAACCCTGTACTGTATATCCTTTTTCTATTTTGACTTGTATATGCGCTTCTGGCAAATGAATATTAGATGAAACTTTGCCTCCATTCAACTTTGAAAATATCTCCTCCTTCGCTTGAAGTGGATAGGAGTGACCTATTAAATATTCATTCAGCCCGGTTGAGCAGCCAGTGCAGCTTTTGTCTGTTTTTTTTTTTTGTTTGTTTTCTTTTTTTACGTAGACTGGAAGTCAGGTTAAACTACTTTACTAATTATTCCATTTTCTTCTAATATCCGTAATTATTTGTCTATTGTTTTTTTTACAGTGAAAACGAAACTTTTCTTTATGGATTAAATACTGATTGTACGTTGTCTTTTAGTTTGAATCTAACTTCAGTGTTCGTAAAACAGCCAAGTTCGTCAGCAAAAACTTTATTAAATTCCCTTTTAAAATCCTAACATTTTTTTTCATACTCGACGCAGTTAATCTCCTATAAAACACGTTTATCGCCTTCTCCCATGAATTAAATAAAAATATTGTTAATGCCGAATAATTTTGCATTTTTCCTTGACATGACATAAATCATCGTTTTATGCCTTTTGTCGTCGAGTGCTTCTTTAGCATCGAATTCTCCTTTGAATTGTTTTATTAAATATCCCTGTTCCTGTAAGTTGTAATTCGAGATTGCATATAAATTTTTTGGTAGTTTGATCAATTGTAAAAATGCCATTGCATTCAGCAAACAAATGATATTCTTCCACATCTACATATTTTCTTTTATCCTTTTGGGTTTCTGAACAGTTCTCTCTCTCTCTCTCTCTCTCTCTCTCTCTCTCTCTCTCTCTCTCTCTCTCTCTCTCTTTCTTTTTTCTCTCTCTGTATATATATTTTTTTCCGAGGGTAAGCAGTTATATGTGGTCTATACATACGGCTATCTGTTTCAGTCAATAAGACTTCGTCAGGCGATCCTGAACCATACGACGCTATAGAACAAAAAAAAAAAAAAGAAAAGAAAAATACTGAGCTCTTCAAAAAAAATTTTTTTTAAATATTAAAGTTGCGACCTCTCTTAAAAAGAAGGAAAAAAAAATGGAGAACTCGTACTTAAGCCTTTTTGGAAAATTGTTTAAAAAGTGCTACACCTGGAACAATTTTTCAAAAGGTTGAAATGCGATTTCTCCATTTTTAATCCTTCTTTTTTTAGAGAGCTCGCAACTTTAATAGTTTTTTTTTTAATTTTCTATAGCGTCGAATGGTTCATGACGAATTCTCACGAGAATGAAACGTGGAATATTCTGTGCAGCTTAATTGGCATATATATTTTCATAACTTAATACACACACACACACACACATATATATATTAAGTAATATTATATATATATATAATATATATATATATATGTATTTGTTATTGTTGTTTCAAGCGATACATACGAACCTCAGACCATGTTTACCACAGTCCGATGCCTTAACCGTTAGGCCACAGACCCTAGATTAATTATACTGTTTATTTTTATCGCTTATAAATTTAGATTTGTTATTGTTGTTTTTTCAAGCGATACATACGGTTAATATTGGCTCCGCCTCGAAGCTCATTTTTTTTTATTTACTTAGAAAGTCGCCCTTTTAATTTGTTTGGACGTATATATCATTTTTATTTATTATTTTTTATTAAGTAATTATTCATACGAACTTTTTTACATACAGGATGTCCGAAAAGATGTATACACTCCTAAACTATCTTTGTACTTAGACAGAGTTTTCATGCTTCCAGTAAGATTTTAGAATGAATTTTTTTTCTTGAAAGATTAGTCTGGATGCCATCATTAAGATGGATGGGTTTAATCTGCAAAAAGTAAACGAACATCTGGTTTAAAATTATTTAAAGTGCACATAAATCTTTTTAGGGCACCCTGTACATAGTCGTGGGTATGTGAGCAACCACATAAAGTTTAACTAATGTGCATACTTATACTTTGTTCTGGTTTGTTATTAGATGACTGGTTTTATTTCCTTATTAATCTCAATTCTATTTATGCATAGTTTCTACATTCTGCATAATTGCGTAGAGTTTCAGGTGAAAACGCTCTAGCACACGAACAAAATTATTTATCTATCTACATACCAATAAAGTTAAGTTTTTCTTTCGCTCTGACATTCATGATAGCCGACCTTTTCTTTTAAAAAATGATTAAAACAAGCATTTTAATATACTCATTCATGCATATGTGAGTGACTACATGAAACTTGATTAATTCGCATATTACTTTTTAAAAAGCGAGCTTTAATTAATTATTTTTTTATGGTTTATAGTTTATTATTAGACGATTCGTTTCATTTCACTGAATTCTGTTCATGTATAGTTCATGGATTCTGAATAATTACGTAGAATGTATGATTAAACCTTCGAGCACACGGTTATATATATATATATATATATATATATATATATATATATATATATATATATATAAAATAAAAATTACAATTAAATTTACCAAAATCATCCAAGATGGTAAAATTAAAGTATATTATAAATATTACAGAATTAATATTTATAAACTTATCTCTGCCAGATGTAAAAGCTCGATAAAACCAAATAGGAAATATAGGTTATAATAACTTTCTTGAAGATACATATTTGGATTTTACCGTCACTGGATTATTTATCTTCCACCAGACTATCCATTCATGCGTAATCACCTTTTTCTTCACCATATTCCCTCTGCTTCACTTTTTTTGTTTTAAAGTAAGATCTTTGACTTACTGGTTGTTTCATCAAATACTTTTGCATGCAAAATCCGATCCCGAATTTTGCTAATTCCTACCCTCTGTTGAGAAGGAAAGTATTTCTTCGAAACTCCGTGGATTAAGAACTATCGACTTATCTAGTGTTTCCTTTTCAGATTAAATATGTTTTTAACTCATTTCAAAGTGTTTTTTTAACATGTTTTATTAATATGTTTTATTAACTGTTTGCTCGTGTGTATGTATATATATATATATATATATATATATATATATATAATAGTGCCCATTAACTTGCTGATTGTAATACTCAAATATTTAATCGACTTCTCATCGAGTTTATATATTTTAACTTTCTATCACCTAACGCGGTTTAATATATACTTAACTTTTCAATGTATACTCAACTTTTCAATGTATACTTAACTTTTCAATGTATACTTAACTTTTCAATGTATACTTAGCTTTTCACTTTTCATCTTTTTAATTTCCATTTTCGCCCCTTCCCACTCTTATATCCTCAACACCTGAAGATGATTCGCGGTCGAATCGAAAGCGCACGTTGGAGTAACAATTATGGAGTCTACATTAATATTTTCGATTTCGATATAAAAAAAAAAAGATTCTACGGAAAATGGAAAAAATAAAAAAAAGAGTCTATTGCATTTAATAACGTTTGCCTGAATGAAAAAATAACGCCTAAATATGACAATATATTGTTTATAAACAAAGCGGTTAGCGTACGGTACAAGTGGTGAACGGATGTCTGTTTAAATAGACATTTGGCGAGATTATTAACGGGCGCTGCTCCTCTGGGTCGATCGGTAGAACTGCAGAATGTCAACGCGATGGTTCTAGGTTCAATCCTCGGCTTGGGAGAGGTGCTAGTCTAGCGGCACTGATGAGTTGTGATACAACGAAACAGGACTGTATGTCGATGACTACAAATATATATATATATATATATATATATATATATATATATATATATATCTGTGTGTGTGTGTATATTTATATATAGTGCGACGGGCCGGTGTGGATTTTATACAAACTCGAGGAAAAATATTTACAGCACTGATTCGTGATACGATCGTTAGAGCGGCCGACTGTCAATGCGACGGTTGTAGGTTCGATCCACGGCTGGGGAAAGGTGTATGTCTAGCTGCATTGATGAGTTGTGATACAAGGAAACAGTATTGCCTGTGAATAACTATATATATATATATATATATATATATATATATATGAAAGTGATTTTGTGGGTGTGTGTATGAAAAGTATCTACGAAACTCCTCTCTGAATAGTTGTTTAATAGAGTGGAAACTTGATATATAGGGTTTTTGGACTGTTAGTACACTTTCGATTTGGTTTTTAGCCGGAAATAAAAATCTTGCTGCAAAGTAGTCAAATTTAAAAACAAAACAGTTTACTTTGGAAGGGTAACTCGGTTAAAACGTAACGCCAGCTGTTTTTCTTGTGCATGCGCAAAATCAAACATTCATAGTTCAAAGTCGCTTTATTTTAATCATTTCGCATCCATTTGTCCATAACTCAGATGGGAACGACAAAGGAGAGATGATTAACGACTGCCTGGACCGGTAGACAGTCTGGTTTCGATTCTAGCGGAATGGACACAAGTCATATTTTTAAAAAACTTTTGGAAATCAATATTATATATTGGATTTGCTTCTATAAAAATGAATAAGAAATCTATATTAATTAAAATATCATATTTATGCGTATTTTACGACAATGTCAGATAATTCCTGGCAGCCTGCTAATATATATATATATATATATATATATATATATATATATCGAAAAACACTCGTCTAGTCAAAACCACTATCAATAATGCCCCACACTCTTTATCTGTGCCTAAACCTAAATGTAGATTCCATGAAAAAAACTTCTTTTTTAAAACTGCACGCTTGTGGAAATTTCTACCGATTGCCTACTTTCCAGCTGACAACAATCTGATTGTCTTCAAGTCCTATGTAAACAAGTTCTTGATGAATCGCCATCCTAAGTAATCCAATTTACAAAATTCCTACAACTTATGTTTACTACGCTATAATCACATTGATTAATGTATACCCATTAACCCTTATCCTCGAGTGGCCTCCGGACCTTTATAAGTGGTGATTCCTGTTAATATATATATATATATATATATATATATATATATATTAAATAATATATATTAAAATAATATATATATATATATATATTCCTTAGCTAATATGCGTAGATCGCCATATAACCATTATATCACTCTGACTGACGTTAAAAACATTTAATAAGAATAAATGTTTAAATTTCAACTGTATCCCCCGCGGTTGACGGTAACCGAGTGGATCGGGTCATTGCTAATAAAACCAGACATGACTTCTGTTGCCGAGTTCGAATCTCTCGACTTGCGTTAATCGTTACATCCTGCACTGATGATTCACGAAAGAATGAAACACTGGTGTCGGTAAGTATTTAATAATTATTATAGTAAGTAATATATGCATGTATATATATATATATATATATATATATATATATATATATATATATATATATGATATGATGATTCCAACGTTTTGTCAGACGAGTGCCACTCCCTCAGACATTTAAAATCCATGAGCCCGAATGCCTGAGGGAGTATCTATACAAATATGATGTTACAGAGTCTTAGCTTTGTACGACAGCTAAGTCTCTCTCTCGGTTCAAAATGTTGAGATCCAGCAACAAGCAAGGGCAAGATAGCCAGCAACAAATTAAACTGCAGACCAGCTTAATGCGGGTAATGGTCTTCCGCTTTATGGTATGGTTTTTTAAATCAGATTTGCTTCTCCTAGAAAGGCTGCCTTCACCACGGCTTGGATTTTTTACCCTTCACCGGACTATCCATTCATGTGAAATCTTTTTATCATTTTTCTTTTACCTCCTATTCCCCTTACCTCACCTTTTTTTTTAAACCAAGTAAGATCTGTGACTTACTTGTAGTTTCATTAAATACTTTTATATGCAAAATCCGATCCCGCATTTTGCTAATTCCTGCCCTCTGATGAGAAGGAGAGTATTTCTTCGAAACTCCGCGGATTAAGGACTATCCACTTATCTTGTGGTTCCTTTTTAAAATTATATATGTTTTTAACTCTTGTTCAAGATGTCTTTTAACATGTTTTCTTAATCATTTGTTCATATATATATATATATATATATATATATATATATATATATATATATATATATATATATATAGTCATCCACATACAGTACTTTTTCGCTTTTTTACTTACGGATTAGGCAAGAGAGCTGCATATTTTGGTTTAAATTCATCTGATGGCACAAAAGCATGTTTCTTAACGTATTTAGGTAAAATATATAATTAGAGAATTTGCTCTTTGATAATCAAAACAAAATTTGCATGAATATATATTTACTCGTATTTTACGACTAGACAACGCTTGGCGGCCTTCTAATTGACATACACACAAAAACACACACATGTATATATATATATATATATATATATATATATATATATATATATATATAATTTTATTACCGCTTTATCTGTTTAGTTCCACATGTTTCTGTTACCGAATCGTATCAACGATCCAGCAACTTCGTCAGACTTGAACAGAAGTGGTTATAATGATTTGGAAAGACGATATTAAAAGAAGATAAAGGAAAAAAAGGGGCGAATCTTTTTTTTCTTTTTTTCATCGTCTTCTTTCTAAAGTTGAAGTTGCTGGATTGTTGATACGATTCAGTAACAGAAACATGTGTAACTAAACAGATAAAACGGTAATAAAATAAAATATATATATATATTTGCTCCGCAATAATATTGAGCAACTTCTTCAGGTTTTTACTACTTACCAGTTTTGCTATATATATATATATATATATATATATATATATATATATATATTCAAGCAGGGCCGCTGCAAGAAAGATAGGCTCTCTCTACCGTGCTAGAAAACTACTAACACCCGAAAGTATCCTGTACCTCTATAAGGCCACCATTCGCCCAAGTATGGAATATTGCTGCCACATCTGGGCTGGTGCATCTGCTACTAGTCTCTCGCTCCTTGACAAGGTTCAAAAGAGAGTCGCAAACCTGATAGGCCCTGAACTGGCATCTAAGCTTCAGCCTCTGTCCCATCGACGAAATGTTGCATCCCTCTGCCTTTTCTACAAGTATTTTAGTGGTGAATGCTCTGACGAACTGCAATCACTTGTGCCCCCACGACGCGAGCACCCTCGACAAACCCGACAGGCTACTAGATCCCACCCCCACACTGTAGAGGTCCCTAGATGTAAAAGATCTTTTTACTCCAATAGTTTCTTCCCCAGAACCGCAAGACTCTGGAATTCCATTCCAGGTCCCTGCTTCCCCAACAGTACTGACGTGCAGAAGTTCAAGTGTAACGTGAACCGACACCTTGCTGCCCAAATCCCTACATAGTACCCCAGTAGTTGTTGCCCCTGATAGTAGCCCCCTACACCAAAGTGACAATTTGCCTTGTTTGGGGTGAAAATGTAATAAAAAAAAATAAAAAAAGGTCCGATTGAACACGGCAGCGTTATTCATTTTTCAGATTTTTCTGGATATCTTTTCCATTCGCCGAGCCGTCTTTTAAATTTTTTTTATTACAGCTGGCGTCT